>NW_006921615.1:5642111-5664843 GCF_000298275.1 Orycteropus afer afer
CCCAAGTTTTTTTTTTTTTTTTCATTGCTTCCCTAATAAACCCCATAATCATGAGTATTGTCTGTGAGTTCTGAGTGCCCACTGCAATGGATTATCGAACCCAGCAGAGAAGTACACTGCTGTCGGAGGGACAGTTGGTGTCAGAATTGGTGGGGGAAAAGAAATTGAGGAGTAGTGGCACGTCTGATGTCTGCCTCATCAGGCTGTTTGTGTTGATGGCAATTATTTCTCAACCGTATGAAGTTAGAGGAGGTCAGATGACACCTTCCCTGTGCCCTTTTTGCATACCAAAAAAACCCCGAACTGACTGCTATTGAGTCAATTCCAACTCATAGCAACCCCCAGTGGGTTTCTGAGGCTGTAAATCTTTATGGAAGTAGATGGCCCATCTTCTTTCTGTGGAGGGGCTGGTGGGTTTGAACTACTGACCTTCTGGTTAGCAGTCAAGTGCCTTAGGCACTATGCTACCAGAGCTTCTCGTCCAAAATCATTAGCTCATCAAATACATCTGACCTACAGAGACGGCACTGACCCCACCTACATTAGCAAAACCATCCCATGCCCATTCAGCAAGGTATACCATTTGCCGACATTGTCTTTGTCATAGTATGTGATGTGTTAATTACTGAATAAGAAAGGGGTGCAGGGTTAACCTTAAGGACACAAATAGGCCTGTCCAGGTCATCAACCTGCTTTAGAAAAGCCACAACTAGAGGAATGGTGATGCTGGTTAGGGACTTAAGCTACTTGAGAGTAGACTTTGCAGGCACGTTCACCTAAGAGAAGCAGGAAAAGCCACAAGCCTGTGCCTTTATCAACATGCAGATTTTCATTCATTCAAGTAGTCAATGAATTCTTATTTAAGAAAAAAAAAAGTGTAAGATTATTAAATTAGAAGAACTTCTAGAAAGGAAAGACTTTACTAGAAATAAATACCATTTCTTAAGAAACGGCTACTAATACATTATTACAAACAACATAATACCCTCAACTGAGTCAAGGTCTAAAAGGAATTTAAACTCTAGGTAAAAACTCAATATTCTTATCCCTATTTACTTCTTACCTGCCTGCCTTTGTGGCTGGAAGAGAAATGTTAACTTTTCTCCACACTGAGCTATCCCCAAACCTCTTCACAGCTTCTAGACACACATTTTCTAACCTTTCCTCAATTTCTGTTTGGCGGGAAAGTGTTCATTAGCTCCTAAACAACTCTCCAAGGAGCTTTGGTGACACAGTGGCTAAAAGCTCAGCTGCTAACTAAAAGGCTGACAGTTCGAACCCACCAGCCACTCCATGGGAGAACAAAGAGGTAGTCTGCTTCTGTAAAGATTTACAGCCTTGGGAACCCCATGGGACAATTCTATTCTGTCCTTTAGGGTTACTATGAATCAGAATTGGCTCCATGGCAGTGGGTTTGGGTAAACAAATCCCCTATGAGCATTGTTGTGTGATGTCAAATCAATTCTGCCATTGTGCCACCAGAGCTCCTTCCTATGACCATTAATTCATCTGAATTTCCCTCTGTGAAAAGGAAAGGCCTCCCATGCTATTTACTCAAAAGAGAGCATGTAAAATCTACTCAAAAATCATCCTTTGCCCACTGTGTTCCATAACAGGAGATTAAGAGAGACTGAGAACATTGAATTTCTGGTGCATGGCCTGGGCTGATTTAATTCAGGTGGCCTTATTTTATTTCTGCTGAGGCCTGGCATGTATATGATAGCTTCCTTTCCTAACTGAGGTCATTGATAGGATGACATCACTTTTATGGCTCCAGGATCCCTTGTATAATGGTTTGTAGACCTTGGGGGAAATATTTCTAAATATAGCTCTTGGCTTGTTGCTCTGGAGCACTTAAGATGGAGGGCAGCTCCTGCCTCTCTTGTACTTTCCCAGGGACCCAAAATATTTTTGTGTACACAGCCAAGCATCTTTTAAAAAATTATTCCCCTACCACCAAAGTGAAAATAATGAGTTCCCTAGCATTTACATAAATCGTCTCTTGGGCTCTCAAGATGAGATGATGATGCAATGATGACTCTTCGTCAGAGCTGGGACATTTTCCAGACCCAAATATGGGAGTAAATGTGTTACTGAGCAGTCCTGAAATGCCTCAGGATTTCAAAGGATTGTTTGGGTTTGAGTTTTGCACATAGCCCATTCACTTAAACATACAAGTACTATTTCTAAATATCCTTTTCCCAAAGAGCTGGACCTGGGATTACAAAGTGATGAATGGTCACTTCCAAGAACGTTTTGGACCTTGGCCCCAGATGGTGGAGGTGGGAGTATCAGAAGCAGAATGGGGAAGGAGAGGAACTGTTGAGAAGGAAGGAGGAGATGCTGCGATCTCAGCATCCTGGCCTCTGCTTGCCCAGTATCTATCTGCTGCAGCCTGCGTGGGGCTAAATCTGGGGGATGTTCCCTCTGTACAACAGTCCAGACCCCTAAAAGCAACACTTTCTACTCACTGCCCCACCCTGTGCTACCCAAGGAAAGACCTTTACCATAGAATTCAATTAGGAAAGCAAGAAAGCTACCACTTTGCACCCACTATTGTCGTTGTTATTGACTGCATAGAGTGGGACCCCAATTCATGATCCCATGAGCAATGGAACAAAATGGTCCTATGCCATCCCTATGACCTGTTACAGATTGGATCATTGTGATCCATTTAGGGTTTTCATTGGTTGATTTTCCAAAGTAGATCCCCAAGCCTTTCTTCCTAGTCCATCTGACTCTGATGAAACCTATTCAGATTCATAGCAACACACAAGCCTCCACTGATAGACAAGTAGTGGCTGCACACGGGGTGCAGTGGCCAGAAATTGAACCCTGGTCTCCTGAATGAAGGTTAGGATTCTACCACTGAACCACCAATGACCTACAATCAAAAAGATGAACAATAACAAGTGTTGGTGAGGATTTGGAGAAATTGGAACCCTCGTACAGCTGGTGGGAATGTAAAATGGCACAGCTGCTATTGAAATTTCTTTTGAAGTCCCTCAAAAAGCTAAACATAGAGTTACCATATGACTCAAGAGTTCTTCTCCTAGGTATATAACCAAGAGAAATAAAAAACATCCAGACAAAAACATACATAACTGTTCACAGTGACATTATTCATAATAGCCAAAAAAAGTGGAAATAACCAAATACCCATCAACTGATGAATGGATAAATAATGGAATATTATTTAGCAATAAAAAGAAATGGAGTACTGATACATGCTACAACATGGACGAACTTTGAAAACATTATGCTGAAAGAAATGTGATCACAAAAGGTCACATTTCTATGAAAAGTCCACAATGAGCAAATCTATTGAGATAGACCGTAGATTAGTGGTTGCCAGCAGCTGGGGGAGGGGTGGGGGGAAAATGTTGTGTGTTACATATTGTGGTGCAGTGAGTTACTTCATATATCCCTTCTAGCCATGGTCTTTCTGATTCCCACCAGATGACTGGCTGGAACTATGCAAATGTGAGATGCTTGTGGCCCACCAAGGAAATTGGATAGCTTGCTAATACTGTAAATAAGGTACATGGCACGCTTATGGGGGTGGGACCATTGAAATAAGTTGTATGGAACCCTAACATGGGGACTGGTCAGTTTTGCCGTCTGCTAAGCTTAAACAAGCCATCCCAGAGGGGAATTTCACTACCACCAAGAAAGAAGATCCAGGAGTAGTGTACATCCTTTGGACACAAGATCCCTGCACTGAGACATGGCAAAGAGAGGGCAGACAGGCAGCAGCAGCAGAAGCAACAGAACCAAGAGACCAGCATAAGAGAGAGTGACAGGCTTCCCAGCTCACAGAGCAAGAAAGCTGAGTGCCTTTGGGTGGGAATCTTGCTGAAAGAGTGGGGTGCCTCTCTGGGCACCAATCAGCAGAGATAAAAGAGGTTTGTAACACTTGCCTAAGCAGGGCAGAGGCCAAGACCAGAGAGAAGCATGCCTGCAGCATGGCTGAAAAGTAAGCTGTGCTGATTGCAGAATTGTATCCTAACCATTCCTGAACCTGAATAGTAACCTTCTGGGAGCTCTGGTGCCAAAATACCTAAGGCATTTGATTGCTAACCAGAAGGCTGGTGGTTCAAACCCACCAGCCACTCCTCAGAAGGAAGATTGGGCAATCTACTTCCATAGAGATACCACTTGGAAACCCAAGTTTTTTTTTTTTTTTTCATTGCTTCCCTAATAAACCCCATAATCATGAGTATTGTCTGTGAGTTCTGAGTGCCCACTGCAATGGATTATCGAACCCAGCAGAGAAGTACACTGCTGTCGGAGGGACAGTTGGTGTCAGAATTGGTGGGGGAAAAGAAATTGAGGAGTAGTGGCACGTCTGATGTCTGCCTCATCAGGCTGTTTGTGTTGATGGCAATTATTTCTCAACCGTATGAAGTTAGAGGAGGTCAGATGACACCTTCCCTGTGCCCTTTTTGCATACCAAAAAAACCCCGAACTGACTGCTATTGAGTCAATTCCAACTCATAGCAACCCCCAGTGGGTTTCTGAGGCTGTAAATCTTTATGGAAGTAGATGGCCCATCTTCTTTCTGTGGAGGGGCTGGTGGGTTTGAACTACTGACCTTCTGGTTAGCAGCCAAATGCCTTATCCACTACGCCACCAGAGCTCCTACCCTTTCTGCATGTTGTTGTTGTTGTTATGTGCCGTCAAGTCAAACCCGACTCATAGCGACCCCTCCTTGGGTTTCCGAGGCAGTATCACTGCGGAAGTAGGATTGCCCAACCTTCCTTCCGAGGAGTGGCTGGTGGGTTTGAACCGCCAGCCGTCTGGTTAGCAGGCAAGTATCTTAGCCAGTATGCTACCAGAGCTCCCCCCTTTCTGCATAGATACTACAAAAAGGTTGTATTTTATATATAATGTTATACATTGTTGTTAGGTGCCATCTAGATGATTCTGACTCATAGCAGCCCCATCTGATGGAGCTGAACTGCCTCATAAGGTTTTCTAGCCTATAGTCTTTACAGGAACAAATCTTTACAAATCTTTACAGGAACAAATCTCTCGCTGAGCTGCTGGCTAGGTTTGAACCATCAACCTTCCAGTTAGCAGCTGAGCAGTTAACCATTGGGCCACCAGGACTCCTTATAATGTCATATATGAGGTTTCTTTTGTAGATGATGAAAATGGTCTAAAATTATATTGTGATAATTGCACAATGCTATGAATATACTTTAAAAATCATTGATTTGTACATTTTAAATGGATGGAGTGTATGGTATGTGACAAATAATCTCAATCAAGTTTTTTTAAAAAAACAAAATAGTAACAAAGGGTTATGGGTAGCTTTCATTTAAAAAACAAAGCTTCCAACTCTGCCCTAGACTAGCATTTTGGTGCCACATGGAGATTTGGTGACAAAAATACTCCATGGATGGAAAGAACTCACTGTTGCAATAAATTTAAACCTAAGTTTGAGCCCCATGTTGGAAGGCAAGAGGGGAATGTAGAATTAAAGTGGAAATTAGTAGCTAAGAGCTGAAAAGGCCCACATGTGGCATAGAAAGAGGGTGTGTCTGTTATTACACACAAAACCCAAAAGAAGTCATATGCTCTCTACAAAACCTGGAAATATGATTGGCTG
Source organism: Orycteropus afer afer (assembly GCF_000298275.1). Lineage (NCBI taxonomy): Eukaryota > Metazoa > Chordata > Mammalia > Tubulidentata > Orycteropodidae > Orycteropus > Orycteropus afer. The sequence goes on from NW_006921615.1 coordinate 5,647,726, forward strand.
GCCATTTCTGAGCATGCCCCTTCCTTTCCCCTGACTGTTGTTGATTCATTTATGTTCCCATCACCTCTTCCACACGTTGGAGTACATTGCCTATGGATCCTCTTGGTTCTTCCTGGAGAACAGATCAGCCTTGTGTTAAGCCCTTATTTCCTGGTTGAAGTGTCTGGACACTAGGCCTCACCGGGACAGGACTTTGATATTGTAGAGATTCCCCTTTACCTTTAGACTCTATCAGTAAAAGGTAACAAAACCATCCAAGAAAATCTCTTTTAAGATGTTATTTATGCATCCTGTAGCCGACTTCTGCTTGACATCGAGTGTGGGAGTACTCTAGTCCATGTTAAGGCTGGCATTTTCTAAAAGAGATGGCAGTAAATAATTACTGAATAATTAAGATGAGTTGCATTAGATTGCATTTCTGAATATATTTCTTCAGTGGCTATAAATATACTTCTAAGTGTGTGTGCTATTTGCTGTGTATTTATGTATTTATAAATTTTGTTCATTATCGCACTACACATTACTTTCAACTTAAGAGTTTTTCAAGTCCTTTTTAAGGCAGTAAATATGTTTTAAAACATCCTCAGATTCAAGCAAAGGCATTTATTGCTTTGAAAAAACTTCCTCTGCTTTTACAAAAGCAAGGAACTATAGTCTGGGAGCCCTGATGGCACAACAGTTAAGCTCTCAGCTGCTAACCAAAAGGTTGGGGGTTCAAACTCACCCAGAAGCTCCCTAGGAGAAATACATGAAGATCGACTCTCATAAAGATTACAGACTAGAAAACTCTATGGGGCAGTTCCCCTCTTTTACATGAGGTCACTATAAGTTGGAATCTACTCAGGACACCTAATAGCAACAGGGTGTGAGGACAGGAGCAACAAGGGCCCTGAAATAGGGAAGATAATAAACAAGCTGGGCGAGGGTGGAAGAAGTTAGGAAGCACAATAGGGCTCTGTGGCGGTTCTTTGTGCCAGCAGGGTTTGACTCAGCCTCTTGTCTTATTTGGTCCTGGAACCAATCCCATGAATACTGAGGGACAGCCATATATATATGTATATATATAGGAGCTCTGGTAGCGTAGTTCCTAAGGCACTTGACTGCTAACCAGAAGGCTGGCAGTTCAAACCCAGCCACTCCTCAGAAGGAAGATGGGCAATCTACTTCCGTAGTGATACTGCCTCGGAAACCCAAGGAGGGGTCGCTGTGAGTCGGGTCCGACTCGACATCACATAACAACAACAACAATACACACACACACATGCATACATACATATACATATACACAGAGCGAAACCTGTGAGAGCTGGAAGGCCAAAGGACTGCCTTGTTTTTCCAGATCTCACAAGTTTTCTGCCTTTGCATATGACAACTAACAACTAATATATATAATACACACACACACACACACACATATATATGTCTGTCTTTTGGGCAGAGACTCCTGGGCTTCAGTAATGCCTGCTTCCTTTCCAGGGTCAGTAGCTTATTAGCATTCCCCAGCCTCATTTCCCTTCCCAAATGAGGAACTGTCAGACCAAGTCTACTGCTTCCATCTTTTCATCTAATGTGCACAGTAGAGAAACGCTCAGCAACCAACCTAATCCCTGCCCCTCAACTCGGCATTGTGATGCTTTTCACCCTGAACATTACCAAGAAAAGCTCACGAGAGGAGGGGCAATACAGCCATGGTTCTTAGTTATGTCTTTGACTGCTAACCAGAAGACTGGCGGTTCAAACCCACCAGCCACTCCTCAGAAGGAAGATGGGGCAATCTACTTCCATAGTGATACTGCCTCGGAAACCCAAGGAGGGATCGCTATGAGTCAGGTCCGACTTGACGGCACATAACAACAACAACAACAACAGTCTCTAAAACACTATTCCTCACTCTTTAGACCCCTGAGAGCTCACTCTGTCACCAATTCATCATTCTTTAAGTTTCTCAATCAACTTCCTAAGTGGTAAATTGCCTAGAAACCCCGATTTTGTATTATTTTCAAGGAAAGAATAAAGAAAGTGATTAAAAGGAGTTAGAGGCAGTAAGGCAAATCCAGGTTATTTGTTTGACTGGGGGCATCCTGGCATCACATTTCAACTCTGTCACAGTATTTGTATGGTACGGGCAGGTCACACTGAATATCCACGCTGGGATTTCCCTTCTCTGTGAAGAGAAGGTACACACATATGTACACACATACATATTTATATCTCTGTCTCCCTATATATACTACTACTGCTCAGTGCTGTCGAGTCAGATCCAGCTCATAGAGACCCCTCCTTGGGTTTCTGAGGCGGTATTTCCATGGGAGTAGATTGCCCAACATTCCTTCTGAGAAGTGGCTAGTGGGTTTGAATCGCCAGCCTTCTGGTTAGCAGTCAAGTGCCTCAGGCACTACGCCACCAGAGCTCCTCTTTTATATAGATAGATCGATCGATCGATAGATAGATAGATATAGATATATACAGTTGGCCCTCTACATCTGTGGGTTCTGCATCTGTGGATTCAGCCAAACTCAGATTAAAAATTTCAAGGGAAAAAGAACACATTTATAAGTGGTCAAAGCAATCCTTCACTAAGAAGGAGTGTAAAGTGAGTGCTATTTACATTGCTCCAGCCACTCCTCAGAAGGAAGACTGGGAATTCTACTTCCATAGAGATACCGCCTCAGAAACCCAAGGCAGGCTCAATATGAGTCGGAATCAGCTCCACAACAGTGGATTTTTGAGTTTTAGGTGTTATAAGTAATCTAGAGATGATTTAAAGTATATGGGAGGATATGCCTAAGTTATATGTAAATACTACTTCATCCCTTTATATAAGGGACTTGAGCATCCACAGGTTTTTGTATCCACAGGGGGTCCTGGAACCAATCCCCTGTGGATACTGAGGGACAACTACATATATGTATACACACACACACACACACACGCACACACACAGTGAAACCTCTGAGAGCTGGAACTCCAAAGGACTGCCTTGTTTTTCCAGGTCTCACAAGTTTGCTGCCTTTGCATATGACAACTGTGATAATTAACAACTAACATAATACACACATATATACATACATAAGGAGCCCTGGTGGTGTCGTGGGTAAGGCAATTGGCTGCTAACCAGAAGGGTGGTGGTTCAAACCCACCAGCTACTCTGTGGCAGGCAGATAAAGATCTATACCCTTGGAAACCCAATGAGGGTCACTATGAGTTGGAATCAACTCAGTGGTAGTGGGTTCAGTTTATATGTGTGTGTATGTAGTTGTTTTGTTAGTCATAGAGTTGATCCCAACTCTTAGAGATCCCACATGTGCACTGTAGAACTGTGCTCCACAGGGTTTTCAAAGCTATGACCTTTTAGAAACAGATTGCCAGGATTTTCTTCTTAGGGGCCTCTTTATGAGTTTGAACTGCCAAATTTTTGGTTAGTGGTCAAGCACTTAACCATTTGTACCATCCAGGGACTCCATAGATATATTTTTCCCCTGTGTGTGTGTGTATATATTTGTAAATTATAAATCTCTTTTAAAAGTATTATTTATTGATGATAGTAGTGTTATTTACACATAAACTCAAACCAAACTCACTGCCATTAAGTCAGTTGTGACTCATAGCGACCCCCATTGGCTATTCGAGGCTGTAAATCTTTATGGAAGTAGATTGCCCCATCTTCCTTCCACAGAGCAGCTGGTGGGTTTGAACCACTGACCTTCTGGTTAGCAGCCAAATGCCTTATCCACTATACCACTAAACCATCCTGTGGAAAAAATGAAATAGCACAAGACCTTTCTTTAAAGTCTAGGGCAGAGTCAGGGATCAAATTGACAAGACTGTCTGGCAAAATTGAGCAGCTTCTTCTACCAGCACCTGGGCACAGCCACTCGCTGTTAACATGCATTTCCACTAGCTTCTGTGAATATTATCAGCCTCAGAGTCCAACTGCCAAACAGGCTCCTACAGAGAACATAGACCAATTTGTCCAAGTCCAGAAGACTTCGGGGAGTTTGAAAAGGTCTTTCTGTTCTCAGGAATTAATATGTTTATATTAAGTCATTAAAAAAATCAAAAAACTTATTACAGCACTTTTAGACTTAAAAGATTCCCAGACCATAAGCTAAATGTATATTTAACTTTTTTTTTTATTTTCTTTTTTTTAAAAATCCCATTATTTAATCATAATGTGAAACAGTGCCTTTAGAGCTGTCCCTATCTAGTCCATGATTACATACTTTGGATAAGGGCCTGGTTCACAGCCAAAATCCTCTGGTGGATGAGGATCATTAGCCCAGGGCACACATGCAGAAACAAACTACAATATATCTTGCCTTTGTTTTTTCTTGCAAATAGCAAGGCTGTTAGCTAATGTTAATGAAACAGTCATTCTCTGCATACCATTTGTTTTTTAGTTTAGATTCCTTCCTTCTCTCATTCTTGCCTGCCTGCCTTCCTTCTTCCCTCCCTCCCTTCTTCTCTCCCTTCCTCCATCCCTTCCTCTCTTCCTTCCTTCCTTCCTTTCTTTTTTTTTGAAAATGTTTTATTGTGATTTGGGTATAAATTTACAAAGCAGATTCATTTTACTCTCAATAGTTCATACACATTTGGTTTCACGGCACTGATTATCATCCCAGCAATAAAAAGCTCTCCTCCCATCTCCTCCCAGTAACTACCCCTTCCCTGCCTCCTTCTTATCTATGTATTCATGTCTGTCCAGCTTTACCTCTATGTAAATTCTGCCCTTCTAATCTCTCATGGTTGATTGATCTAAGGGGAGCATCTCCCTAGGGTAGGTGTTCTGCTCCTAGGCCTTTCGACAGTTTGGTTGAAAGCTTATCTACTGAAGTGAGTCTAGTTCCAGGCCCAAAGGATAACTTGGGGCCATAGTCTCAGGAGTTCCATCAGTCTCTATCTGACTAGTAAGTCTGGTCATTTTTGTGTTTTTGAATTTTGTTCCACGTTTTTCTGCTCACTCTGTCCAGGATCTCCAACTTTAATCCCTTTCTGAATGGTTGGCCTTGGTAGCTGGGCACCACCTAGTTCTTCTAGTCTCAGAGCCTTGAAGGCTGAGGTTCCCATGGTCCATCAGACCCTTGGACTAATTGTTTACGTATGACTTTGATTTTCTTCATTCTTCTTTGCTCCAGATGAGGGGAGACCAATAGTTGCATCTTACCTTCCCTTCTTAATAGAACTGTCTCTGTAGATAAGATGTCTGTAGAAAGGCAAGATTCTTCAATATGCCCCCCATTTATTACAGGGTGTGTGAAAATACATTAATAGTGTACAGGAATGAAATCAGGCAAGGTGTTTTAGCCTATAGCTATTATTCACGGACAAATGATAAAACCCACCAAACAAGAATTCAAATGAAAATTATATTCACATATTAATTAAACATATGGAATGCATGTATCTATAATAAAAGAAGAAAGATTCAGAGAAGCTGATTTAGAGACACAATCTCAACAGTTTCATATTATCAGTTGGAGATAATGTCATTCAGTTATCTGATTCTAATGCCCACAATCCATACTTAAGAAACAGATTCAGGACTGGTTTCATAATGGTGATCAATGCTGAAAAAAGAAAAAAATCAGCTTCATGCTCTGCATTATTAAATTTAAGTATGTTGTTTTTGATTGCTATCAAGTTGATTCCAATTCATTAGAACCCACTCCTGTGACTTCCATCCAAACAAAAGACAGGCATATGAGCTGAACATTTACAATAGGTAGATACACTCTTTGGAGAGATGAATCATGGGAGAATAAAAGGGCTGTGTATGCACAGGGAGACAGCTCAGGGGGCAGGAGTACATGGGAGGGAAGGACATGGGGAAGAGGTAACTATGGGGAGGAGGCGGGAGGGGAGCTCTTGCATTGTGGGAAATTGCAGTCAATATGTGAGCTGTTGTATGGAAAGTGAATTTGCTCTGTAAACTTTCACCCAAATCACAATAAAAATTGTGAAAAAAGTTGATTTCAATTCATGGCAACCCCATGTGTTACAGAATAGAACTGCACTATGGGATTTTTTTTTTTTTTTTTGGCGGTAATCTTAATGGAAGCAGATTGCTAGGGCTTTTCTTTTATGGTGTCCCTGGGTGGGTTCAAACCACCAACCTGTAAGTTAGCAGTTGAAGGCAAAGTATTTGCGCCACCTAGCAGCCTTTTAACCCTCACAACAACCCTGTGAGGTAGATATTATTTCCATGTTACAGATAATGAAATAAGTCAGAAAAATTAATTTATCCAAACTCATGCTGTAAGTGGTAGACCCAGATTCAACTCAGGTATGTCTGACTCCAAAACACTCCCTACTCTTATGACAATATTAAAGGTTAGGGTTGAAGCTACAGCTGTTAAACCAACCAATAAATAAATAAGTAGATCAATAATAGAGAGATGGATGGATGGATAGATAGACACATAGATAGGTAAGAGTGAAAATGTGCAGAAGGCAAAATATGCCCAAGTAACTACCATGGTTTTTCAGGACATTGCAGTCAAAACAGTATTAAGGTAAAACATATCCCTTATTTTACTTGAATGGACTGTGTTGTGATTTTCTCTCCAATACCCTTTATTTTCCCTTCTCATTTTTAAGTATATAACCTATTGAGTTAGTGTGCAGATGTCCTTCTGAAATGTGGTTAAACATAACCCAAATAACACAATTGAAATCTCAAACAGTTGCAACAGGTTTAATTGAAAGACTCCCTAAGTTCTACATACAGCTTATCTAATATGTAATGAAATATCAAAGCATAGGTAAAAATTACTTACAATGGGGGAAAATGGGACATGTTGCTTTTACCTCCTTTATCCACTTTCCTTCAAAGTCCTGGATGTTATTATTAAATCTGTCCAGTAAGTTTTCTTACAGCCGTTTTAATCCTAACCTAAACTGGGGAAATTTCCAAAGAAAATGCCTGGGTTTTCACAAGTTGCCCACAGAAATAGCAGCTTCTCCAGTGTTGGTGTAAAATTAGTCTTTTTGCTTTGCCATGCAGAAACGCTTTGGTTCTCTAAGTTTTAAAGAGTTAAGAAAATAGATGGAATGTCTTGGGAATGTTGGCAGGGACAGGCTATGGCCCTTTTGCCTTAGCTTTCTCACTCTGGATGGGATCCCAGCACTGTGAGAACTTGGTGATGAATTGGGATTTGTACTCTTCCCTAAATTCTAGTTCAACCCATCAAAAGAGCCAGCTTTAGTGTGCACGACAGTTCTCTGAGAGAGGGGGCTGTTCGGTTATCTCCCTGCTGATGGTTATTTTTACCTTGTCCCTGGTGAGTCCCTAGAGACAAGGAGAAAACATTTTGATTTAGGAGCCATTTGATAATCCTTGAGGGAAAACAGTCCCCAAGGATTAGTGGGGGTAGTGGAGGGAAGGTAGCGGGAAAGGAGAGTGGAACAAGAGGAAACGGTTATTTTGACTGCATTTTTTCCTTGCTGATTAAATCTCAGTGACATTTGAACTTTGCATTACTAAAGGAGCACAGCCCTCCATCTGGGGCCTGGGACCAAAGAGGGGTAAAGGCGGGGCCTGGAGCTGGCATGGCTGCGCTGCTGCTCGGCTTTGAGGACCTGGTATGTAGCTGGGACGGTCTAGTGTGGGACCTGACTTGCAGGGCGCTGAAGACGTGCCGAGAGGGACACCTCCGGGTCTTGCAGCTGATGCTGAAACGATGGTGCGTCGCCAGGGCTGTCTACCAGGTGGGACCTGCAGCTTGTCTTATGTTTCTTTGCAGCATGAGATAGTTTTGGTGAACGGAGAGAGGGGAAAATGGGAATAAACTACTTTTATGTGTGTTGAGGCCTATGAAGCATGTTGCAACAGATAAGTGGAGAGGGTGAACATTGAACATCATCTTCTACATGTCAGACATTGTGCAAGGTGCTTTAGAAGTATTATCTAATTCCACTTTCCAAACAGCCATATAAAGTACATGTCTATGTCACTGCTTTATAGATTACAGAAACTCAGAGAAGGATGAGAGTTGTTCAGGGTCACCCAGCTAGTAAATGGCAGAACCCTGTGATTTAAACCAAAGCTTTTCTGGCTACAGAGACTAAGGATGCTCTTTCCACTATTTTGTGCTCCTCTCAAATGAGATATTTTTTCGAAATGTGTGTGTTGTAGGGGTGACCACCTGGTCAGAGACGTGTGTCCACATAGAACAGGAGGCAAGAGGGAAGGAGCACTGAACAAAAATGTTGAGTCTCATCTCCCCTCCCACCTTCCTGCTTCTTTTAGGGTTGACATAGTGGCCTCTGAAATCAGAAAGTCATGTACACAACTAACACCCAAATCTGAGAAAAAGAGAAAAAAAAAAAAATTTGCAAGAAGTTGGCATTCCTGACTCGACTGGCCATGGGTGCTATACCAGAACATGATACCAGTTGCAATCATATTGACTTCTACTCACGGCGACCCTGTCTGTGTCAGAGTAGATCTGGGCTCCGTGGGGTTTTCAGTGGCTGATCTTTTGGAAATACATCTCCATGGAGCCTCTGGGTGGATTTGAACTTCTAACCTTTCAGTTAGCAGCTGAGCGTGTTAACCATTTGCACCACCTAGGGACTCCCGGCTAGGGGTACAGAGCACTTAAAAGGGGGAGCTGGGAACATCTGATTTCCCTGGGCATCAGTCCAAATTGTTGGCATAAAGCCAGGTCCCTGCTTGCCATGGAGACTTTAGTCCTAATAGCCTCAGTCCAGCCTGAGGGGAACCAGAGTGAGGAGGGAAACTGAGGAGAGTGGAGGGAAAGTAGTTAGTGGGAGAATGTCCACTGACCCAGTTCTTGAGTGGAGGTTTTATTCATGATTCCTCAGTTGAAGGTTTTTTGTAACCTAGTTTATTTCATTAAGTAAATGTGAGTTTTTGGCTGCCTCTCTTTTTGCAAGCTGGTTCACCACAGTGTTGGGAACCAAGCAGGCACAGCTGGCCTTTGTATTTTTAGGTATAATTTGGCTGGTGTGCAATCCCTTTAATGAACAGTAATAGCTAAACTACTCAGGACCATGCAGCTACCCCTTTTCCCAACCTTCCCTGTGGAATGTCTGGATTTGTGTTGAAGGGAAGGCTCCTTGACCAAAAGCATCTGCCACAGGCTACTTCTGCCTCAGTCATGATTTCTCAGAGGGGCACAACCCTCCAAGGAGCTCCAGCTCCTGCTTCTTCACCTGCCCATTGGCAGACCATTAATGCAGTTTCTGAAAATGCGTCTTTTCCAGAATTCTTGTGTTTGAACAGCACATACCTATAAACAAACAAACAAACAAACAAACAACTCACTGACGTCAAGTTGATCCTGAATCATAGAGACCCCTCCTTGGGTTTCTGAGGCAGTATCTCTATCGCCTGATGGGTTTGAACAGCCATCCTTCTAGTAACACCATAGGTATGTAGTGGCGTAGTGCCTTAGGCCTTAGGCACTACCCACTACATACCTATAGTGTTACTATAAACAGCAAATATGACTGTAATAAAAGTTATTAGTTGCCTTGACGTCTACTTCAACTCATGGTGACCCCATGCATGTGAGCAGAATTGTGCTTCATAAGGTTTTCGATGACTGATTTTTCTAAAGTGGATCTCCAAGGAGTCTCTGGGTGGACTTGAACCGCCAGTCTTTTGGTAGCAGTTTAGTGCATTAATGGTTTGCACCAACTAGGGACTCCTATTTCTGTAACAGAGCATGTATGTAAGAAACTTGAGAGAAGTCTTCCCAAATAGGAAAACAATCCTAAAAATGCATACAGTATTTCCAGTGATGAGTTGTGAATCTGAAAGAATTCTGAAAACAATCTTCCAGATGGGAAATTCAAGCAGTAATGTTGTTGGTCTGTCCATCTGAGCCTATTGTGTAACCATGTTTGCAGTTAGATGCCCCACAGAAAAACACTGGGAGTAATTATTTAGTCAAGAAAATTTTGTCGTCTTGGTCCTTGTTGTGATTGTAAATGAGTTTAACCCTGACTCCTTCCCTCCACCTCCCTGTTTGTCTTCTCTTCTGCCTCATCAAGTTATATAAAAACCAGTCTTCTAAATTGAGTAAGCAGGGTGGGCTGGCCCCACCTCAAGAGTCTTTTCAGGACATCCATTAATGTTGTGAGTGTACTGAAGAGAACATTGAATTATTAGCCACCAGACTTGGAAAAAAAAAAAAAAATTATTCCCACTCAACCTAAACTCAATTTAATTCTGAAGGCACTTCTTACACAGCAGTTATGTGTCTGATCCTGTTGTAAACAGTTGAGATTCAAAGGCTAATCATGTCTAGTGTCTACACACTGTTGGTCTGGTCAGCCCATTGGGTGGATGCCTCTTCACCCACACAGCTTTGTCTGCAGCCAGGAGGTAATGCCTGGAAGAGGATTTGGAAAACAGTTGCTGGAGGAAGAGCTAGGATTGGCAAGTGTAAACTAGCCCACTAGCCTTGGAGGCTAAATAACAGGGACCCAATAGCAGTCTGCAGAGCCACATGGGGGCAGATGGAAGAGGATAGAAAAGGCAAAAGCAAAAAAAAGCTGCATTAACCCAGTGTGGTCTGAATGAGTTCCAGACAAGACTTAGCAACTCCTGCACAGCATGTTCCTATTCCTAGCTCACAGTTACACTGGCAAGCAGGGTTGATTTTAAGGGACATTTAAAATAATATATTGGTCCTACCTCCAGAGCTTATAGCCTAGTGGGGGATGTTCAAGAAAATAAATAATTGCATTTCAACAAATAAGAGCTTTGAGAAAAGTGCAGGAAATCACTAACTTTGCTTGGAGAAGACTTTACCAAGAACTCTTTTCATCTCTCATGTTTCCTCCATTATAAAATGAAAGTTAGTAGCATCATAAAATTATGAGGATTAAATAAGTGAAATATGTGAAAGTGTGCTGCAAATACTAAATTATATACAACTGTGAAATGTTGGTGTCATTATTATTTAATATACTGTATTGTGTTTTTTGTCTTGGGAACAATTCATTGAGAGTGCTTTTATTTATTAGTGATAGAATGATGAACGGCCATTGGTAGGGGTTTTGTTTAGGCTTTCATAGTTTACAGTCTCTCCATTAGCTAATGTGGGGGTTGTCTATCCTGAGTGAGCTTTAGATTCAACTGGAGAGCCTTTAAAGACACCTATACATATGCCCTGCTCCCAGAGATTCTGATTTCAGTGATCTGGGGCCTAGGGATTGGTTCATTTTAAAAGCTTTTCAGGTGATTCTAATGTGCAATCCAGTGAGAGCGCCACTGAGCTAAAGGAGTCTCATTCTACTGTAAGGCAGACACTTGCTGCTGTTGTCTGCCATTGATTCCAACTCACAATGACCCTATAGGTCAGAGTAGAACTGCCTGATAGGGTTTTAAAGGCAGTGATCTTTACGGGAGCTGATCACCAGGTCTTTCTCTGTGGAGCAGCTAATGGGTTCAAACTGCTGACCTTTGGGTTAGCAGCTGAGGGCTTAACCATTATACCACCAGGCCTCCTTAATCAAATGCTTCCAAAAACCAAACCCACTGCCATCAAGTCAATTCCAACTCATATTGCTGTTGTTATGTCCTATCGAGTTGGAACCGACTCATTGTGCCCCTCCTTGGGTTTCCGAGGCAGTATCACTACAGAAGTAGATTGCCTAACCTTCCTTCCAAGGAGTAGCTGGTGGGTTTGAACTGTCAGCCTTCTGGTTAGCAGTCAAGTGCACTACGCTACCAGAGTCCCTGATTCCTACTCATAGCAACCTTATAGGACAGAGTAGAACTGCCCCACAAGATTTCCAAGGCTGTAGATCTTTACAGAAACAGACTGCTTCTCTTCTTTCTCCTGTGGGTCAGCTGGTGGGTTTGAGCCACTGATCTTTTGGCTAGCAGCTAAATGCCTTAACCACCACACCACCAGAGCTCCTTGATACAAACTATAGGAAAAATAAAATAAAGAAAAAGAATCTGAATTATTGCCCTCCCATAAATTGCTTCAGGCCCCAAAAACAGAACAAATATGTATGGCACATGTGAGCCTGTTTTAGATCTTATTTTTTTATGTTGAATGTTATTAGTTTTGGTTTTGGTTTTGTTTGTTTTTGCTATTTGTAGAAACTGTACCCTTCATGGGAATTGTCAACTTTGTGGGTTTTTTTTTATTATTATTATTTTCTAATGTCTTCTGAACAAAGCACAAAAGGGGCAAGATACCTGGTCATCTTCTCTTTCTAGTTTTAGGCTATAAGTTATATTGGAGAACTAGGTGAGGGGTGAGGGTAGGCATTTGTCATAGGGCATGGTTCCAGCTTCTTTTCAAGAAGCATGGTTTGGATGTACTTGGACGTTCCATGGTTTCACTCATCACTGCTACTTCTGGAAGGAAGTGTGAATCAGTGGCTATAGTGGCCACCCAGGTTTTAGGAACTTGGGGAGACTTTATTTTTATATAACGGTTTTAACCCAATGCTCTAACACAGGCCCTTTGTGGACCACAGTGCCAGGCCTGCCATGACCTATATATACCACATTCCTTACAAACTCTGTAAGGAAAACAAGTCACTAAGTGAGTCAATACATGGGTCGGCCTTAATAACACGGGATGAGGTTCATTATCACAGAGAACAGTTTGTGCATTTTCTCCTCAGTAGAAACTGTGCTTCTTGAACTAAATTCTTAAAATGTAGATTATTTTTTAATTGTAACTTTATCAACTGTCTGCATGATTAGGTATAGTGATGCCAGTGGTAAACTCTGCTTAACAATGAGCAACACTTTGGAAATGAGGTTGTGTTTTCAGTGATTGATTTGTATCTTCTGAAACAACTAATACAACCAATCTGGGACCGATGAATTACACCACGATCCAAACAAATATTTCCACATGTGGAAAGTCAGGCTTTGATTCTCAATTTGCTATTTTTGTTGTTCCCTTTCATCATTTTGTTATGGCGATGTATGTTTTCAAGGGGCTGTGCCCTTTGTATTATTTAGTACCTACATATGGCATGGGGCTTTAGCTGTTTCACCAATGATCTACAACATGTGTTACAGTAAAGGGGGGAAAAAGTCTCACACCAAGAAAGAACCAATAGCAAATTCATTAGATGTCTCTTTAAATGTTTGTCAACTCTGCAGGCTTTGTTTGTTTTAAACTTTTCTGCCACTACTTAAGACTCTTGATGTCTGTCAGTAAAGGATGATGTGTTTGCATTTCCATAAGTGGGCTAGAATTTCACTCATTCAGGCTTTGGCAAAAGTATTTTCATATATTGACCTGGAATTGTTTCTTTACAATGAGGACCAGAAATAAAACTCTAATTCTTGACTCCTAATTATTCTTTCTGGACTTAGTATGTGAGTAGTATTTGCAAACAATGTAATACCTCAGTTTTCACTTTATTTATAAAATATATTTGAATCTGACTTGAGAGATGATTTCATCATCCTTGAAAATACTTTCCTTTATTCTAGTGAGAAAATAATACTTAATTTGGAGATTTGAAATTAGCCATCAATTACTACATCACTCATTTAGGGTCAGCCCCTCCCAACCTAAGTTAATCTACTTCCAAAGTCGTTTGACCAACATCAAACTATCTTTGAATAGTCATGTAAAAACTCATTGCTGTCAAGACTGAGTCATAGTGACCCTATGGGACAGAGTAGAATTACCCCATAGTGTTTCCTAAACTGTAATCTTTGTGGAAGCAGACTGCCACATCTTTCTCCCGCATGGCAGCTGATGGGTCAATCCACTGACCCTATGGTTCCCAGCCGAGTGCTTAACCACTGCACCACCAGGGCTCCTTTCTTTGAATAGTGAGGGTCCCTACATGTCTACTTAAGTGGGACTGAGGGCAGCAATCACGTTGGAAGGGGAGTAGCCAATATTTTACTTAAAGTGCATGTTTGTTTTGGGGTCTCTTGGGGTGTAGCTGATGGAAACTATGGAAAAATCTAATTTCTCTGCCACTGCCTTGAAAAAATGATTATTTAACTAAATGGAGAGTTGTTTGAAAAACATCCTGAAAGTATCCTATTCCTCACAAATGATGTCTTTTCAAAGTCCCTTCATTTCAGAGACAGTTGTTCACATTTCCTAGCTTTAAGAAAACTACGCAGGCCTATCTTCCAGTTTACAGAGTACTTTCAAACACATTCTCCTGTTTACAATATACAGCAGCCTTAGGAGGTAAGCCCTGCCATCTTCATTTCATAATAAGGGTACTGGCAGTTCAAACCCACCAGCCACTCCAAGGAAGATTGCACAATCTACTTCCATAGCAATACCACCTCAGAAACCCAAGGAGGGGTCACCATCAGTCAGATCCGACTCAACAGCAGAGTTTGGTTTGGGTTTTTTGGTTGCATTGAGGGCTGAAGTCCTAGGTAGTACAAATGGCTAATTTACTCAGCTGCTAACTGAGCCTAGGCACCTTGAAAGAAAGGGTTGCCTTGAGTCTGGAATTGACTTGACCACAATCACATTGAGGTTCAGAGAAATAGTGGCCGGTTTCTTCTCTGGCCATATTTTCTGTTCTTTTCATTGCAACATGCTTAAATATGCCTTTGTGGAAAGACCTCAGCACATACTCTATAGATATTTGTTATATGGCACAACAATCAGCTATGGTTGTTGGTAGTTTCCACTGAGTCGATTCTGACTCATGGCAACCCCATGTGTGCAGAGCAGAACTGTGCTCCATAGAGTTTTCAAGGCTGTAGCCTTTTGGAAGCAGGTTGTCAAGACTGTCTTCCCAGGTACCTTTGAGCGAGTGTGAACTGCCAACCTTTCAGCTAGTCATGGAGCATGGAAGTACCAGTTTAGTGAATCAGTCCAAGAACTGTGTGATCGTCTCTTAGCAAAATTGTTTGGAAGAAGAGCCCTAGCTGCAGCTGCAGAAGTCAAGTATCCTAAATTTCATTTCTAGCTTTTTCAATGACCTATTTAGCTTCTCTGGCCTCAGCTTTTCCATTAATTAAATGAAAATTCATTCATTCATTCATGTGTTTGTTCGTTCATCTAACAAATATTTAAAGAGCACCAGATATTGTCCTAGGTTCTGGTAGTAGAACAGTGAACAAAAACAAACATAATTCCATATTCTCCACACTCAAGTGGTAGAGACTTGACAGATATTCATTCACTCAACACTGGATTGACACAGTGGCTACAATGATAGGCTCAGGTATAGCAAGGATTGTGAGACTGGCACAAGATTGGGCAGTGTTTCATTCTGCTGTGCATAGGATCGCTATGGGTCAGAGACAACTTGACAGTACTTAACAACAACAATGTTCATATCATAATTATAAAGATTCATGCATAATTAAAATTGAGGGTCAATGCTTTGAAGACAAAGTACCTGATGGCGTAAGAAGGTATAAGCAGAGACCAGACCTGTGCAGAGATGTCAGGGAAGACTTCCTGAGTAGGCAGTGTTTGAGCAGAGATCATAAGATTAAGTGGGAGTTCCCAGACAAAAGAGGTGGGAGAGACATGGGCAAAAATAACCTATGTACCAACCCAAAGTCACTCTGGAAGATGAAAGGACCAGCATACTGAAGTTGATGTGCCTAATATCTTGAGTCCTAGCTATTTAATTGGAGTTCTGGTGGCGTAGTGCCTAAGGCATGTGACTGCTAACCAGAAGGTTGGTGGTTCAAAACCACCAGCCACTCCTCAGAAGGAAGACTGGGCAATCTACTTCTGTAGAGATAACACCTTGGAAACCCAAGGAGGGGTTGCTATGAGTTGGAACTGACTCAATGGCAGTAAGTTTGATTTGGTTTTTTGGTTTGATTATTTAATGAGTGTTGTCGTTATGTGCTGTCGAGTCGGCCCCAACTCATAGCGACCCCTCCTTGGGTTTCCGAGGCAGTATCACTACGGAAGTAGGACTGCCCAACCTTCCTTCCGAGGAGTGGCTGGTGGGTTTGAGCCGCCAGCCTTCTGGTTAGCAGTCAAGTGCCTTAGCCACTATGCTACCAGAGCTCCCAGTTAATGAGTGTAGTGGGTTTTATATCATTTACATTAATGCTGACCTTATTTGACTTCTGAACACTCTAGTAAGCATTGTAATATCCCACCCTGGGCCTTTTGAAAATCAGCTGACCTATTTTGGGAGCCTCACCAATGTCCCCTTCGTTTGGCTGGCAGACGAGGGCAGAAAATGGAGAAAACCACCTCACCCCCAAAAAATTGGTATGGGATCCATGAGTTACAGAGTATAACTGCTCCGTAGATTATTTTTCTTGGCTTTTATCCTTATGTGGGCATTCTGGTGATGTAGTACCTAAGGCACTTGACTGCTAACCAGAAGGCTGGCAGTTCAAACCCACCATCCACTCCTCGGAAGGAAGATTGGGCAATCTCATTCCGTAGAAATACCGCCTCAGAAACCCAAGGAGGGGTCGCTATGAGTCAAATCGAATTGATGACAGTGAGTTTGGTTTTTTTTCTGGTATTATCTTTATGACACTGCAAAGGTTCAAACCTCCAACCTTTAGGTTAGTAGTCAAGCATAAACATTTCTGTTATGCAGGGATCTTGGAGGAGGTCCAGTGTGAATTTTTGTGGTCAGACCTAGATGTAGTGTCCTCCCTTCACTCACACCCCATTGCCAGAACTCAGTCATCTAGAGGCTGGAGAGTGCAGTGGAGCTACCTGCACAGGAGGAAGTGGGGCAGGGTGGGGGGGAAGCTGGCCAGCCTGTCACAGGGCATCAGCTTAGCAAAGGTTAAGGGCATGTACCCAGGATTCTGTGATTAGGTATAAGTCCTAACTCCCAGGAGGCAAATCTGAAGACAAATCAATTACCCTTTTGGAATTTTCTCATCTATAAAATTGAAATAACAACACTATTACATTCTATTATCCTTAGGATTGAATGAGGCATTATATGTAAAGCAATTAGATCAAGCCTGATGAGTAGTACATGTTCAATAAATCTTAAGCCATAATTATTCATTCATTTGCTCAAAAATAAATACAAATTTATATATCCCTGCTCCTTTAGTATCATTCATCTCATCTGAGAAATGATGAGTAAGGAAGCAAAACAAAACTCTTCAACTTTTTTGAGAAAAAAACTCAATTTCCCAAATAAGTATGTGTTGTTGTTAAGTGCCGTTGAGTCGTTTCC
>NW_006921615.1:5668338-5694039 GCF_000298275.1 Orycteropus afer afer
TGGCTTTTAATTCCCTTTCTCCTGCTCTTCCCACTGGCTACTTTGGGCATCACTGAGTTGTCTCTCCTCACCTGTAACCCTGGGGCTGACTGCTCTTCTGTCTGGGTTCCTGGCTTTTATCCCCTTTCTCCTGCTCTTCTGGCCTGCTACTCTGGGCGGGCCTGAGTTTCCTCTCCAAAATATATATAAGTATAGGATTGTTATTTTTTATCTTAAGTATCATTATCCTTTCTCAGGAGAAATTTAGAGAACTTTTTGACAGAAAATTGTGTCAGGAAATAAACAAGCTGCTCCTAATGATTCTATGTAGGTAATGTTGGTGTCTTAGGTAGCAGATGCCTGCTTAGGCCTAACAATTCCTGTGGGTTTCAGAGGCAACAAACAGTTCCTAGAAATCAGAAGGCCTTCTCTTCCCTCCTCCCTGTGGAGCCGGGTCTGAAGCAGGGGCTGCCTCTCTACATCATACAGCTTTGTTTATGCTTCACTAAGCTAGCATTTTGTGAGCTCCCTCTTGTGTAGTGCCTAAGGCACGTGACTGCTAACCCAGAAGGCTGGCGGTTCAAACCCACCCAGCCACTCCTCGGAAGGAAGATTAGGCAGTCTCCTTCTGTAGTGATACCACCTCAGAAACCCAAGGAGGGGTCGCTATGAGTCAGGTCCAACTCGACGGCACACAACAACAACAACAAGTACGAGAAGCTCTGGTGGGGCAGTGGTTAAAATACTAAGTTTCTAAACAAAAGGTTGGAAGTTATAACCCACCAGCTGCTCTGTAGGAAGAAGATGTGTAAGTCTGCTTCCATAAAGATTTACAGCCTTGGAAACCCTATGGGGAAATTCTACTCTGTCCTATAGGGTCGCTATGAGTCAGAATTGACTTATAGAGGTTTGTACTTTTCTGGGACAGCCACTGTGGCTTCTCCATGGTGTCAAATGGCCTGGGCCACATAACCTGCAGTTGGTTTGCTCTCCAGGTCAGGTCCAGAGCACAGGGACCCCCACACATTTTCTGAGCAAGGGGAAGTGCTTGTTGACAGTCAGCCCTGGCAGACAAATTGCCACTGCCACCGTGATAAAGGCTCTGATCCAGAAAGGGCAGTGGAAGGGCACAAAGTGCCAGCCCTTGCTATGTACTTAGGGGTAGAATCCGGGGCTGTGGAGGAGGCTGGTGTGGCCTCCCTTTTCACAACGGGTGTTATATTTAGTTTGCTTCCCATGACTATGAGGCCTTAAGTAACCCCTTGAAAAAATTTGCTCAGCTGTTTTGACAAAGCACGGCCATTGTTTAAAATGCCTTCCTCTAAGAAGGCTCTGTAGGTTATTCAAAGCATATCATGTGATAGTGTCAAAACAAATAAATAAATTCACAGCTTTTGAACGTGATTAAACATAATCTCTTAGGAGCTCTGGTAGCATAGTGCCTAAAGCACTTACTTGACTGCTAACCAGAAGGCTGGCAGTTCAAACCCACCAGCCACTCCTCTGAAGGAAGGTTGAGCAATCTACTTCCGTAGAGATACCGCCTCGGAAATCCAAGGAGGGGTTGCTATGAGTTGGGGCCGACTCAAAGGCACATAACAACAACAACAACAAACATAATCTTGGAAGAAAACTTTGGCGATCTGATCTCGTAAAGATTATAGCCTAGGAAACCCTGTGGGGCGGTTCAGCTCTGTCACATTGCGTAGCAATGAGTTGGAATCCACTCAGTGGCACCTAACAGTAGACATTATCTGATTGCCATTGTAGGGGGTTGTTTGTCATCCTAGCAAGTGCTCATTATTAAGAATCCTAGCAGGTGCTGTCTAATAAAATATCTGTATTTAAAAGTCACTTCATAGGATGAAATACCTGGAGTGCTGGGTAATCTTGTTAACTTTGTTGTTCACAGTAATCCCTTGTCCTTTGTCAAGACTACATCTCAACCAACCAAGAGATCCACTTGTCTAGTCTGGTTATAACTACAAAAAATAAATAAATGGTTCTCATTTAGTACAGATTCCAGTGCATGGTTTTTGCTACAGCTTTCAAAGTAGCTGGGTACACCAGTCAGGTGTGTAGGGAGAAAGATTGCTAAGAGGGCATGGCAGTAGCCAATAGAGTCCAAGTGAATAGTTCAGATAATAAATACTGTTGTATTCAGAGGAAGAAGGAATTAGTGCTCAGATCAAGATTCAGGTAGGGAGCTGAAGAACAAGTAGGATCTAGATAAGATATTGTTGTTGTTGTTATGTGCCATCGAGTCAGCCCTGACTCATAGCGACCCCTCCTTGGGTTTCCGAGGCAGTATCACTACAGAAGTAGGATTGCCCAACATTCCTTCCGAGGAGTGGCTGGTGGGTTTGAACTGCCAGCCTTCTGGTGAAAGAAAAGTCTTTAAATAGGAAAACAGTGCAAGCAAAGGGAGATATTAGGGGAGCAGAATATACAATGTGTTCATATTTACCATATATGATCAGCTTTCTGAGTGGCTTACACTACAATACACATACATGCATAATTAGAGACCAAAGAGATAAAAAGACACAAATAGAAATGAATGAAATGAATAACTAAAGGTCAGAAAAAGGCTAATACATGCAAGCCCATGAATATTGCAGCCAGAAATAACACCAAGGACTCAGTATTCCCAACTAGATTCTAAATATGAGATTGCGTTTCCCCAGAGAAGTGGGGTTTTTCCTTGTACAGTCTCCTTTTTTTTTTTTAAATTTGCTTGTGATAAAGTACCAGCCAAAAACTTGGGGAAAGCATAAGATTTATGCCAAAGGCACTTGACTGCTAACCAGAAAGCTAGCGGTTCAAACCCGCCAGCCACTCCTCGGAAGGAAGATGGGGCAATCTACTTCCATAGTGATACTGCCTCGGAAACCCAGGGAGGGATTGCTATGAGTTGGGTCCGACTCAACAGCACATAACAACAGCAACAACAACATGTAGCCTCTCAATCTTTCCGTTTAAAGACAGACTTTGCTTTCCCACACACGTCTGAATGGAGTTATAGCCAACCGCTAGAAAGAGAGCTCATCTTGTTATTAATAAACCTTTTGTGTTACACTCTGGTTTGGAGCCTACTAACTGTTTTCATGACTTTCTAAGCCAGTTATTTAACAAGAATGTTCTGGACAAGCAGACAGTTCTCAGGCCTTGAGGAAGTGACCAGGGTGGGAGCTGGAGGGAGAGTCAGAACCAAATGTGGTCCTCATTGTGAGTCATAGTTTTCAAAAATGCTCCAAATCCACTGCTTTCTGCCCCTCCCTGGTATTAACTGAGAGCTAGCATTTGTGAGGAACTCATTCATTCTGTTTTCTCATCCAACCTTCCACCATTCTCAACAGTCTTCACGTTGCTCAGATTCAAGGCAACTCAAGTGAATCTTAAAACTCATTACTAATCCTATAGCCAATTACCTATTTTCTGTACCTTTGGAAAAAATACACAGGCCTGTCTCTACAATTATTTTCCCTTCCCTCTCCCAGTAATTTTAGAAGGAGCTCTGGTGGCATAGCTGTTAAGTGCTAACTAAAAGGTCAGTGGTTCAAACCTACTGCCCATTCTGTGATAGACTGTGATAGACCTGGCTATCTACTTCCATAAAGATTACAACCTTAGAAACCCTATGGGACCATTCTACTCTGTCCAATAGGGCCATAATGAGTTGGACTTGACAACGATGGATTGGGCTGGGTTTTTTATTGTTTTGTTTGGGTTAGTCATTTTAGATTAGCATCATAGCATGTCTGAGATGAGCATGGACTTAGGTGTCAGAAGGGTAGAGGTCCAAATCCCGGCTCCACCATTTACCTGCTGTGTGAACTTGGGCAAGTCATTTAATTGTCCTCAGCCTTAGTATCTTCTTCTGTAAAATGGGTTAAAAAATCCATTTCTGGTAGAGTTCTTTGGACACTGACAAATACTGCATGAAGCACTCTGTGCATTGCAGAGCACACACGAAGTGCTCAGGTAAACAGCAGTAGCTTCATTACGAATCTTCTTCCTCACCATTTAAACCCTCCTGGAAATCTAGCTTCCCTGGGAAAGCCTTTGCTTCAGAGGTGGATTTGAAAGGGCTGAAAATAAAAACCACCCTGATATTTTTCACATGTATTACCAATTTCAGGAATGGGTGATCCAAGGAAATATATGAATATTCTTGCTACATACTGTTTTATGTATGATACAGTGGCCTTCTCCTTCTCCCTCTCCCAGAATTGAATCCTAACCACTCTCCACTCCCACCTCCCCCATGTTATGCCTTTCTGGAAGGCTGGATATTCACATACGTAACACAGTTTTTTTTCTGTAGGGCCTTTGATATCCTTGAAATTCCAAAACAAAGTAGACCCTGGCAGGGCATTGGCTCCATGAAGGCAAATAAGCTAGCCATCAGGCGCCACTTCGGGTATTACAATGTGTTTTTAATTAAGGAGGGAACTGCAACCCCAAACTTCAAGGGTTAGCTCCTACCCCTATGCAAAAGGCCTGATATTATAGCTCTTCTGCAGAATGGAGGTGTCTTGAGCCCCAGGGAACTTTTTCCACCCCTGCTGATCCTTCTTTGTATATTTACACTTTAATAACTTGGGTGAGAAATATGATAGAACCCCTATAAAATGACATTCAAGAGCAGAACTATTAAAATCAGGTGGGACGACTACCTTACATGATTGAATATGATGTATGCTTTGTTGAAATCCTGTGACATTTAAAAAATGGGGCTTATATGAGAAAGAAAATTGTATCTCTGGCTAAAAGAACTGAAATTAGTGTCCTTTATTAAAAGGAAATCCAGATTGCTTTTAAAGACAATGTGTTGATAATTTTTTAGCCTACCTATGATCTGAAGTATCACATATTATTTATAGTTTTAGAATGGAGTAAAGTTGGTGTGAAGACCCTGCATTTAACTCTGGCACTCTTGGAGGGTTGAGAACAGAGTTTTGGATGCAAGGCTTCAGGTCAGTGACATACCCTAGATGCTGCCTGGAAGGCATTTCACCAATGACCCGAACAATCCCCAGCTGCCAACAGTGGGGAGTGGGGGAAATATAGTCAGGGTCTGTGAAACCAGAGCCTAGGAGGACTCCAGTGTGCCTGGATCATGTTTGTCACTTCAGTTCCTTTTCCCATTTTATTAAGAGTCCCTAGATGATGCAAATGGTTAAGCAGTTGGCTATTAACTGAAAGGCTGGCTGTTCAAATACACCCAGAGACACACCAGAAGAAAGGCCTGGCAATCTACTTCCAAAAGATCACAGACATGAAAGCCCTGTGAAGCACAGTTCTATTCCAAAACACATGGGTCACCATAGTCAGAAGGAAGTCAACTTGACAACAACTAGCCCCATTACTTCAGCAGACAGAGCCACTGAGCACGAGGAGAAACTGATTAGAAAAAGGACTCTCTTTTATTTATTTCTAAACAAACACACCTTAAGAGTAGCCGCCAAGGCACGGCTATGCCCATTTTTTGTCTCTTCTTGCCTATCATGGAGCACAGTACTGTCATGAAATTTCCTCCTGATTTGACTTTTTAAAGAAGGAATAAGGATGAGCTGCTGCCCTGTGATGACTCTTTGCAAAGTGAACTTACTATGTGACTCAGATATGCAGAGTTCATATATTTTTAAACCAAAACCAAAACCAAACTCACTGCCTGAGTCAGGTCCAACTCATAGCCACCCCTCCTTGGATTTCCAAGGGGTATCACTACGGAAATAGATTGACCAACTTTATTTGATACTGTGAGGGTAATGACAATATGCTGGTCTTTCATTTCCTGGGTGAGCCATGTAATAGCTCATTATAGAACAAAAGGGGAAAAGCGGTGTTACAGGAAAATCTTCACAAGTGAATGGTACGTGGGAACAAAAATAAGATACAAAACTGTCCATGCAAAACAATCCCATTTCCACCAGGAGAGAAACCTGGGAGAGCCCGGGAGGAAAACATCATTATATAAAAGCTGACATCTTTGAGGGCTTCTCATGTGCCAGGCACTGGTCTACATAATTTAATCCTCACAATCAAACCCTATGTGAGTGTTCTGGTTACCTAGTGACACTCTGACAGGAATTTACCACAAATGGGATGGCTTGAACAAACAGGAGTTTATTCTCTGATAGTCTGGAGGCATTAAGTCCAAGTTCTAAGTGCCACGCTCTAGGTGCTGGGTGAAAGCCCCTCAACCTTGGGCTTCAGATCTGCCTCCTACTCCTGACCCACTGAAGCTGGAGGCTTTTCTTCACTCAGCTGCCAGATGCTGAGGCTGACAAGCCCAAGGTTGACAAGTAATAAGGCACAGTCCCGATGTTACCAAACCACATGGCAGGCCGTGAATTCAAGTCCATTAAAGGTCCCAAGATCGGCAGAGTATGGCAGGCTGCCGAACAACGACTCGGCTGCCTGAAGGGTTCAAGTGTGCCATAAGCTAGAGACCATTCCCAAAGCTTCTGCTTATACATGGGAAGCAGACCACATCCCTAAAACATCTACTCAGCTGCTTGTGGTAGATCCCACCATGGAGTTAATTACCAGTCTCATCATGGGGAATAACTACCACCATCTGCCCAGCCACTCAACCAGGCTTAGCCAAGTTGACCCACAAACTTAACTACCATAGTGAGGGAGTGGCTAGTACTAGCATTTCCATTTTACAGACAAGGATATTGAAGCTTTAAAGTTTACATAATTTGCAACAGTCTCTCAATTATAAGTGACAGAGCCAGATTTGAACCATGGCAGATGGTTGTAGAATCTGTGCTCCTGGCCACTATACATTTGGATAGCAGTTATTTCTGGATAGTGGAATTATAGGTATATTTTTATCTTCCTTTCACTTTTTTATGCTTTCTAAAGTTTTTTTTGTTTTGTTTTGTTTTTTTTTTACAATATGAATATGGTACTTGAAAAATCAGAAGGCAAAAAAGTAAATAAATAAAAGAAGAAAGAATTTAAAAAAGCATACAAATTGTGAGAAAATTACATTTACTTCTTCCAGGAGATGATAAATTAAACCAGACTTAATTGGCTCTAAAATAAGCCACTTCTAATTTAAGATGAAAATATTATTAAAATGATAAGAAATGAACTCCAAAACTTGGAAAAACAAGGAAAGCAGATATTCTCACCAGCATATTGTCATTACCCTCACAGTATCAAATAAAGTTGGTCAATCTATTTCCGTAGTGATACCCCTTGGAAATCCAAGGAGGGGTGGCTATGAGTTGGACCTGACTCAGGCAGTGAGTTTGGTTTTGGTTTTGGTTTAAAAATATATGAACTCTGCATATCTGAGTCACATAGTAAGTTCACTTTGCAAAGAGTCATCACGGGGCAGCAGCTCATCCTTATTCCTTCTTTAAAAATTATCACAACAGCTAAAGCAAGTGTCCCTTTCTCTCTCTCTCTCTCTCTTTTTTTTTTTGGCCTCCTCCTACCTGGGAATTTAACATCCCCTTAAGCCACCCATCTGGGACAGGATTTTAGGGTGTGTGCATATTTTTCATCTCCACATGACCAGCTGTGGGTGGAGGAGAATTCCTAACACAGGATAAGGTCAGACTGAATTAACCCAGAAGACACTTTCCTGGGGAAATCGTCTGCACGTTGTGAAATCAGTAAGTAACACTGCTAATTAAAGCAACATTTTTCTGAGATGCTGTGATCCTTGAGAAGAAGTGTTGACTCTTGATGAAATGAGAATGACTAGCATCATATTTCATGCATTCCAAAAAGAAAAATATGATGCAGATGTGATTGCCTGCTTTCCATACTCATAGCTTCTGAAACAAGATGCTGAGAAATCTCAGTAGTTCAGGATGCAATTTGAGTCAGAAAACTGAACTTCAGGTAACAGCTTGGTGGGACTTGTTAACTCTGTGACTTGAGTCCCTTACCGATTCTGGGCCTCAGCATCCTTATCTATAAAGTGGGGGTTTATAAAATCTACCTAGTTAGATTGATTGATCTGAAGATCACAAATTTGTGGATTTTTTTGATAAGTTATCAAGGGTCTTATGAAAGTAAGGTATGTTTGAGGATTTTGAAAGATCTTGGCAATATCAATCCTGAAGCTGCAAGAGCAAAATACTCCCAGAGTTCTTTTTAATTAAGTCTGGCTTTAGGTGTGAGCTGCAAGGACCCATGCTATTTCCCCAATGAGGACACAAAGACAACAATGTGAAAACACACATTGATTCCCTTGTGAAAGAAATCGCTCTGTGACCAAGCTAAGCTGAACCTAAAAATTAAGTTTAAAAAAACTGCAAGCAGGAAATCTCTCATTTACTCCATCCTTTTATTGCTACAGCAAGACAATAGCTCCCTCTCACAAATTCCCCAATACCAGTGGTAAAATCTTCTTTTAACCTGGGCATCAATAGCAAACCTGTCATTACAGCATAAATCGATCTTGACAGTGAAAGGCCTTTAAAAGTGGTTACACTGTAAGGAAAGACCATTCTTTGCGTGTTTTGAGTTGTGCTTGTTCAATAAAAGATTCAACTAGTGCTAAAAATGAACAAGATCCATTTCCTAAGCCCCAGAAAGTAGCCATACTTTTGTTGTTGTTGTTAGCTGCTATGGAGTCAGCCCACATTCATGGTGCATGCCTGACAGAAGGAAACGCTGTCCAGCCCTACACCATCCCCATGACGGGTTGCAAATCAGACCTTTGTGATCCATAGAGTTTTCACTGGCTCTTTTTCAGAAGTACATTGCCAGGCCTTTCTTCCTAGTCTGTCTTAGTCTTGAAGCGCCACCAAAACCTGTTTAGTATCATAGCAACACTCAAGCCTCCACTGACAGACAGACGGCGGCTGCACATGAGGTGCATAGGACAGAATCGAACCCAGGTCTCCCACATGGAAGGCAAGAATCTTATGGACTTAAACATCTATTGTGAATGTCATAATGATATTCGAATAACCAAATAAATCATGTGCATTTTAACTTTTAAAATACTTTCCCTTTCCATTGGCTTACCAATTCTCTCTGTATCTTCTCCATCTACACCAACTGCTCTTTTATTTGACGCTCGTCACCCATCCTGTATCATTTTCTCCATCACTATCAGAGTAATCTTCCCACAATATCACTTGGACAAAGTCACTCTTCTGCTAAAATATCAATACCTTTAATGGTTTCTTATTTTCTGTTTCAGGGTCAAATATGTTAGCAGCAAAACATTTTTTTTAAATATAAAATCATATGCAGAATCCTCAATACAGAAATAGATTTGGAAATGTTATGTTACAATATGAATTTATAGCATTTACTTAATACAAGCCACTCAAAGGGAACTATGCTTGGTTGCACTATCCCCAGAAAATCCTGGAACACTCTGCTAAGTATTTTTACATGTGAGTCAACATGCACAGGCCTGAGTATTTGAAAAGGCCAGTACACTGTTACTCTTTTCACCACTGATGACTTGATAACCAATGAGGCATTTGCAAATATTTCATACAGACCCATAGTGATAGGAAGTGATAGGAAGGCCTGGTCCTAGTTCTTCAGCAAAGCAAGTAAGACTAGGTGCAGAAGTGAAACACTGGTGACATGTGGTCTGGCATGCTCTAGCATCACATGGTATCTCCCATAACATGGTATCTACCATAGTTTTTAAACATAGTATATATATACTTTTTCTTTTTAATGAAAACAAAATCCATTCTTTACAGAATCCTCTACACATCCCATAGAACCACAGACCTCGGTTTGTTTTTTCAAGGCCTTCCCAATTCTGCATCCTACCATGAGGAGGGGAACAGTAACTGTGGCAGTTTTAACTGGACTCTGGAGACAGTCTCCCTGGGCTGCAACCCAGCTTAGTAATTTACTACTTGTGAGACCTTGGTCTCTGTGTCTCAGTTTCCTCATCTGTTTAACTTCAGATAATAATGATGTGGTTAAGATGAAGGAAGTGCTTAGAGCATTGCACATAAAAAGTGCTATTACTTCCAAACATACCTCCTACAACTATCACATAAATAGCCTCCACTGTAGTCAAACTCTTTTGTTCATTGTTCCCTGAACCACCTGGCACACTCCCATCTCTGCCTTTCTTCGTGAAATTTTCATAGCTTAGAATGCTAGGGGCTAAAGAAATCCCTTCTTCTCAGATGGATGAATACCCGCTCAGCCCTCAAGATACACTTTGATTGAAGGCTACCATGATAGCCCTGCATAGCCCACAATAATCTCCCCTCCTCTGAAGTTCTATAGCTCATGCACATTCCCATATCTCTTAAACTTCCCCATCAGATCACTTCTCCCATTTGTAATTATTTGTCTTTTAGTTCTTTATGCAAGGAGTTCTGGTGGTGTAGTTGTTAAGACATTTGGCTGCTAACCAAAAGATCGGTGTTTCAATCCCACCAGCCACTCAGCAGAAGAAAGGTGAGACAATCTGCTACTGTAAAGATTTATAGCCCTAGAAACCCAATGGGGTCACTATGAGTCAGAATCGATTTCCTGGCAGTAGGTATGTCCCTTAAGTTCCATGGGATCAGGCCACATCTTTGCTGTTTGCTGCTGCATCTCCAGCCCACAGCACGTAGTCAGATATATAGGATAAAAACATAAAGAAAGAGTGAGACAAAGATAGATAAACAGAGTGACTGATTGGATTCATTTGATATTTATCATACTTAGCCTGTTTTTACAACATACTGTCCATGCTGATTTTTAACTGGTCACTTGCTATGCAAGAAGGGTTATAAAAGAAAATTAATGGAAGGTAGAGGGTGTGAAAGAAAATATGAAAATGAAAGGATGGATTATATTCCACTGCTAGAATACCACTAAAAAGTGTGTCTGTGGCCACCGAGGTTTATAGAGTGACCCAAGGGAAGTCAACTGTGCTCAGTAAAAAAAGAAACAATTATGGGTATTGGCCAGCTGTGTTAGGTAAATAACGAAGTAACAATTAAGCAGGAGGACCTGAAATATTTTTTATAGTAAGAAAATACTCTCCTGTCCTCCTGAAGTCTTCATCATTAGCTGACTTACTGACAAGATGGTGGATGTGGGGGCATATTCTGGGAAACCACCCACATCTCAGCTATGTGGTTCCAGCCTCATGCGTCCAACCCATCAGAAATGTTCTTCACATTCAGGGAAGTGCCTGCTTAGAAAGTCCAGCTGAGTTTGTTCTCTGAACTCTGAGGTTCCAGAAACATTTGCATCTCTGACTTCACAGGCTTGCCATCTTTCCCCCATTCTCCTGGTCTCCAGGCATGCTGAATCAAGGTAGGATTATAAGCAAACAAGGGTTCAGAATCCATTGAGTGTCCTCTTTTGCCCTTTCTGATCCTCACTTATAGTTGTGGAGCCCAAAGTTACTCCACAAAAGGGAGAGCCCTTTTTTTTTTTATTTTTTTAACCTCTCTAAGCCAGTGGGTCTGCAGGAGAAAGACCTGGCAATCTGCTCTTATAAAGTTTACAGCCAAGAAAACTCTGTGGGGGAGATGTGTTCTGTCACATGAGGTCGGTATGAGTTGGAACCATCTACTTGGCAGCATCTAACAATAAGAAGCCAGTTGGTGGTGCATTGCTCTGAGGGAGGGGAAGGCAGGTCCCAGGAGACAGGTAAATAGGCTCTGATTCATGGCTTTGTTTTCAGCCAGATGAAGGTGAAACTAGACCATCTGACCCTGGCCTGATCTGGCATCTTCCTGGAAGCCTGGCACAATGAGCAAGGAAATGAAGGATTGAGTTGCTGGCGAAGTCTGGATGAGGCTAAGGCAACAACAACCAAATTCATAGTTCCTCTAGATGTTTAAATGGGGAGGTGGCAAGCTTTCCTGGAGCGACCCCAACTATGTAGTGGAACAAGCTTTATTAAATGGCTGGTCACATGAGCACGTAGGGTCTCCCAGCCATACTTATATAACGTACTGTGGGAGAGGCGGAAACCAGTTCAAATCTGAACCTCTGCAGAGCCTCCCCTGGCAGATTTGCAGACAGCAGTGCCCATGAGGCATCTCAAACTTTATGACTACATATTTAAGCATTTATGAGACTTGAACTGTGTTCCATTAAAATGAGTTAAAAAAAAAAAAAAAAAAAAAGGCAACAAAAAAAAAATCCTGAGACTTCCAGCAAGGGTAATTAGCCCCAAATGTTTCATAAAGGATTTGATAGCGTTCTGGTTTTAAGCTGTTTTCCCAGGTCTGTTGCAAGAGGGAAAGAAGAAAGGAATCTATTAAAAATTCACCATTACTTTAAAAAAGAAAAAAATCTTATGACCAAGTTATGCAGCTGGACTCATGTTAAGAAGGAGAATAAGCACACAGACCTCATCTTGAGGTATCAGATTAAAATTTTACTGGAGAGAAAATATTTAGGATGTGGACTTGGCTGTTTTTTCATCATACTCACCAGAGAAATTCTTTTCTTTTATCCCCTCTTCCATTGACTTGCCTTCTTCCCAGTTGTTCTTCAGCTTGGCATTAGCCTGAGAGGTTGGCCCCTACCCAGCCTCCCTCCAATCTCTGGACTATTTTCCTCCTTACTCCTACCTCACTGTTGCTGCCAGAGGCAGGGAGGGTGACCACTGTAAAAGCAGAAAATGTACACGTAAAGCCGGTGCTAATCCCTGCCCACGTGACATCACATAAACGTGGCTCAGTCTGATAATGCTTGCCTCCCTGCAACAAGGGCCACACCACAGGGTTCTCACCATGCTGTGTCTTGCAGAAACTCAAAAACTCTGTTTTCTTCATCAGAGGGAGTAGGATCACTTTCTAGTTATTGTGTGTGCACATGCAGGAGAACGCATATTATCAGAATGTATTTGTTAAACCTTCACATTTTACAAAAGAAGCTTCCGGAACAATTAGTCAGCAACTGAGGCAACATAAGGAGCACTGGTGGCATAGTGCCTAAGACATTTGAACACTAACCAGAAAGTTGGTGGTTCAAACACACCAGCCATTCAATGGAAGGAAGACGAGGCAATCTACTTCCCTAAAGATTTATTGCCTCGAAAACCCAACGGGGGTTGCTATGAGTCAGAATCAACTAGATGGCAGTTGGCTTCATTTGGTTTGGGTTTGAGGCAGCAATGGCAAAAATAAAATAACTACCTATAATATATAGAGGAGTTTTCTGTCAAATGCCAGGGGAAACACTGAATACTGTTAGTTGCCATTGAGTTGGCTCTAACTTACAGCAACCCCATGTGCAACAGAATGAAACGTTGCCTGATCCTGCACCATCTTCATCAGCACTGGTATGTTTGAGTCCACTGTTGTGGGTATTGTGTAATACCTTCTAATGTAGGGGGCTCATCTTCCAGAACTGTATTAGACAATATTCTATTGTGATCCATGAGGCTTTCACCGGCTAATTTTCGAAGTAGATTACTAGGTTTTTCTTCCTAGTCTACCTTAGTCTGGGAGCACCAGTGAAACCTGCCCACTACATGACCCTGCTGATACTTAAAACACCAGTGGAGTAGCTTTTAACATAATAGCAACATGCAAGCCACAGAAGTATGACAAATGAGCATACAGATGGTAGACCTCAAACATTAGGCAGACCATACAGTGTCATGCTCTGCTGAGGAGGGGTGTATGGTCCTTACAAATAAACAGATCCCCAACAAATAAACAGAAAGCGTTGCTGCTTTCAATATTCACCTACCTGAAGGGAGGTCTTGGGCAGATGGTCTCTTGTGGTTTGTCCAGTTCTTTAAATTCTATTGTTTTTAGATGGAAAGGAAGACTGGTGGTGCAGCAGTTGAAGCATTCAGCTGCTAACCAAAAGATAGGCAGTTTGAACCCACCAACCACTCCATAGGGGAAAGATGAGGCAGTCTACTTCCATAAAGATTTGCAGCTTTGGAAACCTTATGGGGCAGTTCTACTATGTCCTATTAGGTCTCTATGAGTGGGAATTAACTCAATGGGAATGGTTTGGGTTGGTTTTAGATGGAAGAACATTCTGAGTCCATTGAGTTGAATTGAATTCATAGTGAACCCTCCTTGGGTTTCTGAGGCAGTATCTCTACGGAAGCAGATTGCCCAGTCTTCCTTCCAAGGAGTGGCTGGTGGGTTTGAACAGCTGGCCTTCTGAGTAGCAGTCAGATACCTTACACACTGTATCACCAGAGCTCCCCTTTAATGATAAACCAAAAAAAAAAAAAAACAAAAAACAAAACTCACTGTCATCAAGTTGGATCTGACTCATAGCAACCCCTCCTTGGGTTTCTGAGGTGCTATCACTACAGAAGTAGATTGCCCAACCTTCCTTCCAAGCAGTGGCTGGTGGATTTGAACTGCCAGCCTTGTGGTTAGCAGTCAAATGCCTTAGGCACTACACCACCAGAGCTCCCTTTAATGATAACCCAAGTTATTTATGATGTCATCTCTCTCATTGCCTGGTTATATGTCCCTTTCTGCCCTACATTAGCAGGGATCCCATCCTGCAGCCCCCTCTGACTTGGACTTTCAGCAACAATTTAAGCCATAAATGCCAACCTATTTCCATAATGGGTATTTTTAAAGACATAATAGATATTTGACTTCTGTATTATCTAAAAAGAATGAAAATTATTTATTCACTACTTCTACATAAAACATTATTTTTAATATAGGTATTTTTTTCATCAATGAGTCTCTTTTGATCAAGAGTTATATTTGGCTTTTGTGTGGACATTTTGCCATGTAAAAAAGCACAGTTCTTCACCAATGTAATAGAAATTTGCAATATGAAACATATACACCATAGTTTTAGAATGACTTCACAGTATTTTACAATTCAGGAAGTTCTTTCCCCTTTGTGGAATCTGAAATTTTATGACATAAACCACACAACACATCTTATTTTTCCCAAGGAAAATGAAAGCAGAAGATACATCATTTTTTTTTAACTCTTTCTTTGCTACCTGAGAAGACGGCTGTTTTTACCTAAAATTCAGACATCTTGGTAAAATTGGTGTAAAGCAATTCATTTATACCTTTTCTAGCTTTCTTGTTCAGAAAAAAATCAAACCATCTGTCCCATGCATTGCTCTAATAACAGAAATCTAGGCAGGCCTTCAGCTGTATTCATTCCTTCTCTGGGTGAAGCCTTCATAGCCCCTAGCTTCCTGATCTCTTTCAGATGCCTTCAAGAGGGACTTGCCTTGCAAACCTGAAGGCTTCTTTTGTTCACAGAGTTCAGCCTTGGTAGGATGTCTGCCCCTCTGCTCTCTGGGGCCCCATATTGCAGAGACAGTGTTGGAGAAGTCAGATAGCACCGCGTGTGAAAGGCAGAGCTCGTTAGTGCCTTTAATGAGCCTTCCCCAGTTTTACTTGTGGCTGAATCAGAAACTTTCTGAATCATTTACCCTGCCATGGAACACTTTTCAGATGGGTGACAAACATCAGAAAGGAGGGGCTTCTCCATCACAGAGAGACCACAATGGAAATTTAATAGCTGCACTGGGGACCCTGGGGACCTGCCATTGGGTCGCAGGATCCACGGCCAGCACTTTTCAGAGCTCACCTGAATCAGGAGCTGAGGGTGCTTGCGGGGCATGGACTCGACGCATAGCGACCCCTCCTTGGGTTTCCGAGGCAGTATCACTACGGAAGTAGATTGCCCCATCTTCCTTCCTAGATGCTCCTAACCTGCCCCTTCCCATGATCCTTCCTGTTTGCTCTAAGATGCAGGAGACACTTATGAGCCTGGAGCAGGGTGTGGTGTTTGCATAGAACCCACCTCTCCCTAAGGGAGGAAGCTAGACTTACACTTTGTGTGTGTTTTGGTCTTTTTTTTAATTAATTTTTTTATTTTAAAAGCTTGTTTTACATTCAACGTTACATGTACATTTAGTTTTACTCCCCATTTACCATGCCCAAGCCTAACCCAGTATCCTCCAGTCCCTACCCTGTAATCCTCCCTCTGTACCCCTTATATTCATGCACTCGTATTTGTCCTGCATTTCCTCAGTTTGAATGTTGGTCCTCTGGTGCCCTATGGTCCAGTGCTCTAAGGGGTGTATTACCATACAGTATGTGGGTGCGTCACCCCGGGTTGAGTGGTCTGCGTGTACATCTTGTTAACTATTGGGCTGAGAGCCAGCCCCTAGGCGTGACTTTTATTCCAGGAGCAGAATGTAATCCGGGCCATAGTATTGGGAGTCTCATCACACTTACTCTGACCAGTAATTTTGGTGATTATTGAGTTTTTGGATTTTGTTCCATGTTTTTCTTCCCATTCTATCCAGGATTTCCAGATTTGATCCTTTCTTGAGTGGTTGGCATTAATTGCTGGGCACCATCTAGTTCTTAGGGTCTCGAGGGCCATCGTGTCCTAGGGCAGATTGCTTCCAAATGCCCGTCTTTTTTTTTTTTTTGCATTCTTCTTCTTCACTTCTAACGTGAGGAGACCTTTGGCTGCATCGTAGGTGGCCACTTGAAAGCTTTTAAGACCCCAGTCGCTACTCACCAATGTAGAATGAGGAACAAGGCTTTTATATATTTTGTTGTGCCAATTGAGTCTGGTGTCCCCTAGCACTATGGTCTTGAACCGGTAGATCTATTGGATCTCTCTCCCATAGTGTCTGGGTATCTTCTATTGTTTCTGTAATGATTGCAGGTATTTTGTATCACTGGTATCTGTGCAAGATTGTTGTTGTTGTTGTTAGGTGCGGTCGAGTCTTTTCTGACTCATAGCAACCCCATGCACAGCAGAATGAAACACTGCCTGACCCTGCGCCAGCTCCACGATCCCTGCTATACTTGAGCCCATCATTGCAGCCACTGTGTCAATCCATCTCGTTGAAGGCCTCCCCCTCTTTTGTCAACCCTCCACCCTACCAAGCGTGACATCCTTCTCCAAGGAATGGTCCCTTCTGACAACATGACCAAAATAGGTGAGATGAAGTCTGGCCATTCTCGCTTCCAAGGAGCATTTCGGGTGCACTTCCTCCAGTACAGATCTGTTAGTTCTTTTAGCAGTCCATGGTACTTTTAGCATTCTTCACCAGCACCACAACTCAAAAGCATCAACTCTTCTTCGGTCTTCCTTGTTCATTGTCCAGCTCTCACATGCATAGAAGGCAATTGGCAATATCATGGCTTCCGTCAGGCCATGACATTCTGTCTTGTTTGTGCAAGATTAGCCTCAGCTTAATCTATCCTTGGTCTAGAGTATACTCCTGTTCACTAACCTCCATCTGATCCTCTCAGGTGTTTATGTGTTTATCTGTAGCCTGGTGTTTGGTGTTACACTTTGGAAGACTTTTGCTATTACCCTTTGTCTGCCATGTTCTACCCCCATGTGAGCACCTCCTGGAAACAAGGCAGTTCCAGTCCAGGGTAACACTGATCCTGCCAATACAGTAGGAGAGGGAGGCCTCACTCCATCCCAGTGGCAGTTATGACATTTTGGCTACCTTCCCTCAAAGGGCAAGGACAAACTCTATAATCCTACCAACCTAAGCCTTCAGGTGGCAGAAGAACCCTCCTAGTTAAACTGTCAAGTGTCCACCACCTGAAAGTTTTCCCTCTCCCCTTTGTTTTGTTTTGTTGTTGATGTTTTTATTTTTGTTTTGCTTATCTGTTTTTTATGGGGAGCTCTGATGGTATGGTGCCTAAGGCGTTTGAAGGAAGATTGGGCAAACTACTTCCATATAGATACTGCCTTGGAAACCCAAGGAGGGCTCACTATGAGGTGGATCCCACTCAACGGCAGTGGGTTTGTTTTTTTTGTTTTTTGTGAGGCGCCATACTTACTTACTTAGTATGACAGTTCTTGAGAAAGCTAGTCTACATGTTTACTTTTTCATACATACTTTATATTGAACTAAACTGGACTCTAGAGTCCTCTGGTTCTTGCATAGGAATTTCAAACCCTTGGTCTCCTTCTCCATCCTCTTCTTGAGGTCATTAGAATTTTCTCATTATGCTCCCTCACTTTACAGTCAATGGCACTGTGGAGCACAGGACTAAGCCCATTTTGGCCACTGACTAATGATGTAGGCTTTGACATGCTTGGCAGCTCTCTACTCAGTTTACTGGAGAGTTGGATTAGACCTTGTCTTCAGTTAACACTGTGCGCTGAGTGAAACAGTGTCAGACCCCTAGGGAAAGAGGGGCACTGCACAAATTTCCATTTCACCAAACAAACTGTGGTAAAGTAATGGACTGTAGTAATGCATCTCACTAAATACATGGAGCCGAATACCTCAAGATGGACAAGACATCGAGTATTATTTTCACATGTTTATTTTAATCAAAGAGCTGTGCTGTTAGCTTTACCAAATAATTGGAGATTAATACTTTAATTAGCCTTACTAGTGTGTGTGTATCCCTTTGTAGTTGACAATGGGCTCATTTTCCAACCAAGGTGATGAGGTGGGAAAAGTCATCTTTTTTTCTGCCAGAAGAATGGGAAAACTGATTTAACATGGTAAAACACTGTACACCAACTTCCCTTGTGGCCATCCTGTTGAAAAGAAACATGACACGTTTAGAAGTTGTCAGGCTAGAAAATCACTACCCAGCACCATAGATTATTTTTGTTATTGTTGGCTCCCACGACGTGATTTGAGGGCTTTGTTCCATTCTATATTTAGTCATGTCTGCTGTTAAATTAGGAATATTTTTATATTGTTGACCTTTCACATAAAGACTTTTTTTTTCTGGAGGGAAAAAAAAAAGCATTCAAATTCTCACATTAATGTTAGGAAAGTACAAACCTTAAAATGTGGCAGTTTCTAAAGTTGGAGCCAAGAACTAACCAGCCAAAAGTTTATTTTACAAACAAATCCCACTTACTATGCGAGATGCTGGGGGAAGGATGTCAAGGGCTGAGAGTTCAATGGACAAGCTCAAATTTCTTGAAAAATTAGAATTCCCAAATAATTCATTACAGCTTTTACCTTATAAAAAACAGAGGCAAGTTGAGTTGGTAATCTCACAATAAAATGAAAAGTAGATCCAAAATTTAACTAAAATCTTGTGGCTAACAATTTTCAAAACCTCAAATGATCTTCATGTTGGTTTCTCTCCCTAATCTCACCCTACATTGATTAATCCCACAAGACTCTAAAGAGTTTGAAACACGTGATCATGGGGTTGAATTCCCCACAGCTGTTTCAGTTGTCTTACCTTCCCGTGACCCTAGAGTTTCTCAGCCTCAGCCCTCGTGACATTTTGGGCCAGATAAATCTTTGTTGTGAGGGACTGTCCTGTGTATTGTGGGTGTTTAACAGCATCCCTGGACTCTACACACTAGATGCCAGTAGCACCCCTACCCCCACATTATAACAAGCAAATGTTTCCAGATGTTACCAAATATCCTGAGGGAGGGACAAAATCACCCCCAGTTGAGAACCACTGTTAACCCCTCCATGTCCAATACAAAGCGTTGCCAAGAGTTAAACCTGAAATGTGTTCTGATTGAATATATAATATTATGAACTCTAGAGACTAAATAAAGAACTCTGGCAATGTAGTGGATAAGGCATTTAGCTGCCAACCAGAAGGTCAGCAGTTCAAACCCACCAGCTGCTCCGTGGAAGGAAGATGGGTTGATCTACTTCAGTAAAGATTTACAGTCTCAAAAACCCAATGGGGGTTGCTATGAGTCAGAATCAACTAGATGGCAATGAGTTTGTTTTTTTTTATTTTAGAGGCTATATAAGAACAGAGGAAAAAGCAGTTTATTAAAACCACAATAGGAGTAACTTCTGTTGAACATAAGAAAAACCTTTCTAACATTGAAGTTGGTTAAAAATGCTATTCCTTTCAATCTCTTTAAAAATTAGATTAGAACACTATCTGTAGTAGGTGGTTTAGGAGCAAGTAAATGAGTAAAATTCTCTTAAAGCCCCTTTTCAAATGTTTTGTTTGTTTTTTTTTTATATTTAAGAAAAAGTTTAAACTTTTTGAAAAGCATATGAGTGTACAAGAACACAAAGAAAAAAAGATATTTTTCTTTTTAACTGAACTAAGAGGGGAAAATCAAGAATATGCTTAAATGAGACAGTGCAGAATGAAATTAAGAGATTAGTGGATCATTCAAAGTGTAATATAATGGTTACAATTAAGAGATTTGCCTACTGATAAATGTCTCTGAACACTCTTGATACTGAAATGTCCTTCCATCTCTTTCTCTGGATATGGATTTACAGATTGACGAGCTTTTTAAATTTTAATTTTAAGTCCCTTTTTTTATTCTGGTTTTATTAATATTCATCATAAATATTAATTTATGAGCACTGATGCCCAAAGGGCCTCAGGGCAGTAGTTCACAGAGGATAATGAGTATCACAACTGCTGTTAACCAAAAAAGCAGTGTGAGTGTAAAATAGCCTGATGATTTGCTACTCAATTTGATTCAGGTCTAAACCTTAAAAACTACCATTTTCATCTATAACCACATTTAAAGGAACAACACCCTAAATATAAGTAGAACACTGAATGGCTTGGCACGGGAGCTGAGGATCATTCTAACTTTCACAGTTTAAAGAATTTTTATTTATCTACACATAAGCTTTGTTTTTTAGTTAATCTGTTCACTGTTGTTTTACCCCATCCCTTTCTGCTTCACCAAGTACATTCTCCATGGGGCCAATTATTTCAGATCTTGCTGGAAGCACCTCTGTAATAAGAGAATGAGCTCCTTTATAACCCACCTGAGGTTTGCTGTTATCAAATGCCTGTTATTCTTTCCTGTCTCCAAAGACATATAGCTTCTGGAAATGGCAAGCATTTGATGCTTTCCAGGAATAGAGTGTACATAGGGGTTACCTGCCAAAAGATTTGTTGAAGTCACCCCCAGAAAACATTTCCATCCTCCCAGTTACTCTCAGGATTCTTTCCATTGTACTGGAAACCTAAACCTCCTCTGACTGGTTTAGCCAAAAACACTATTCATGTCTTTCTAGTTGTTGAAGGTAGAGACATCCACAGCATGTATTAAGTGGATTAGATACAGCACAGAGAAAAGTCAAACAATTCATTTAAGGGAAAAAGCTTAACAAAAAAAAAAAAAAAAGCTTAACACATGAGCATGGTGCATAAGTAATGAAAGCGTAAAAAAAAAAGTGAGAAATTTTTTTAAAAAATTAAAATAGAACATGAAATGTTAGATGTCTGGGTAGGAAGCAAACCAAGCATCCTTGGTTCATCCCCTCATTTACAAGGAAAACCCATCCTTCTTGGTTGACCCAAAGTAATTAAAAGACTGGGTCAAGGAACAAATTTCATGGCTGGACTGGATCCTCAGACCCTTGTTGTTTTGTTAGGTGCCACCGAGTTGATGCTAACTCATAACAACTCCATGTGACAGAGTAGAACTATGCCATCTGTTTCCTAGGCTATCATCTTTATGGGAGCTGATCACCAGGTCTTTTCTCCTGTTGAGCCAGGAGTGAATTTGAACCATCAATCTCTTGGTTAGCAGTCAAGCATTTAACCATTGTGCCACTAAGGCTCCTCTTCAAACCTTGCATCTGGGCTATTCTTGCCACTCCCCCAGTAGTTTCAAGGGATGATGCCTATCCTGAGTGAAACAAGCAGTCCAGCTCAAGCTGTTTCCTTCCCCAAAGCACTTATGCTTATTACTCTGTGATGCTTTCCTGGATTGTACATATCTGCTTTATAGATTTTTGTGCACCAGCACCTGAAGAATAGAAATTATATACATCTTCTTATATCTTGTCACAATGTCTAAAAAGGAATAGCTAAAGAAATCATTCTTGTGTAAAGACATTTCCCTTTAGTTAGACAAATCCACCATGGGAGGTAAAAAGGTGCAGAGGAGAGAGGAGCATCCTTACCAGGGCAACCAGGTGCAGTGGAAAGCACATGGACACTGGAGCCAGAGAGACTTTGTGTGAGTCTGGGTTTTTCTACCTGAAAGATGTACACTGTACACCCTATGGCTCAACTCTAACATCACATGGTGTTCTTCTCTCAGCCAAAAAATAGGCCTATAAGGTGAACAGTAACACCAGGGAGATATGCACTCCTTAGAACACCCAATCATACGAGATTAAAAGGGCAGCATTTGCCCAGGGTTACAGCTCAGAAGGCAAGCAGAGATCAGAAAGAAGGACAAATGGAAATGGGAAACACAGGGAGGAAGTGGGCATAGGGCTGTTACATGGTGGGGCCTGCAAGCAAAATGTTAGAAATCAAAATGTGTGGAATTGTTGAATGGAAAACCAATTTTCTCTTAAACTTTCACCCAGATCACAATAAAAGTTAAAAATGAAAAGTTGTAATACACTACTAAAAAGTGAATGGCAAAACAACAGAAATTATTCTCTCATAGTTCTAGAAGTAGAAGTTTGAATTCGAGGTGTTGGAAGGGCCTTACTCTCTCTGAAGTCTTTAGAGGAACATCCTTCCTTGTCTCTTTCAGCTTCTGGTAGCCAGAGGAATTTCTTGACTTGTGGCAGCATGACTCCAATCTTTGCCTCTGTCGTCACATGGTGTTCTCTCTGTATCTGTCTGTGTCTATGATTCTTCTCCTTTTGCTTCACCAGTCATATTGGATTAAGGTCCACCCTACTCCAGTATGACTTCATCTCAACTAATTACATCTGCAAAGAACCTATTTCCAAGTAAGTTCACATTCACAGGTACCAGGGTTTAGGACTTTAACATATCTTTTTAGGTGACACAATCCAACTCATAATACATACCATTAGGGAATTTGTTAACTTCCTGAGCATCCAATTCTTGGCTGTAAGAAGGAGAAGAAACCCACCAGCCACTCCTGGGAAGGAAGGTTGTGTAATCTACTTCCATAGTGATACTGCCTCAGAAACCTAAGAAGGGGTTGCTATGAGTCAGATCTGACTTGACAGCAGTGAGTTTTGTTTGGTTTGGTAAGTTGTAAGCCTGTTACGGGAGCTCTGGTAGCATAGTGCCTAAAGTACTTGACTATTAACCAGAAGACTGGCGGTTCGAATCCACCAGCCACTCCTCAGAAG
The DNA here is from genome assembly GCF_000298275.1 of Orycteropus afer afer. Taxonomy (NCBI): domain Eukaryota; kingdom Metazoa; phylum Chordata; class Mammalia; order Tubulidentata; family Orycteropodidae; genus Orycteropus; species Orycteropus afer. The sequence goes on from NW_006921615.1 coordinate 5,691,281, forward strand.
GAAGGTTGGGCAATCTACTGCTGTAGTGATAACGCCTCAGAAACCCAAGGAGGGGTCACTATGAGTCAGATCCAACTCAATGGCACATAACAACAACAACAACAAGGATGTTATGAAGATACAACACTGTGATAAGTGGGAACCAGGGAACATGGCTCCTGGTACATAGCAGGTGCTCAGGAAATGGCTCCCAGCAACTATTCTCTAGGTACTTGGTCCTGCTTCTTTTTACCTTTCAAAAGTAAATATCTGAGATGACAGATTTGTTTTTATCCATCCTTTGGACAAAATGGTACATCTTATGTAAAGGTGTTTTTACTTAACACATTCCATGATGATTGCCCTAAGATTTCCTTGAAAATCATTGATCATTTGATACCACTTCTAAAATGAAGGTTGATTTCTAACCTTGAATTTACATGGTTCTCTTCATAACCTAGCGTGCCCATGATTGGTGCAAATGATTAACATGGTCAGCAGCTAACCAAAAGGTTGGAGCTTTGAGTCTACCCAGAGGTGCCAAAGAAGAAAGCCTGAATTTCTAGTTCTGTAAAACCAGTCATTGAAAGCCCTGTGGAGCACAGTTCTACTCTGACACACCTGGGGTTGCCATGAGACAGAACTGACTCAAAGGCAACTGGTTTACTTTGTAACCCAATGTTGAATGCTTACAAGGTTCTAGTTTACTTGGAACAAAACTGAAATGCTATTTGGAATTCTAGCCTAATGCTACAAATATAAAGATGTTCTGCAAGTGACTAACAGCAAAGGGATTGACCATTATTTCAACAAGTGTGTAGTGAAAACACCTATATTTTGATGACGCTTCATTTTTGTCAACACAGATTTAAGTAGGTTTTCCTGGCAAAGTATATTTCCCTCCAACCTTTGGCCAATGACTGTCAAAGGACAGCCAATCTCTCTAATTAAAAAAAAAAAGTTTTAAAATGGATGACAATGAAATTTTGTTGTTGTTGTTAGGTGCTGTCAAGTTCTCACGTGACAGAGCAGAACTTCCCACAGGGTTTTCTTGGCTGAAATCTTTATGAAAGCAAATCAACAAGTCTTTCTCCCTCTGAGCCACTGGGTGGATTTGAAACACTGATTTCTCGGTTAGCAGCCCAACACTTAACCGTTTGTGCCACCAGGGCTCCTCAATGATACTATAGAACCCTATTTTCCCAGCCATAATACAAGCTCGTCTACCCAGCAATTGCACCAGGCAGTGTTTTGTTCTGTTTTACGTGAGGTCACCATGAGTCGTAGACCCAACACAGCTTACTAACAACCAGCAATTAAATGAATCAAATGGAGCCCTGGGCACTAAAGGAAAGAATTCAGACTTCTCTCCAAATGCTGACATCTACATGCAGAAAAAAATATGTAGTTCTCTCTGTTCTGCAGGCTAGCACAATTAGAAGTTAGATTGTCTATTCATTACTAGAGTCTGTTCCTTGTTCTGGCAGTCATTTGATTTAGATATAATAAGAAATAAGATAAATATTTCCTAAAACTAAAGCTCTTTCCAGCCCTCTTCAAGGCCCCTTCCACATTTCTCCCCCCTTCATGCTGTCGTAGTCATGATTTTCAGGCAGAGAACTCATATTTTTTCCTAAAGTGTGAAAATTTAATTAACCCCACATACAGGTGCTTGCCAAATCCTGTAGTACTATGTTTTGATAGCATCTTTTATGTCTTCATTCATAATGGCTTTAATGTTCCTTTATAACCTTGGTTGATGCTGGGTGTTGCTATTTTCTGCACAATAGTTATAGAGCTGTCAGGGTACTGTATTTCTCCACACAGTCATACTGGTGATGTTTCTATATTTTGCTGTTTTCTCCCAGAGTTCAGCTTGCTGGATCATCCACAGAAATGAGCTTCTCCTGACAGTCTGTGTTACCACCTGCCCCTCCTTTGCTCCCACCCCCACTCAGTTTATCTTCTGCCCAAGTGGTGGGAGCAGGTCCTTTCTATCTATGCTCCGGGTGCCAGTAAGGACAGAGATACAAGGGGCAGGCCACATAAATTGGCCATGATTAATCAAAATAGCAACAAACACAGCAACACTTGTCCTTATATTGAAAACTAGTAGAGAAATTTTAAAATCCAGACAAATCTGACTTTTCAAACAAAACTTATATTGATACATACTATTTTAGTGAGCTCTGGTGGCATAGTGGGTAAGACATGTGGCTGCTAACCAGAAGGTCAGCGATTCAAACCTACCAACTGCTCCATAGAAGGAAAATAAAGCAATGTACTTCCGTACAGATTTACAGCCTTGGAAACCCAATGGTGGTTGCTACGAGTCAGAATCTAGGCAATGGCAATGGGTTTTTTTTGTTGTTTTTTGGTTATTTTTAGAGTGTAACTTCTATCATTTATATAATTTTCAAATCCTTCACTCTTCTAAATGTAGTCAGAAATACTTTTGAAATTACAGGGAATAAAATCAATTATTTTTTGGCTTATTAACACACCTGTACATTATAATGGAAAAAGCTCTGGTGGTGCAGTGATCAAAACATTCTGCTGCTAAACAAAACGTCAGTGGTTCAAACTACCAGCTTGGCTGGTCTGAAGTGCAGTGAATTGTGAGCCTACGGGCATTGAAATAGTCCCTGAGGACTGAAGATGTGAGAGAAGGTGCTGGCTGGTCTGAAGTGAAGGGAAGAGTGTGACTCCCAAACTTGGCAGCTGGTACCCGTGACTTAGCTGGGATGGCTAGGGCTGAGCTGACCAGAACCCGACCAAAC
>NW_006921615.1:5695649-5709871 GCF_000298275.1 Orycteropus afer afer
GTGAGTTCTGTGTGGCCACTGCAGCGAATTATCGAACCCAGAGGTGGTGGGTGCTTTGGGAGGAACGGTTGGTGAAAGGGCTGGAGGGAGGCAGCATGTTTGGCCTTGCAGTAATAGGCCTTGGGTTACTGCTGGTAATCCTGTCTTCCTCTTGTGGGATTAGAGGAGGTCAGAACATGTGGCCTCCTCGCAGTTTTTACACAGCTACTTGGCGGGAGAAGGATGAAGCAGTCTGCTTCTGTAAAGATTTCCAGCCTTGGAAACCCTACAGTGCCATTCTACTTTGTCCTATAGGGTCACTGTGAGTGGGAAACAACTCAGTGGCAGTGGTTGGGATATTTCAGTGGAAGCTCCTGGGTGATGAAAATGGTTAATACTTTCAGCTGCTAACAGAGAGGTTGACAGTTTGAGTCCACCCAAAGACTTGGCAATCTACTTCCAAAAAAATTAGCCAATCAAAACCCTACGCAGTTCTGCTTTGACACACATGAGGTTGTTGTAAGTCAGAATTTATTCCATGACAAGTGTTGTATTATAATGTATTATCCACTTTCATTTTACATGTGTTGTTCTTAATTTCTTCAGATAGACTGTACATTCCTTGAGAGCAGTTGTGTTAAAAATATGTAGTGGTCATGGATGATTATGAATTCAAGATGATCCAAGAGTGTTGCCCAGCAGGTTAAGGAGGCCAGTACAATCTTAAGTTGCATTCATAGAAACACAACTCATGGGAGAAATGAGTCAGCCTGCACTGTGTTCTGCCCAGCCTGATCTTTCTACAGCATGGTGTAGCATCTGTAGTGTTACCAGTTATACAGACCTCTGAGCACATGGAGTTTGTCCAGAAGAAATTTTTCAGGTGGGATAAGTCTAGAAACTATGTCTTATGAGGAAAAGAAGAAATAGAGATGTTTGGCTTGAACAAGCAAAGACATTGGGAGGACAGGATCATTTCTTAATTTGTTAATTAGCATAGCTATTCAACTTTCACTAAACAAATATTTGTGAAGTACCTTCTGCATGCCACCCACTGTGTTAGGTGCTAAGGCAATGAGAAAGGTTACTATTTCATAAAACAGAAGTAGTCAGTTTGGATAAGAAAATGTTCTTAGGGTACAATATACTTTGGGTGAGGCATACTTCTCCATGATCCTATGACTAAGAAAAAGGCCATTTGTGTTATTCTTTCTTAATTCTATATCTTCATGTTCCTGTTGAACCGTTTTCTTTTTCCCCTCAAGAACAAGTGTAGCCTGTGTGAGATGTATTGTGATAGAAGCAGGGGCAGACTACCCAATAAGCAAGGTAAGCACGGGCTTCCTTGTGCTTACTTACTAATCCATAGGGAGCAGCACTGTTCCCTACAGATTAGTAAGTAAGCACAAAGAAGCCTGTGCTTACCTTGCTTACTGGGTACTCCATTCCTGTCAAGGATTATAAATTTGAAAAGAGGCTTTGATTCTGTAGGAAGGTTTGGGGTTAAGGGAGAGACAGATGCCAGGTGTACCTAGAAGTAGAATCTTTGATGTGGTGAAAAAATGTGAAACTGTTCAGTATAGATTAGTAAGTAAGCACAAGTAAGCCCATGCTTGTCTTCTTATTGGGTAATCTGACATTGGATAGGAGACATTATGGAGACTTTAAAAGCACAAGGAAGGAGCAACCAGTTCATACTCATGGACCAGGAAAGGTTTTCCTGGGGAATTGATGTGGTGAAGTCTAGACTCTGAGACATGAAGGATTCAGGGGAATTAATCAATAACCAGGGTCAGTGGTCAAAGAGTTTTAAGGGGCTAGAAGGGGGAGATGATGGTTCAGTGATAGAACTTTTGCCCTCCATGAGTGGGTCCCAGGTTCAATTCCCAGCCAATGCACCTCATACACAGCCACCATTTGTCTATCAGTGGAGGCGTCCATGCTGCTATGATGCTGAACTAGTATGAAAGGTGTGGTGATTCACACCCCGACATTAGCCCCCAGAAACCCTATGGATCACAATGGTACAATCCACAACCATTCATGGGGATGGTGCAGGACCAGGCAGAGTCTTATTCTGCTGTGAGTGGAGTCGCCATGAGTCAGGGCCAACTCAGTGACAACTGACAAGGAGGGAGATAATCTAGAAGGAGAACAGATTTAGTCAGCCTGGGGAGTGTTGTTCTCAGCTTACTGGAGCCACCCCAGGAGTATGCAGGGGAGATATCAAGGCCTTGCTCAGGAGATCAGGTAACCTGGATTCTAATCCTGCTTTGACTTTAATATATTGCTGGACCTTGAGGAATTCACTGAGTCTATCTGGAATCAACTGCCTTTCCTGACAATGTATTGGGGGCCTGAACTATATCTAACCTCCTCTTTCCCCTGACCGTTACTTGACACCTCTCCATCACACCTTGAGTATTAGTTTAAATTTTTAGAAAGTTTTCCAGGGTTCAGTATAATTTAGGTTAAGAATCACTGTGCTTGGATTTTGTGGAAATTAAAGAAGCCATTTATCTTATTATTTCTTAATTCTGCGTTGCTGTGTTTCTATTTAAGTGCTCTTCTCCTCAAACAACATTTTTGCCTAAAACTGACATCCCTTTATCTGCCTCCTTCTGCCACCCTCTCGGGAATATCTAGCAGTGGTGCTCTTTGCACATGAATGAAGTTTACAGTAGATTAGAGAGAATCATCTTCTACATGATAGGAACCAACTGTACCTCTCTGAAAAATACTCCACAGACCATTTCATCAAACCTCCATGGGCATCAACTGGCCTGTGGAGCTGACAGCTTCCTTTGTGATTTCTTAGGAAGTTCACCAGGGACAAGATACTCTGTGGCATATCTAGCATAGATCAGTATTATTATTCATTTAATGGGGAAGTCAGAGAGTAGCAGGCACCTACTCTTGTCACTCACCACCTCTTTATTTATTACAGTTGTGAGCCAGAACCCCGCAAGCCACCAAATCTAGTGAGCTGTCTTTGATAAAAGGCGGGAGATAGGAGTAAAGGTGCTAAAGTCAAATTCAGCCCTGGAGTACCTGATTTAACCTATTGGAATTTTGAGCAGGAAGCAATCCATAAACCTGTAGTTCTATATCCTGGCAAAGTCCTCTCTGCTTTCTCAATAAGTTTGAAACACTGCATTGTCATCGCATACCTCTTCTTTCAGAATTCCTGAGTAGTGGAAAGGGTTAAAGTACTCAGCTGCTAACTGAAAGGTTGGGGGTTTGAATCTACCCAGAGGCACCTTGGCAGAAAGGCCTGACAAACTAGTTCTGAAAAATCAGCCATTGAAAACCCTATGGAGCACAGTTCTACTCTGACACACATAGGATCACAATGAGTCGTAATGGACTCTACGGCAACTAGTACCTCTTCTTTCTAGAATTTCAAGTATTTTTCTTGGAGCAAAGGATTAATTATCACCATGTGTCTTTGCACTAAATAATAATAATTATAATTATTACAGTTAACATTTATTGCCTGCTTATTTTGTACCAGGGAGCTCTGGTAACATAGTGCCTAAGGCACTTGACTGCTAACCAGAAGGCTGGTGGTTCAAACTCACCAGCCACTCCTCAGAAGGAAGATGGGGCAATCTACTTCCATAGTGATACTGCCTCGGAAACCCAAGGAGGGGTCGCTATGAGTCGGGTCTGACTCGACGGCACATAACAACAACAACATTCTGTACCAGGTTCTGTTCTGTGTGGGTTTTGTGGAATATTTCATTTAATCCTTACAATGAGTCCATAAGGCTGATGTTATTATTCCCATTTAATAGGTAAGTAAACTGAGGCACAGAGAGTTTAACTTAATTTGCCCCATCATAGACCTAGTAAGTAGCATAGCTGAGATTCTGACCCCAAGTCTGTCTCTTTACTATTATACCTCATTTTCATTTGGCCTGCTGAAAATTTAAGTGCCAAAAGTTATAAAAATTTCTCCTATGTTTATGCTTGGGAATGGCTTAGAGCCAGTATTAGAAACCAGGCCTCTAGCTTTGGGGAGCATCATTCCCCTCCTTCCTTTTTTTTTTATTCCTCCAGGTGGCCAAATAAGGCTAAACCCCAGCTGTTACACCAGTTGCCTTGGGTTCTCCTTCCAGGACTTCAGAGGAGGGGAGATTATTGTAGGCTGTACAGGGCCATCATGGTAGCCTTCAATCAAGGTGTGTCTTAAGGGCTGAGCAGGTATCCATCCATCTTAGAAATCAGTTTTCACTCTGGAAGTGACACCACCTGTCCCCATCTGGACTTTATTGTTACAAACCTTAAAATGTGTGTCACTCCCATGAATAGGTGACCCAAAACATTGGCAGGCTTGATTCCAAGTGGCTGTTTCTGCAGTGATACAGGCCAGGCAGAATGCTGGCAGACAGTACCTGGGGTTCAGGAGAGTTTGCAGCAAGAGCTCAGCCTGGAGGACACGTAAGGGAGTTTCTCAAACTCCGCTAATTATTCCATATGGAAATAGTACCAGCTGGACAAATTGTGAAACATGGGGCTGTCACTGTTACTAAATGATTATGGAAAATTTACATTTTGTATGTCAAGTGGTAACTTAATTTAAAAATAAAAAATTGCTGCAGGTTGCCATCCCATAAGTAATTTGTAGCTTGCTGTGTAGCCAAACACTTCTACAAATAATAAGGAAATAAAACATGAGAATAACAAAATGGCTTGGCATAGGAAGAGAAGGATCCCAAGCATGTCCAGTTACTTTCAGACCAATTTCTAACATGCCACCAAATGCTCAATCATGTCTGGAGCAAACAGGGGGACCTTCTAAATTAAAAATGCCATGTAACAGTATTCTAAGTGGACTTCCTGCTCCTCATTATTCTGTTACATGTCTCTGAAAAGGCAGGGAGGAAGAGGAAAGGGAAACTGGAGAAAATCCTCCATGACTTAGACCCCACAGGATCTCTGTGCTGACAGAATGGTCCAGCCAGCCCAGGAGCACTGGGGCTGATTAATCAGGGAGGGAGCAGAACTCTCAGTATCTTCTCCATCTCCTGCACAGCATCACTTCCACACATCCTCAGAGCAGCCATCAACCAGCCTCAGCGCATGTGTGAAATCACAGAACAGGCCATTAAGGAGAATATATAATCTCTATTTATCACTAGATGTAAAAGGGAATGAAATGGAGTCACTAAAATAAAAACCCAACTGCTAGCCTTTTAGAACGCAGCTTTATTTTTTTCATTGTGTGGGTTAAAAAGAAATGTAAATTTGGATCATTTATCTCAGCTCAAGATAAAAATGGTAATTCTAATATTTGTACAAAGAGTTTGGTTTTTCATTGATAAGAATTAACAGTTTTGCTGGGCCTTATTTTATTTAAGTACACACAAAAAACTAAATCAGTTTTGAAATCAACTGAAGATATATTAAGTAAAACCATCCTTTTTCTTCTGGCTGAATGCCTTCTTTAAAAATATAGATAGTTGAACTCTAATTTTAAATTCTGAATATAATTCAGTCAAGTTCTGAAAATGGACTGTAAAAATGATACCAGGAAAAATCACTTTCATTTCTTATAACCTCTGCCTTAACTTATATATTACAAAATAACTTAAATTTCTTAAACATCCAACCCTACAAACTTCTTTAGAGTTGAAAGATCAAATTGTGTTCACTTTCCACATGCTGTCATGAAGTCCCGGCCGTCTCTGCTACACTGACAGTCTTTACACAGCTATAGAATTTATAGAACCTTTGCCTTTGTTACCATGTTAGCTTTGTTTCTAAAAAGAAAACTAACGAAAATAACTAGGCCCTTTTCCTGCTGTTTTCCTTATGCAGAGAATATTTTCTTGCTAATTTACTAAATTACCTTGCTACTCTGTATAGAACATGCATCCAAAGAAAAGAAAGAAACAATCTGGACCCAATTGAAATTCAAAATGCTAACTTCTTGAATGGTGTGAGAAAAATAATCAGATACCAATATATAATTCAGCTAGCTGTAAAAATCAATCTTCAAGCAAGAATTCATGGGCAGGTGTGGATTTAGAATAGGTCTGAGTTCCAGGGAACTTTTCCATCTTCATAAAGTCCATCTTTCTGAAGAAGGAGCTCTGGTGGTGCAGTGGCTAAGGCATTTGACTGCTAACCAAAAGGTCGGTGGCTCAAACCCACCAACCAGACTATAGCAGGAAGATGAGACAGTCTGCTTCCATAAAGATTTACAGCCTTGCAAACCCTATGGGATAGGAGTTCTGGTAGCATAGTGCCTAAGGCATTTGACTGCTAACTAGAAGTTGGTGGTTCAAACCCACCAGCCACTACTCGGAAGGAAGAGGGGGCAGTCTACTTCCATAGTGATATTGCCTCAGAAATCCAAGGAGGGGTCGCTATGAATTGGGTCCGACTCGATGGCATATAGCAACAACAAAAACAACAAACCCTATGGGGCAGCTCTACTCTGTCCTATAGGGTCACCATGAGTTGGAATTGACTCCATGGCAGTGGGGTTTGGTGTTTGATCTTTCTGAATAGCTGGCCTTACATGTTTGGAGAAAGAACAATGACACTGGGCTTCATTCTAAATAGAAATCTTAGAGACTCACATTAAACTCTTTGGATTTGGAACTATATTATAGGAAAGTGGAGGATTTGATAAGTAGGAGGACTAAAGAGGGAAATTCCAAGAGTGACCTGCCTTGGCTGTTTACTTCTCTGTTCCAAAAGCATTTGCTACTTGGTGGTGCTCTGGGTATCTTTATGCCATCCATTCTGTGTATCCTTGTATATTCTCCTCCAGAGCCCTTTGTTGTTGTTTTTTTTTTTTTTTCCCTAAATGCCTAAGTAGAACAGGGCACAGGAAAACAGGCATGTTCAATGAGCTCTGAGTGGCACAAATGTCCCCTCTTACTGCTATAGTCAGAATTCTGTTTCAATAGAAATTTGTGGAGCCACCCAGGAAAAAATTGTGCTTTGTGCTAGTATCTGAAGGATACAGCATTAGGAGGCCTGCAAATAAACATCCAGGCTTCTGGTCTTTACCTTTGGCTTCTCAATTGCTGACTAATTATTGGCACTGCCATTTGTGTGGCTTTTTACTAGGGACTGGAATTGCTTTGGGTATTGCCTTGGCATTAATCAACACCATTACAAAAGGGAACAGCCTATTAGATCATCGCCTCTCCTCCCTTCCCCCACGCCTTACAGGGTCCAGACAGGATTATTCCCTACAGTAAAATCTCAAGTATCTGCACCAGTCTGGCTGTAAATGACCCCAGTGATGAGGTTTTCCCTGGCTCTCTAGGGAATTGTGTTCTACAGTCTTCCAGGGCAGGTTGAGAAATGTTTCCCAATTTTCAGCCTCAACTTTCTCCTCTGTTCTATTTCTTCCCATCACTTCTAGTTAATGCCCAATACACAAAAGCAGAAACAGGTTAAAATTGGGTTGAATCTATTCCTTTACTGTGGTTTCCAAATCCCTATAGATTTCTTTTCTTTCTTTCTTTCTTTTCTTTTCTTTTTTTTTTTGAACCACCCACAATGAACAGGCACCTAAAAGGAAGAAATAAAAAGTTGGTTTCCTTGAGCAGCAAATTTTTATCATGCACCATGTTCAAGCAATCAGATACATGTACTGATTAATAACATGAAATTACATGACTAAAGGGAAACTTTGCATTTAAAAAAATCTCACTGCAATGAAACATTTCATTGGGCATGACAGTGTTACACTGGAAATGGGTTTTTAAAAAGGAAGAGAAGCTAAAATTAAAAAGCAATGACATTCTACCTCTCATACAAATTAATTTTCCTGAGAAAATGGGCTGACTAAACAGAGTGGAAAGTGGGAAAGGATCAAATGAGTGAGGATGAGTTTGTACACACAAAAATAAATATACAGCGACTTTTGGTAGAAGATAAACATTGTGATAAGAGAAAATTCTTCATAGGATGTCTATATTTCTCTGTATTTCTTGCTCCTGTGGCCAAGTTCAAGCCCTATCACTAAAGTCGTGATTGGATCTAATCCTAACCATCAGTGGGATTAACTCCAACCATCCCAGAGATCTCTCTTAATCAATGGCAACATCAACATGGTGGAAGGGTAGAAGGTGCAGAATCTCCACCAATTTTTAAATGAAGAGCTGTTTCACTAGTGTTCTCTATCAATTGATTCTTTCAACAAATGTCTAATGAGCATCCACTCTATGCCAGCCACTCCTCTAAACACCAGGGATACTTCAGAGAAAGAAGATGCCCATGGCCTGCTGTCATGGAAGGTCAATATTGAAAGCATTTAGGGTAGAGAGAAGTTAAGCAGATTAATATGTACTATGTCAGATGTTAAAGTAGAGGGTCAGTGAAAAAGAGGAAGACCCTCACCAAGACCAACTGACACAGTTACTGCAACCATGGGCTCAAACATAACGACAGTTGTGAGGATGGCACAGGACTGGACAATGTTTTATTCTATGGTATATATTGTTGCTATGGGTCAAACCTAACTCCATAACACCACCACCAACAACAACATGTCAGAGGATGGGCACTGCCATAAAGAAAAATAAAGCAATATAAGAGGATAGGTAGTGATGGCTGTTTAAGTAGGGTGACCAAGAAGGCTTCACTTTGAGAGAAGTCCTAAACAAACTGAGAGTCAATCTGGAGGAAAAAAGTTCTGGGCAGAGGGAACAGTGAGTCCTGTGGCCTAGAGGTGGGAGCATGGACAGTGGGAGGAGATGAGTTGGGGCAGGGAGGAGGCAGTCAAATAATGGTGGTGATTTTAGGCTGTTGTGTGCGCTTCGGGTTTTAGTCTTAATTAGATGGGAATTCATTGGAGGAATTTGAGATGAATCATAATGGAATCTGGTTTATGTTTGTAAATTATGTTTGTGATTACTCTGACTGCTGCATGGACAGCATACTGTAGGCCAGGTCCTTTAGCCCAGGTTGTTTTTAACCATCCCTTGTACTGGGGATAGAAATATAGGAAACATGTTTGTAGGTTTACAAATAATCCAAAACAGGGAAAATAAAATCATGGTCTAGCAAGCCTTTTACTTAACTTTAAAAACAAAACTTAGTGTGCTAAAACACACACACACACACAAATTGCCATTTAAATAATTTTTAAGTGTAAAATGTAGTGACATTAATTACATTCACCACATTGTACAACCATCACCACTATGTATTTCCAAAAGCTTTTCATCATCCCAAACAGAAACTCAGTGCTCCTTAAACAATTCCTCCCCATTTGCCCTTCTCTCTTCCCCTCCCCTGTTAACCACTAATAAAATTCTGTTCATGCATTTGCCTATTCTAGATAGTTCATGTAAGTCAAATCATACATTTGTCTTTTTGTATCTGGCTTATCTCACTCAGCATGTTTTCAGGGTTCATTCATGTCATGGAATGAATCAGAACTTTATAGCTCTGATGGCATAATGCCTAAGGCATTTGACTGCTAACCAGAAGGCTAGCAGTTCAAACCCACCAGCCACTCCTCAGAAGGAAGATGGGGCAATCTACTTCCATAAAGATTTATAGCCTCAGAAATTTATGGGTCAGAATGGACTAGATGGCAGTGAGTGAGTGAGTGACCTGATGGTCAGTCCCTCCCACATGGAGCTCCCTTAACTTTTGGCACATGCCTCTGTTGTCATATTGCTCTGTGCCATCTCTGTTTAGTTGTCTGTCTACTTTTTAACACTGGAAAGCCTTTGAAAACAGATGGTGGCTCATTTGCCTCTCCTTCCCCAGGGAAGACACAATGTAGGGATTCAATAAAATTTTTGGAATCAGTGAATTTTTTTTAGCAATCTGCTAAGACTGGTTAGCCACAATATGATAAGATAAATTAAAAACCAACTGCTTAAGTAGGTAGCTAAGGCCTGCCTTTACAAAAGTTCAGATAGAAAAAAAAAAAAAAAAAATCTCATTTTTAGTAGGCCTTGAACTGAGTAGGAAGCATTAAGTGTGATGTAACTCTTAAAAAAAATTAATAAAATCTTATGGTATAATCGGGAGGTTTGGGTCATTTGCTAATGAGAACAAAAGCATTGTATGGTACACATGATGTTGTACTAACATTCTTGGTCTTGATGTGTATATGTGTGCGTGCACACACATGCACGCACATGCATGTGAACAGAAACATGATTTTCTATTTCATCAGAATAAGGCCTGACTGGTACTGTCTAACTCTTAAGTGCTGATACTAGTAGTTGGGGACAGAAAACTTCAGACTCGGGAATACCCATCTGGTGGCTCAGTGCTTTGTGTTTCACTTGATCTTGGGCTTTGTTAACACCTAGAGAAGAAAGCCCTTTATTTACACATACCTTATAGATTCCACTGGAAGGAAAGGGAAGCCCTGATTTACTTAAATACCACCTTTGTAGAAACATGTACACATGTTTCTAAAATTCAGACAAAGAAACTAACATCAGATAAAACTGCCCCTGGTAAGCCTCACTGGACAGACCCTCTACCCTAGTGTTTCCTACCATGGTATTATGTGTCCAAGGACATGTGTTCCTTGCTATTTCTTTCAGGGAAATACCTGATTACTCTAGGTTATCATTATAGGTTGAGTGCATTTTTGTTTCCTTCACATTTTCTCATTTCTCACAAGCATAATTTAACCAGAGAAGAACAATTCACAGTTGGTTATAATACTGAACAGCAAATCAGTCCTGCTGTTTGAATATAGTACATTTATTGCCTTTAATCACTGCAGTCTGAAGAAGTCATAAATAGACAGACATGGCAGAAATAGTCTACATTTCTGTCACATGCCTCATCGTAATGATTCAGTTCTACTATGTCCTAGAGAGAGAGAAAAAAAAAAAATTACAATGTGCTAAACTTGTGGGTTTACAAATAATTCTTAACTGACATCATATGATTCTAATTTTATCTCATATTTTGATGTTATCTAGTCAGAAGCAGTGTGATCTTATCATTACAACAACAACCAAGAATTTTACCTTTTATTTTGAGTCACGCTTTAAGGAAAAAAATGAGGATTTTTTAAAAATTTGAGAGCAGAGTTTGCTTACCCTCTAGGCAGACAACACTCTTCCCTAGTCCAACAAAATAACCATCTATTTACTCCTTGTACTAATTTCTTGTGACCCTGAGTGAGTCACTTAAAGAGATTCACTTTATTCTATAAATAAAAGGTTTGGAGCATATGATCTCAAACATATTTCTGACTTGAGAAAATTCCTTAATCCTGTTATAATACATGTATTGATGGGAATCAAGTTGTAAAGACCATAGCCAGTTCTGTTTGCTCTCACAGTACCTTATTTTTTTATTCTGTACTGAATATCACCAATGTCAGGGATAGATCAATTGTGCTATTTGCCATATCATATTTGCAAATTCTTAACATATAAGGAGGGAAAGGTTGTAACAAGCAATAATACAGAATAATGTAAGAGCCCTGAAGCCTGACTGTCTGGGTTTGAATTTCAGTTCTACTACTTGCTTGGTGACTCCATTGCTTATCTGTAAAACGGGGATGTTACAAAGATTGAGTGAATGAATAGAAGGTGCTCAGTGCAGTGCCTGACACAGAATGAGAATTTGTCTAATGTTCACTAATGCTCTGCTGTGGGAGTACCTTTGTATAAATGGGCCCATTCTAAGAGCTGTGGGGGGATTGAAAAGACAAGAGCAAGCCATTGGATGTAAAATTGGGCTCCCAGTCCCAAACAAACATGGTAAGTGTGGAAACATTTGGAACAATAGATGATCTCATGGGCCAAGTTGGAGGTTTGAATGAATCCACAGGTACCTTGGAAGAAAGGTCTGGTGATCTACGTCCAAGAAGTCAGCCATTGGAAAACCCTATGGAGCACAGTTCTACTCTGATACACATGGGACCACCATGACTCAGCGTTAGTTTGATGACAACTGGTTTTTTATTATGTTACATAAGCCAGGTCAGATGCACTTGTGGGGCTAGAGTTTCTGTTCAATTTTTTAAAAAATTACCTAAAATTTTGAAACAAGTGTTCTTCCTCTTAATTACTCCTTTACATTATATTGGGTTTTTGTTTTGTTTTGTTCTTTTAATTTCTATTTCATTGTAAAGACTTTTTTACACTCTAAGTGAAAATATGGTAATTTTTTTTGGGGGGGGAGGGAAATACAATCAACATAGTTCTTTAAGGTTCTGAGATATTTCTAAGTTTTCTTTCTCCCTGGGACCCTTCCTTTTAAATTGTTCAAGCTGTTACTGCCCAGAAATAAAGTGGGGCACATAATTGGAAAATATCGGTGTCTAGTTACTTATTAACTCATTAGTGCAATGATGAATGAGCAGCCTCCTAAGTAAAATGATACCCAACTGCAATATAAACAAAGTCACAGACAACTGGCTCATTTAAAACTCATCACATGAGAACAGGGATTTTCTTTTTAACCTTTTATGCTAAGGGATTTTTTTCCTCATATTAACCATACTCATTAATGTCATCTTTTAGATGCACGCATCTAGGATAATTGCAACTATTTTAGGAGCAAGTGTGGAAAAAATCCAAAGAATCAGTATCTTCCTCTCACCATTCAACCCAGGTGTCACTTCGGAAATCAGCCAGTCTGACAAGGTTCTCATATCTAAAAAGAAGCCACCAAAAGCAAAGATGTCTATAATTGGGCTGTAAAGACACCAGATAGAATGATCCTTGTGAACTAAGGGGAACCTGTCATTCAAATATGTATTTGAAATATCTTTGGTTACAAAGCATATTTTGTTCTGTTTTGTTCTTCATTGATCTCCATTTAGCACTGTTCCTTCCTTGCCTAGCCCAGAGCATTGCACATAGGAGATCCTAAACAAAGTGTGTTAAGTGAATGGATAGATGAGCAAATCACTTCTCAAATCCTGCTTCTAAAGCTTCTGTTACTAGAGTTGAAGGTTGGGGCAGGGGTTGTTTTACACCTGGGATACCATTTGGCATTCATTCACTCAATGAAAGTATTTGTTGAGCCTAGTATGTGTCAGGTACTGTTCAAAGCTCTGAAGATGCAACAGGCAACAAAGCAGACAGAAACCATGCCTTCATGGTAATCTCATTTTAATGTGGGGAAGCCGACAATAGGTAAATAAAATATATAGTATACTAGCAAGTGAGAAGTACAATGGAGAAAAATAACTGGTGATAGGAAATAGAAAGTGATGGGGGTGCAATTTTAGAAGAGCTGCTCTTTTTTAATATCAGGTCAGGTAAAGTCTCCCATTGAGAAGAGTCTGTGGACTAAGAGAATAATGCCTTAGTTACCTAATGCCGCCTTAAAAAAAAAGAAAAGAAAAGAAAAGAAATACCACAAGCGAGTGGCTTTAAAGAACAAAAACTAATATTCTCACAGTTTTAGAGGCTACAAGTTCAAATTTGGGTCTCAGTTATGTTGATTCTTTCTGTGGGTGTCTCTCCTAACCCGTGGTGTCTACTGGCAGTCATTGGCATTCCCCTGTTTGTAGGCAGGTCCCCATATGGCATCTCCTCCCATGTGTGGCTGTGTCTATTCTGCTTTATATATATATATAATACTATTCAGAGTGAAGGAGCTCTGGTAGCATAATGCCAAAAGCACTTGATTGCTAACCAGAAGGCTGGAGGTTCAAACCCACCAGCCACTCCTCGGAAGGAAGATGTGGCAATCTACTTCCATAGTGATACTGCCTCAGAAACCCAAGGAGGGGTGAGTCAGGTCCGACTCGACAGCATATAACAACAACAACAACAAACATTTAGAGTGATTAGGTTTAGGACCCACACTACTCCAATATGACCTCATTAACCTAACAAAATACAAATTCTGTTTTCAAACAGGGTCATAGTTACAGGTATAGGGGTTAGGACTTCCACATCTATTTTGGTGAGACACAATTCATTCCATAACAAATAATGATCATTTTTTACAGAGTGCTTTGTAATATATAGGAGCTCTGATGGTGTAGTGGACTCGACTGCTAACCAGAAGGTCAGTGGTTCAAACCAACCAGCCGCTCCATTGAAGAAAGATGAGGTGATCTACCTCCATAAAGATTAACAGCCTCGGAAACCCAATGGCAATCGCTATGAGTCAGAAACGACTCAATGGCAGTGAGTTTGGTTGTGGTTTTGGTTTTTACAATATATAATGTGCTTTCATAAGGTTTTCCCTGGCCAATTCTTTCAGAAGTGGACGGCCTCTTCCTTCTTCCTAGTCTGTCTCAGTCTATAAACTGGCTGTTACCTATG
>NW_006921615.1:5712301-5767301 GCF_000298275.1 Orycteropus afer afer
TTTCGTTCTGCTGTGCATGGGGTCGCTATGAGTCGGAAACGACTTGACGGCACTTAACAACAACAACAATGTGCTTTCACATGTAACCTCATTTGAATTTCTCTGCAGCCCTAAAGATCTCTATAGCTAGTTGCTATAAATCATTCCTCATTCCTTCGAGTTGGACTGACTCATGGTAACCCCATGTGTGTCAGAGAAGAACTGTGTGTCTCTATATCCCCATTTTATAGGCAAGGAAACTGAGGGCTGCAAACTAATTAAACAGAGCAGCCAAAGCCTAAACACAGTGAGCAGGGTACCTGGCTATGTCATAGACTTCCCATAAAAATTTACAGCCTTGGAAACTCCATGGAGCAGTTTTATTCTGTCCTATAGGGTCACGATGAGTCGCAATCAACTCGATGGCAGTATGTTTGTTTTTTGTTTTGTTTTGTTTTCTGCCTGGAGGTGTGAAAACCATGTTCATCTGTGTCATTCCTACCCAATAATGGAAGTCTGTGACCTTTTGTTTGTGTGCTGCTCAGAGTTGCTGTTTCATGGAGTTTGATATTTACAGTTTCTAGATATATATTTTTTTTTCTCCTTAGGGACAATAAAAGTACAATATGTGTTTATTACCAAATAAAGTCTGTGAAGAGTATTAAGATACAACAAAACTGAAGAAGTGGGTAAAATTGATGAGTCTCCCAACAATCTTGGCATCAATGTGCTCATCCATCCTGTATTTATAAATCTTGAATTACACATTCACTAAGGAGCTGTTCTCCCCTGCCACACTTGGTGCTGCACACATTTGTCATCCAGGCCACCACCTGATTTGCTGTTCATCAAGCTAAACCTGCTATTTGGTGATGAGAGTTTTATCTGGAAGTAAGAGTCATCCCTGTGCTGCTGAAATTTACAAAACTGTTTTGCGAGCCAAGACTTCAACAGGTCCACAGAGGCAATTCTTTACCTAGTTAGAATTATCCAAGTATGAAACTTCAAAGTACATTTATCAAACTCAAAGACTTCACTTTAAACATACCAGCTTTGTAAGAGCCATGTAGAATTATTGCCTATTAAAAAAAACTGGGTGTAATATTTTTCTTCATCTTCTAAGAATGAGAAAGCAAGCGAGAAGCAATAGATAAATATTTACTGTCATCATTTTAGGAAGGTACTAATCAGCATGGTGTGCTAGAGGATAATGTTGATTTTGTAAGGAAATTGACAGAGGTTTGAATTCTAGTTCTATGACTCATGAGTAGTAACTTGGGACAACGAACTTAGCCCCTTGAGCCTCACCTTCTTCTGTATAATGGGGATAACACTTGTTCGGAAAAGTTGTTATGGGGGATTAAATAAAATAAAGACTATGATGTATCTGGCATTTATTAGATATTCAATAAAGGGCACTATTACAAAGCTAGTGAGTGGCAACTACACACCTTTTGAATGTTCCCTCTGGGGCAATCAAGGCCTTGACCTGAGCTTGTTGTCAGTGTTAGCTGCCATTGAATGAGCCCTGATTCATGGCAGCATTATGAAAGGAAATGTTGCCCAGTCTTGCACTATCCTCATAATTAGTAGCAGATCAGGTCACTATGATGCACAGGGTTTTAATTGGCTGATATTTAGGAAATCACCAGGCCTCTCTTCCTTATCCATCTTAGTCTAGAAGTTCTGCTAAGACCTGTTCAGGATCATGACAACATGCAAGCCTCTGCTAACAGATGAGTGATGGCTGCACTTGAGGTATGTTGGCTTGAAACTGAACACAGGTCTCCCATATGGAGAGTGAGAATTCCACCAGTAAGCCACCACTGCCCCATTGACCTGGGCTAGTATCCCCAAAAGCCAGGATGGGAGTAGGCAAGTGTTTCAATTACCTAGTTACACTCTGACAGGAATATACCACAAATGAGATGGCATTTATCCTCTTATAGTTTGGAGTCTTTAAGTCCGAGTTCTAAGTGCCATGCTCTAGGGTCTGAGTGAAAGCCCCTCAACCTTGGACTTTAGCTTTTCCTCCTGCTCCCAGCCCACTGAAGCAGGAGGCTTTTCTTTACTCAGACAGCTGCTCGCTGCTGAGGCTGACAAACCCAACGTTGACAAGTGAAAAGACACAGTCCCAGTGTAACCAAACAACACAGCAGGCCATTAACTCAAGTCCATTGAAACTCTCAAGGTCTACAGAGCATGGAAGGCTGCTGAACAAGAGCATGGCTACATGCAGGGTTCAAGCATGCCATAAGTTAACAACAACTCCCAAAGCTGCTGCTTATATATGGGAAGCAGATCACATCCCTAAAGCAGAAGCTCAGCTGCTTGTGGTAGATCCCACCATGGAGCTGATTGCCAGTCTCATCATGGGGAATAACTACCACCAGCTTCCCAGCCACTCAATCAGGCCCAGCCAAGTTGACACACAACCTTAACTACCACAGCAAGGCTGGGTTCTAAGAACTGAAGAAGTAGTAAAGCCCAAGAGGTAGATGAAGGCAACCTCAGGGAGTGAGAGACCATCCAAAAGACCCAAGGAGGAAGACAGAAAGCAAAACCCAAGTAAACTGTCTACGGGCAAGAACAGGAGTGAGTGGTTCAGGTGACAGAACTGACAAGGGCTTCCTAAGATACCCCCACAGGAGAAAGAAGATGGAATATAACCCTCTACAGGACTCTGTGACAAAAGCCACAGTGTGACCAGGCCAGGCAGCCATAGAGTATCCAACCAAAAATAAAAAAATAACAAGTTCACTGCCGTCAAGTCGATTCAACTCACAGCGACCCCTCCTTGGGTTTCCGAGGCAGTATCACTACGGAAGTAGATTGCCCAAACTTCCTTCTGAGGAGTGGCTGGTGGGTTTAAACTGCCAGCTTTCTATAGAGTGTCCAGAGCTCAATAAATGAAAAGTAAGCTTCCATCTTGAAGAGCTTTGTATTTCTTATTCACCTGCAGTCAGCTTCATTTGAGATAATGGTTACTTCTCAAAGGCTGTAACTTCAGCAGTGGTTAAATGCAGACAATGTTGTGTTTGTTCTCAGAATACAAATTACTAGTGTCAGGAAACCACAGTGCCTGAGCCAGCCACCTAACTGGGGTTCTTTGTTTGTGGTGTTTGCTCCCTGACTCTGAGAGTCAAAAGGGACCTCAGAGGTCAGGAGTGTAACCACCACCTGGAGCAGGGCTTCTCACCATGCAGGATCACGGGTGGCTCCCTGGCCTCTGCAGGAACACTCCCTGGGACACCACTTCACAAGGAGGCCATCCCATTGATTAGCAACTCTGAGTCATACAAAACCCTCAGACAGTCATTGTAAAGGCCACAGTCTGTAACTATCCTTTTTTGCTCCCTCGCCCCACATTGGTCCGAGTTTTGTGTACCAGCATGTCACTTGACATGTCTGATCTCTCAGAGAACCAGGCAGGACATCGAACTGGTTCAGTCATGGTCAACAAAACAAAACTGAACAGACTCAAATTGTTAAAATTTGAGTGATTTGGTATGATAACCAGTTCAGGAAAAATTATGGATCAAAGCCCTGAAATGAGAGACTCAGACGAGGCATAGGGAATCTTTTAGAAGCTTGATGTGTGAGACTGGATTATTGGCAGGACTGTGAAGAAAGACAAACATTCAAAGCAACGTAGTTGGCCACCATCTTTGAGTGGGACACCACAATTAAGACTCTCTCAAAATCTGACAGGCAAGACACTTAATTGCTATGCAACATGTATGCTGCCCTTATTTTCTAAGAGGGAGATTAAGTTTCTAGCAGAGCTGAGGCCTGTAATTTTTCCTGTTCTGATTCACTCCAATTTAAACAATTCAGTCTGTTACAGTTTCACTTCCTCCTCCATGACTGAACTGGGAAGAACCAACTCCAGGCCCTGCAGAGAACAACTCTTTAGTAAGCTGATGCCTACCTTCCTTCAACTAGTGCTGTTCTTTTTGAGACTAAATACAATTCCCTTCCACCATGAAGATGGCCCTGAATGCTTCCCCATGCTAATTGCTTTCTTCTTGATATACTTTTGCAAACATTTATCTTAAAATGTAGCACATAAAACTGAATATTAAAAAATAAATAAATAAAAATAAAAACATTGCCATCAAGTAGATGCCAGCTCATTGCAACCCTGTAGGACAGAGTTGAACTGCCCCATAGGGTTTCCAAGGCTATAAATCTTTATGGAAGCAAACTGCAACATCTTTCTCCATGGAGCAGCTGATGGGTTCAAGCACCAACCCTTCAGTTAGCAACCAAGTGCTTAACCCACTATGCCACCAAACAACCCAAACCAAACCCACTGCCACTGAGTTGATTCTGACTCATAGCAACTCCCACTGATTTTCCAAAGCTGCATATCCTTAGGGAAGTGCATTGATTGCCCCATTTCCCTCCTACAGAGGAGCTAGTGGATCTGAATCGCTGACCCTCTATTAGCAGCTAAATGCCTTACCCACTGTGCCATCAGAGCTCCCTAAACTGAACATCTAACTCAAAACTCACTGCCATCGAGTTGATTCCAACTCATGGTGACCCCCATTGAGTTTTCAAGGCTGTAAATCTTTATGGAAATAGATGGTCCCATCTTCCTTCCACAGAGCAGCTAGTGGGTTTGAATTGCTGAACTTCTGGCTAGCAGCCAAATGCCTTATCCACTATGCTACCACAGCAAGTTGAACATAAGCCAACCAAACCACACTCACTGCCATCGAGTCAGTCCTGACTCATAGCGACCCCTCCTTGGCTTTCCCAGGTGGTATCAATAGGGAAGTAGATTGCCAAATCTTCCTTCCAAGGAGTGGCCAGTGTGTTTGAACCACCAGTCTTCTGGTTAGCAGTCAAATATGCCTTAGGCACTGCAACCACAGCTCCTGAACAAAGTACTCTATATATATTCTGAATAGGCTGGCCCTCTTAATGTCCTTGTTGATAATACTGAGGTTTGTTGTGAGCACTAATGTAGCATAAGCTGTCCATAAATTCAGAATGTCTTTTTTTTTTTAGTATTTGCTTTTTTTCATCCTACATATATGCAGTTGGTTTAGTTAAACCTACATTTCATGTAATTAGATGTATTGTTTCTTCTCTTAGATCTTTTTAACTTCTGTTTTTTTAGCTCTCTTTTTAAGTTTTTGTCATTTTAAAATTTGAGGAGAATTCTTCATAAATTGAACCAAGTGATTTATAAAAATATTTATCAGTATGTAGCCAAGTGCAAGTCTCTAGTTGGCACACAACTAGAGATCAATGAAGCTCTTATTTAATTACAACTGTTATTATTTTTAGTAGTATTGAATATCATTGATTATTGTTATTAATTAATTATACCAATTAATTGTGCCATTAATATTTCTCCTGTCAGTACTTATCACAAACATTTTGGATACATTTACTGATTTCCTACTGTATTATTTCATTAATTGACTTTCTTTGTAGTTGGTCATTTTTACGAGTTATAAACCTTCATAAGTTAACACACACTTTTTCACCTTGTCTTCAGCATATTATGAGAAATTTGTAAAATACTGAACTGAAACTAAAGTACACTATGCTAGTAACCTGAGTATGAAGAAAATGAGGGCAGCTCTTTCCTCATGCTCATCTTCTTCTCTCTCACCTTGGCGGGAGTGCTGCCCTTCTTTCTTTTTAAATCTAATCCCTCCTCCACCTGTGTTGTAGACTCTGTCCTCTCTAATGCCCTTAGGAATCTTTGATTTATGTTATTTTTCTCTATATGTCCAGTATCTCCAACCTCTCCTCCACTTAAGCTTCAGAATATCAATGTCCTGAACACTGGACATTTCTAGAAAAAGAATCCTTCCCCAGTTCTGTCTCCTTTTAACGATTGTCCAATCTTACTCCTTCCCTTCACAGCTGAGCTTCTTAGAGGATGAGTGTTTATGCTAAGTATTTCCCATTTGTTTCTCACCAAAGCAGACTTCTACCCATATAAATGCATTGCACCTGTTCTTGCCAGGATTACCAATGGCTCCTAATTGCCAAGCCCCATGGATCCTTTTCTGTCCTTATCTTACTGGATAGCTTTTCTGATTTGACATTGCTGGCCACACATCCTTCCTGAAACTGTCTTCTTTCTTCGCCTTCAGAACATCATTTTCTTTTGGTTGTCCATCCCATCTCCACCACTTTAAACGGACCTGGTCAACTGTGTGAATGAATGTACACTGTTGTTGTTAGCTGTCATTAAGTCAAACTCCCTCACACACCCACACATTCATGGCATCCCTATGCACAACAGGATCAAACTGTTGCAATCCATAGGATTTTCATTGGCCAATTTTTCAGAAGTAGATCACCAGGCCTTTCTTCCTAGCTGTCCTACTCTGGAAGCTCCCTTGAAACCTGTTTAGCATCATAGCAACACACAAGCCTCCACTGACAGATGTGGCAGACTGAACCACTCAAACCAAAAACCAAACTCACTGCCATCGAGTGTAATTCAACTCATAGCGACCCCCTTTGGGTTTCTGAGGTGGTAAATCTTTACAGAAATAGATTGCTCAGTCTTCCTTCTGTGGAGTGGCTGACAGGTACAGTCAAATGCCTTGGGCACTACACACCAGGAGCTCCTTTGAACCATTGACCCCCTAAATATTCACTAAGATGTCATAAAAACCCCACTTCTGTGGCCCTTCCCTCTAAAAGTCCTTGAGACCTTTTCCCATCTGCCTATGCTCTTCCTTCCTTCTTGCTCTCAAGTTCCCTTTCTCTCCAGATCCATTGGACTCTGCATGTCAGCACATTTTACCCAATTGATCTTAACTGGTCAGGGTGAGAAGGAGCTCTAGGGTGTAGTGCCTAAAGCGTTGAATTCTAACTAGAAGATTGGCAGTTCAAAGCCCCCAGCCACTCCATGGAAGGAAGACTGGGCAATCTACACAGGTAAATATTTACTGCCTCAGAAACCCAAAGGAGGTTGCTATGAGTTGGAATTAATGGTGAGTTTGGTTTTCAGAGTTAGTAATGTCGGGTTTGGTCGTTGATAATTAAGTCTAGATTAAGAAATTCTCTTACTGCTTTGTCAATCTTCCAAGATGTTCAAACTAGTCATATCTAGATATTACAACCACAATATGAAATCAAGTTCCATATCATAAGGTTAGGAAGAGTCTTTGTACCTTCCAAAGTGTCAGCTACGATTATTCCTAGAACAGGCTCTATGAAGACGTGGACCATGTGTGATTCATGCTGGGTTTTTATCATATCCCTGGAAGCACCCATCACCATGCTCAGTACAAAGCCTAAGAGATGGTGTCTCAAACTTTCCTGCCAACGACCCTAATGGTAGAAAACAGCAAAGACATGTGCAGGATCCTGGAGACAGTGGCCCTAACGAAAGCAGGACACTTTATTTTTATTTGACTGCT
The DNA here is from genome assembly GCF_000298275.1 of Orycteropus afer afer. Lineage (NCBI taxonomy): Eukaryota > Metazoa > Chordata > Mammalia > Tubulidentata > Orycteropodidae > Orycteropus > Orycteropus afer. Next base: position 5,719,684 of record NW_006921615.1, read on the forward strand.
AACCAGAAGGCTGGTGGTTTAAACCCACCAGCCACTCCTTGGAAGGAAGATTGGGCAAGCTACTTCCGTAGTGATGTTGCCTCAGAAACCCAAAGAGGGGTCGCTATGAGTAGGATCCAACTCCACAGCAGTGCATTTTTTTTTAATTATAGGGTAAAATTCAGTGGTTTTTAGTATATTCACAGTGGTACAACCATCACCACAGTCAATTTTAGAACATTTTCATTACCCCCAAAAGAAATCTCATATTTTATCACCTCTAATTGCCCCATCCCCTTAGCCCTGTTGTTGTTGTTGTTATGTGCCGTCGAGTCAGCCCTGACTCATAGCGACCCCTCCTTGGGTTTCTGAGGCAGTATCACTACGGAAGTAGGATTGCCCAACCTTCCTTCCGAGGAGTGGCTGGTGGGTTTGAACCGCCAGCCTTCTGGTTAGCAGTCAAGTGCCTTAGCCACTATGCTACCAGAGCTCCCCCCCTTAGCCCTAGGCAACCACTAATCTACTTTCTATGTGTATAGAGTTATCCATTATAGACATTTCATATAAATGGAATTATATACTATGTGGTATTTTGGTAATAACTTCTATTATTTAGCATAATGTTTTCAAGATTCATCCATGTTATAGCATGTACCAGTACTTAATTTCTTTTTATGACTGAATAACCTTCAATTGGAAGAATATACTATGTTTCATTTATCCATCCATAAATTGATGGACATTTGGGTTGTTCCCACTTTTTGGCTATTACGAATAATAATGGTGTTATGAATATTTGTATACAAGTTTTTGCATGGACATATGTTTTCATTTCTCTTGGATATACACCTAGCAGTAGAATTGCTGGGTCACATGGTAATTCTATATTTATTTAAAGAACTACCAGGCTGTTTTCCAAAGTGAATGTACAATTTTACATCTCCACCAGCAATTCACAAGAGAGTTCTAATTCCTCCACATCCTTTCCAACATTTCTTATTGTAGGATATTTCTTTTTCAATCTCATTATCTTATATTCCATGGGAATTTTGCATTCTCTTCTATAATATGCCCATTCATTTAATTAGATTTAATCCATTCACCATAAGGTGTAACAAAGGAAAAAGAAAATGGGAAACAACTGGATTGTGCTTGTTCATGCTGGAAAACCAAGATGAATTAAAGAAAATCAAGGAAAGCTGAAGCCATCAGTTTCAAGTCAAAGAATTTCTCTTCTTTGTTTTGGTTCCTCAGCATTTTGAGGATCTAAAAGAAAAAAAGTTGCCATGGAGTCACGGCAACTGATGGAGACCTCATTGTGTGTCAGAGTAGAACTATGCTCCAAAGAGTTTTGAGTAGCTGAGTTTTTTGGAAGTAGATAACCAGGCCTTTCTTCCAAGGTACCTCTGGGTGGACGCAAACCTCTAGCCATGTCCATTAACTGCACATCCCAGGAATACCTTTGAGAAACTACACTCCCATTAATATGCAAAGAGCAATGGTTTTCTCCCTGCTTAACATGCTGTGCCAGCATAATATCAGAAGAGATTCCCTGGGATGGTTCTATGCTATGTAGCATTTTTTTAGGCTTCCACACGTGGAAATGTCAAAGAGCACAAGTAAGCACAAAATATACTTGACTATTAATTGCAAGATTGGCAGTTTGAACCCACCTAGTAGTGCCATGGAAGAAAGGCCTGGCAGTCTGCTTCTGTAAAATTACAGATGACAAAACCTTCTGGAGCAATTCTACTCTGCATTACATGAAATCACCATGGTTCTGAATCACCTTGTCAGCAACAAGGTTGGTGTTGGTATATATGTGTATGAAAAAGGAGCCCTGGTGGCTTAGTGGTTAAGCACTCAGTTGCTAACTGACAGGAGAGGGGTTTGAATCCACCAGCTGCTCCACAGGAGTGAATACGGCAGTGTGCGTCCTTAAAGATTAACAGCCTTGGAAACTCTACGGGACAGTTCTACTCTGTCCTACAGGGCTGCTGTGAGTCAAGATTGACTTGATGGCAATGGGTTTGGGAGTTTTTTGGTATATGTATGCATATTTATATTCATATGCATATATGTTTATGTATGACTATATACAGATATACATTTGTAAAGATGTGTGTGTATATTTATATATATGCACATACATACATACATATATATACACATTCACATATATATATATATGAATAACCAAACCTACTGCCATTGAGCCATTGAATTGATTTTGACTCATAGCGACCCCAACTGGGGTAGATTGCCTCATCTTCCTTCCATGGAGAAGCTGGTGGGTTTGAACTGCCGACCTTCTGGTTAGCAACCAAATGCTATATCCACTACACCACCAGATATAGATAGAGAGATAGAGATAAATACATATACATACAAATACATAAAGTCAAATGTCAGAAGCACTTTCCTTTTTTTTTTTTTTTAATATAAACTTCCTTAAAAAATGAGTCTCCAAACTACTAGAGTTTTTGTTTGTTTTTTAATGAAACTCCCCAAAGATGTGAAGATATGATGTTCTTGGTGAACAGTGCAGAAATTGCTAGTGCATTCACTAGGCACAATGGCTTGATACAGCAGTTTGTCATAGATGGGTGCCTGTCTGTGCACATGAAAGTATATTGTTTCTCCTTGACATTGTGCTCATAAAACATTCTCATATTTTGTTGAAAAAAAGTTTATCAAGTATTTTTCCATGAAGCCTTTCCTAAATTAAGATACTAACTGATCAAGTTCCTAGAATAAATATAGCAAAAGGAAAGGAAAGAAAATGAAGATATTAACATATCTTTTTTCTGTGGGATGAAGAACAAAAGTAGCCTGTGTATCAGTTAATCATTGCAGTGTGTCAAGCCATCCCAGAATGCAATGGCTTAAAACAAACAGCAGTTCTCTAGGTCATGATTGTATGAGTTGGCAACGTAGGCTGGGCTCAGAACAGTTCTTCTGGCCACCCTCATGCATATGTGATGAGATACAAGTCAAATAGGTATCTTTGCTGGTCTTGGTTAGGTTCTCTCACATCTCAGGGACCTTGGTTGGGACAACCAAGCTGACTTAGATTTGACCCATATGGTCTGTCATCCTCTGGTAGGCTGGCCCATGCTTGTTCACATGCCAGTTAGGTAGTGTTCCAAGAGACCAAGTAGACACATCAACCTTTTGAAGCCTAAGTTCTGAAACTGACAGGTCATCATTTCTACTCCATTTTATTGGCCAAGGCAAGTGAAAAGGCTGGCCCAGAGTCAAGAGGAAGGAAAATAGACTTCACCTCTAGATATCACTTCAAAGTCACATTATAAGGGGTATGGATACAGGGAGGAGTGAGGGATTGTGGACTTTTCTTCATTATGCCACAACCTGTTTCAAAACTATTCAAAAATGTTTCAAGAGCATGTTAAAATGTGTTATTTTGTTCACAGCACTTATTATTATTACTAAGTTTATCTTTTAGTCCTAAAATAGATCGACCATATCTTTAACAAAGAACTTTATCAAATTTTCTCTTTTGATTCAAGTTTCATGTTTCTGACATTTCTGAAACTGATCTTAAAGAGATGCCAGGCAGTTTGTGTGTGTGTTTTCATTTTATTGCTCTTAACCAAGATGTCCTCCTTTTTAGTTCCAAAAACAGTAAGGTGGATTTTCTTCAAAGTGTGTATGATAGGCTTTTAAATGTCACTTCAACAGTAATGTGTTTGTGCAATTATTATTCATTTTCTTACACAAGAGATATCATAGCTTAGAATTGTTTACACATCCATAATAATTAACCTATGTTTAAAATAATTCTCCAAGAATATCTGACACCTTTTGCATTAAAAACTACTGTTCAATATGAGTTCACTAGTTGTAGTTTACTAGTTGTTGTCATATTGTGATGTTAGTTTCAATTTTAGCTTCAAAAATATGAAAATTATTGTATTTTCTTTTTTTATTGAGTATGTAAAATTCAATATTATTTATTGTGCAAAATATGTTTCTGCTTTGCATCATTGAGTGTATTTTTTCTTCTTTTTTTAAAAAATTGTGATTAGGGTGAAATTTACAGAAAAAATTGGTTTTCCATTCAACAATCCATAAATATTCTGTTTTGTGACATTTACTGCAATGTCCACATTATAAAAGCATTCTCTTCACTGCCGTCCTGCACCCACCCCTTCTCTTCATCATTTCTTCCTATCTCCTCTGACCTTGTAGCTCTATCCATGGCCAAATGCTATCCTCTTGATCTCATATGCTTGATTGTTCTGAGTGCATACATTCCTGAGATTACTCTTCACCTCAAAGATCTATTGTTTGGCTGACAGTTGAGTTACAGGGCTTAGGTTCAGTTCTTAGCTTGAACGGTGTCTAAGAACCATAGTCTCAGGGGTTCCAACAGTCTTTATCAGACCAGTAAGCCTAGTCTGTTTTATGATTTTAGTTTTGTTCCACTTTTTCCCCTACTCTAATCTGGGACCTCTTACTGTGATACTTCTTAGAGTGGTCTGCAGTGGTTGATGGGCATCATGTATTTTCAAAGGTAAAGAAAGATGGTGTGGCTGTGGAAAAGTGGGAATTTTTGTACATTGCTGATGGAAATGTGAATTAGTTCAATCACATTGAACAACAAATTGGCATACCTAGTAAAGACACATGTAAGGAGCTCTGGTGGCATAGTGGTTAAGGCATTTGGCTACTGACCAAAAGGTTAGTGGTTCAAACTTACCAGCTGCTCCACAGAAGAAAGATGGGGCAGTCTGCTTCTGTAAAGATTTATAGCCTTGGAAACCCAATGGGGTGGCTATAAATTAGAATCAACTCAATGGCAGTGAGTCTTTGAGTAAAAACACATCCTACACAAGCAATTCCATTTCAAAGTAGAGAAATCTCATACATGTACAAAAGAGACATGTTCAAAGATGGTCCTTGTATTCTTTCAGTCATTTATTCAGCGAATATTTATTGAGTACATATTGCATCTCACATTCTATTCTAGCTACTAAGAATACAGCAAAGGACAAAACAAATGCAAATCTTTCCTTTAAGGAGCTTACATTCTAGAGTACAAAGACAAATTAAATAAAATGAGTAAGGAATATATACACCAAAACAAAAAAAAAACCTCGCTGCCATTGAGTCACTTCTGACTCATAGTGACCTCCATTGGGCTTCTGAGGTGTAAATCTTTATGGAAGTAGATTGTCCTGTCTTCCTTCCACTGAGAAGCTAGTGGGTTTGAACTGCTGACCTTTTGGTTAGCAGTCAAGTGCCTTATCTACCAGGAACGTATATATAGGTAAATTGGTGGTAAATGCTATGAAGAAAAAGAAAACAAAGGAAGAGGATAGGAAGAATGGGGGGACAGCTTAAAATTTAAATAGGATAGACAAGGAAGGCCTCACTGTGAATATGAAAATGAAGGTTGCCAGATGTAGCAAATAAAAATGCAGAATGCCTACTTAAATTTTAATTGCAAGTAATTGATGATTAAATATTTTAGTATAAATATGCCCCATGCAATATTTAGGACATACTAAACACACTAAACCTTTACTCATTGTTTATCTGAAATTCAAATTAAACTGGATGTCTTATATTTTATGTGACAGTCCTAGTAACAGTTGAGTGAAAGCCTAAAGGAGTAAGGGAACGAGTTAGGTGGACATTAGGAGAATATTGGTGAATTAATGAATAACTGGGAGGCAAGAAGTCCAGGAAGAGGAAACAGTAAGAGCAAAGGCCCTGGCTGTGTATAATAGTGAAAACTTACAGGTAATCCATCCCTTAGTAGAAGAACAAATAAACAGCCTAGTCTCACAGTGGAATTAATGAATGGACTAAATTTAAACATATCAATATTGATAAATCTTTAAAACATTATGTTGAATGAAAATACATTGCGAAAAGACAAATCTATTCTGATAGCATTTCTGTAAGGTTTAAACACAATACAACAACAGTATTAATTGTTTGTGGCTACATACGTACATAGTAAAAGGAGAAAAACAAATATGGGAATGATATACACCAGCTATAGGAGAATGTAAACACTGAACAAGACAACTTTAAGTGGCATAAAGATGAACAGTCAGGGTGTTTTGTTTTGTCTAATCTGGAATCTGCCTTGGTTTTCCCGTTGAACTGAAGATTGAGCAAACCTTTGTGTGTGTGTGTGGGGGGGGACTAAACCCACTGCCATTGAGTCCATTCCGATTCATAGCCACCTCCATAGGGTTTCCAGCCTGTAAATCTTTACTGAAGTATTTCTTCTTCCTCCTGCAGTGCAGCTGGTGGGTTTGAACCACTGACTTTCAGATTAGCAGCCAAATGACTTACCGACTATGCCATCAGAGCTCCTTAAACCTGTAAAAGTCAAGCTTATTTTCTATTCTTCTGTAGGGCCTTTTTCTTATATAAAATGAAACTTTTGTTTAGACTTCTAAGAAATGGAATAGAAACTTAAGGGGCTTGCCATGACTTTGTGGGTACTATCCCTGATTTGCTGAGTGACCTAGGGCTGTGAGGCCTGGCAGGTAGCAGGAACCAGAAGTTCCTATAGATATGCTGCACAGAATGAGATAGAGGATGCTTCAGGGGCAAAGTACTGACATTCAGAGCACCTTTATGTGACTGATCGTCATTCTCACAGCCATCCATTTAAGTATACCTTCTACCCCTAATTGTTGAGTAAAGGTGTGGGCTACCAACAGGGACATGAATTCTCTCTTAAGTTAATCACAGATGGGCAAGATGAAGAGTGTAAAGGAGAGGGCCTACAGTGCAAACTGAGAAAAGAGATAGATTTAGGACACAAATATTTAGGACAAAGATATTGCCTCTAATTTATTTATAGGACTTAGCTCACCTGGGATCTCATTAAACTTACATATAGAATTACATATAGGACTTAAAGCAAGAGACATCTCATGTAGTGGACAATGAAGTCTTGTATACAGCCAGATTTCATGTCTTTCATTGACATAGATCATACAAGTCAGAATATGTATAACATATGTTTTATTAAACACATGCTCTGTGCCAAAAATTCTATATACATTATGCAATGTAATCTTCATACCAACCCTATGAGTAGGAAACTAAGACTCAGAGAAGGTTAGAACTTGTTAGCCTGAGGTTGTGTAACTAGTAGGTTGTTGATCTGTGGCTCAAACTCAGGCAATCTGGTGCCATAGCTTGTGCTCTGAACCATTATGCTGTATTGCTCTCTGCTTCGTGGGTAGGAGAGTAGGTAATAACACCAATTCCAGCCTGTTATGTGGAGAGTTGACCTATTCAAAGCCCACAGGGATGAGGGGTAGAATAAGAAATGTGACTGTGTTAACCTCTAGGAATGTGTTCAACATAGAGGGAACCCACATATAATAGTTATAAAAGTACATACTGAGAATTGTAATGTCAGATTAGCAAATTGAGCACCAGAAGTGACTCAACCTAGGCCCGTCATCAGCCCTGGTCCCATCAGCACAGAGGACAGATATCTGCAGAGCTCTGCCTGGTAGGGATGATTTTGATTACCAGAGCCAAAGGGGGACAGCTTGAGCAAAAATGTTAGATAGGTGAGAACTGTCTTTGGGACTTCCCACTCTCTCTTCCCTTCCTCTAGACTCCCCTTCCTCTGCACCAGAAACTAATCCTGATACTCTTCCTGAGAGCTCTTTATTGACTAATGTCCACTTTTGCTCAAAATGATGGCTCAGTTTAAAGAACAAACTTTGGAGATCCTAGCCACAGATTTGGATTCAAATCTGCCTCTTTCTCAGTGTGGACTTTTGGCAAGTTACTTAATGCCTCTGAGGCAATTTCTGGATCTATACAATAAGAATTAATAATAGATACTGTGCTGTGCTGATGCAAGGACTATAGATAATGCACATAATGTACCTGGCACAGCTCAATAAATGGCACAGTGGTTAAAGCACTCGGTTGCCAACCAAAAGTTTGGCACTTTGAACCCACCAAATGCTCCATGGGAGAAAGATTAGACCATAGATGTACAGCCATGGAAACCCTATTGGGCAGTTCCACCCTATCTTAGGGAGCTCTGGTGGCATAGTGCCTAAGGCATTTGACTGCTAACCAGAAGGCTGGCAGTTCAAACCCACCAGCTACTCCTCGAAAGAAAGACTGGGTGAGTACCACTTCCGTAGAGGTACCACTTTGGAAACTAAGGAGGGATTGCAATGAGTTGAAATCGACTAGGGTCCCTATGAGTCAGAATTGATTTGATAGCAATGGTTTTATTATTATTATTATTATTATTAACTGATCATAGTTTAGGTTATAATTATGTGTAAGGGATTTTTTTTTTTTTTTTTTTTTAAGCATAGGAGGTATTCTCTGAAGATTCCAAAGGTGCTTTCCTTTCTCTCCACTGTATTCCCTCTTCTACGAGATCCTCAGACCAAAATTGTCCCCAGGCATCCTACCCTTTGCTTAGGCTCAGCTGTTCATACCACAGTAATTATTTGCTTCATTTGGGTATTTGCGAGAGTGAGAAGAGGATTGAGATAGAAGAGATCTGTGAAGACATTCCCTAAACCACACTAGAGAAGTCAACAAATACAATAAATAAAATAAAGGAAGCATAGACTTCCAAAAGCAAATATCAAAGCAATTTAAAATTTATTTAGTAGAGACTTAGAGGAAAAATGTAAGGACACCCATTTCCAGATAGAAATGATACCTGCCAGGTTATTAAGTGTTTTTGTTATTGTAGGGATCCCAATGAACTGGGCGTGGTACTGAGCCGCATCATGCCTGGCTGGCAGCTCATTTATGAGATACACAGCCCACCTTCCGTTTCAGACTGGCTATAATTTAGGCTGTCTTTATTAAAACAATTACGTGGAATTGCACATAAACCCTGGTCAAAAGATTGTTTCCTAGCATCACAGTCTCTTCTACTGTTTTTTATTAGCTGGATGGATTTAATTATAAAAATATATTGGACAATTATTACAGTGCTTGGCCAAAAGAAAGTGATAAAGCAAAATTAAATGCACCGTGTACAGATTAACAAATTTGGAGGACTCAGAGTGAAATAAAATTCTTAAAAAAACAAAAACAAGCAAACCATTGCCATGATTCTTATCCTTGAGGAATTCCCAATAGAGGGAGGAATACAGACACGAGCAAAGACGATTTTAATAGGGTGTTAGCATAGAGATGTACACAGCCTATTTTTGGAGCACTGAAGAGGGGACTGAAGGATGAAATGTCTGAGATGAATCTGAAGAGTGAGGAGTCAGGCAGGTGAAGGGGAGGGGAGAGGAGGGGAAAAGAGGGAAGGGAGGTGATGGAGGACTTCTGGGCAGATGTCTAGCATGAGCAAAAGCATGAAGGCAAGAAGTAGCAAGCACTACATGATGGGCTGATTTTCCATGAGGTTTTGCTGTGAAATGTCAGCCCATGAATATGGAGCTGGACAGGCAGGTGGGCCTTGTTCACAACCAAACCATTTGTGGTTGAGTCACTGCTGTCTCGTGGCAGCCACATGTGTTTCAGAGTAGAACTGTACTCATACGGTTTTCACAGGTTGATTTTTTGGAAATAGGTTATTAGGTCAGCCTTCTGAGGTGCCTCTGGGTGGACTTGAACCTCTAACCTTTCAATTAGTAGCCTAGTGTTCTAAGCAAAAAGAGGCAGGGACCACTGCCATGTCCCAGCCCACAGTGAATGCCTATTGATAAATAAATAACAAAGAGCTTTGGCTTTACCCCAGTGCCAAGGGGAGATTTTTCAGAAGCAAAGCAACATGGTTATATCTCATTTTGGATATGGAGACAACCAGTAAAGCAATATTTCTGTCATAATTAAGTTCAGAATTAAAAAAAAAATCCTAAAACTGCAACTGTACATCCAAGATTTTTCATTCATTCATTCTATTCATCCATTCAACAAATATGTGCCAGGGACAGTTCTAGGCTCTGGAGATTCAGCAATGAACAGAACAAGGATAAACCCCTATTCTCATGGGGGGGGGGGCATATTATAAGCAAAATACATAAATAAATAGATTATATACTCTGTTAGAAGTACTGTGGAGAAAAAAATAAAACAGGAAGGGACTAGAGAGAGAATAGTTACATGAAGGAGGACGTTAGTTGTAAGAAACAGTGGGAGAAATTGCTATTTTTAAGGAAGATGGTCAGAAAAGATCTCACTAATAAGGAAACATTTGAGCAAGGATCTGAAGAAGGTGAGGGTGTGATCACTGCTGATATCTAGGGGAAGTATACCCCAGTAGAAGAAGTGCAAAGGCTCTGGGGCTACAGCAGTGTGGTAGCTGTGTCAACTTGGCTAGGCCTGGTTTTGAGTGCCTAGGCAGCTGGATGTAGTCCTTCTCCCTGATGAGACTGGTAATCAACTCCATGGTGGAATCTACTGTGAGGGATGTGGTCTGCTTCCAACATATAAGAAGACAGCTTTGAGAAAGGTTTCTGAGCTTTTGGGCATGCTTGGACACTGAGTGGAGCTGAGTTTTCATTCAGCAGTCTGCTGTGCCTGGCCCTGCTGATCTTGGGACTGTTTCTGAACTTACACTGGTGCCCTGCCATGTTGTTTGATAATCTTAGGACTATACCATTATACTTGTCCATCTTGGATTTGTCAGCTTCAGCAGCCAGCAGCTGCCTGAGTTAAGAGAAGCCTCCAGCTTTGGTGGACTGGGAGCAAGAGGCAGATCTGAAGCCCAAGGTTGAGGAGTCTTCACTCAGCCCCTAGGGCTGGTACTTTGAACTTGGACTTCTGGCCTCCAAAACTATAAGAGAATAAACTCGTGTTTGTTAAAGTCACCCACTGGTGGTATTTTCTGTTAGAGGGGCACTAGAGAATCAAAACAATAAGGAACCTGAGTAGTTGGGAGAACAGCAGAGAGACCAGAGTACAAGCAGAGTGCGGGAAGAATGGTAGAACAGTGATAATGTATGGTTCCTGGACTAGCAGCATCAGCAGCCAGGAACTGGTTAGAAATGCAAATTCTTGCACCCGACCCAGACGTATGAATCAGCAACTCTGGAAGTGGGGCCTAGTGATATTTTTAACAAGTCTTTCAGGTGATTCTGCTGTTGGCTTAAATTTGAGAAGTATTACCTTACAGCTAAGGAGCTCTGGTGGCCTAGTACCTAAGGTGTTTCACTGCTAACCAGAAGGCTGACAGTTCAAACCCACCAGCCACTCCATGGAGGGGAGACTAGGCCGCCTTGGAAACCCAAAGAGGGTCACTGTGAGTCAGATTCGACTCGATGGCAGTGAGGGTTTCTGTTTTTCTTTTTTTTTTTTTGCCTTACAGGTAGGTCCTGAACCCTCCTCTCTCTCTACAGATTTTCCTTAGCTGATCTGAAATCATTCCTTAGGTTTAAATGCCCTCTAGGTTTAAGCATCACCAACATTTTTTTTCCCCACCTGGATATCCCTTTATGACTTCTAATGTGTGTATCTAATCCTTAGCTCAATGAATAGGCTAAACATCATTCTATTTAGTTAAGTGAGAAACCTAGAAACTTGCTAAACTGAACTCAAGTTATTCTTTATAACTAATTGTTTGCAACTATAATTTGAGGTGCATCTGAATTTTATTTGGTAGTGGGAGAAATCATCACATCACAAACCATCAATCAATGACAGTTTCCATTCCCATCTCAGCTGCACAGAACTGACTCCTCTCCTCTCCCTGTGGCACAAAAACACGTCTTCCCTTAAATCCCTGGGCTCTTAATCTGGCTCATCAGTTCAGTACATTCTCATTGCTTGCTTGAGAGAGAGACTGATGCCATCTGCACCTAAGCCTGCACAGTGTTGGGAGTCATGACTGAAAACATTTGCTGAAATTTTTTTTTATTCTACTTCACAAAATATTTCTCCCTTAATTCTCACTTGTAGTGACACGATGGGCCAATAAGTAAATTAAAAGTATTGAGTTACAGCTAACAGTCATTATGCTAGGCTCTATACAGGATGCAAAACCAAAACCAAACTAAACCCACTGTCACTGAGTCGATTCTGACTCTTAGTGATCTATAGAACAGAATAGAATTGTCCCACAGTTTCCAAGGCTTGTACACCTTTTTGGAAGCAGACTGCCTCATCTGTCTCCCATGTAGCAGCTGGTAGGTTCGAACTGCTGACCTTGTGGTTAGTAGCCCAATGCTTTAATCACTATGCAATCAGAGCCCTTTATAAGGGATGCAGTACCTCCAAGTACTGTACTTGACAATTGAAAGGTAATGTATGTGCAAGTTAAGAGTGTCAACTCTAGAGTCAGACTTCCCAAGTTTGATGATTGCCAGTGCCCATTACCATTTCTGTGTACCTTACTTTTCTCACCTATAAAATGATATTAATAATGTTGTTGGTTGCTGTCAAGTCCATTCTGACTCATGGGGACCACATGCATTCAGAGTAGAATTACCTGTTAGGGTTTTTAAGGCTGTGACTTATCTAAAACAGATCATCAGTCCTTTCAACCACTAACCTCCCAACTAGTAGTCGAGCTCTTGACCATTTATCCCACCTAAGGATTCCTTTGGGGATTAATTATAGTACCTACCTATAGTATGACCTAATAGTTATATGGCTATTGAGAGAATTAAATGAGTTATTACTATTGTAAAGTACATAATCAATAACTAGCACTTGGCAAGTGCCAAGTAAATGTGGAATATTGTTATTATTATATATGTCCAGGAAAGTAAGCATAAAAGCTTTTCTAAGCAAGCTAACTTACTGTATTTGAATGTACTTGTAATGTTAAACATTTGCATGCAGTGGTACTCACTGTAATATAGCTGCTCCCAGGAGCTTCTACTTACATTAATTACTTTGTGATGTTTTCACAGATTTTTGTCTGAATTTTAAAATAACTTGCCATTGTTTTTTGTTGCTGTGAGTTGAGGCCATCTAAACTATGACTTCTCACCAGGAAAAAATAATAAGCAACTACCTAATGCAATAAGGACATAATAAGATTATAAGACAGCTATTACAAGGTGGGGGCACAGTTTATTTCTTCATATACCCCAGAGAACATGGTATTAAGTACTTGCTCTTAGTACATGGGAAGAGATGCAATTCTTTCTTTTTGATTGAAGTGTTTGATAATTGGTCTTTAATTGACCTGGAAACAAGAGCAAAAAGGATTGGGTATAAAAATATAATACATTCACTTGAAACTAGCCCAGCACTTTAACCTGCACCAGAGGGGTTTTTATCTTTAAAAGTCTGATTGAAGTATGAAAGGAAAGCATATCAGTGTTATTTTCTAGAAAGACACAAAACAGAATGTTATCTATGTCCATATGGTGCAGGTTAGGAACTAATGTAACAATATGGGATACTATCATCTCCCAGGTGCCATCCAAATCCAACCATGATTCAATTTCATAAGTAATAGTGATTATAAAGTAAATCTGTGGCCATGCTCAGGAAAATTGGAAGTTCCAAATGGCAATATATTTCTTTTATATAGTCTATGGTAGTAGATCATACAAGATAAGAGCTCAGGGTCTCAAAAGTGTGGCTCTGGATTCAAATTTGATTGGCAGAATCACCTTAGGCATGTTGCTTAATTGTTCTAAACCTCACCTTCCACATCTGTAGAAAAGAGATAAAAATAATTTCTACCTCATAGGATTCATGAGATGGTTCAATTAGCTACTGTTTGGAAAGTTCTTAGTTCTATGCTTGGTACAGAGTAAGTACTCATAATAATGTTGGTTATTAATTATTAAAGGAGCCTGGTGCAATGGTTAAGCACTTGGCTGCTAACTGGAAGGATGGCAGTTGGAATTTATCAGTCTCTCCATGAGACAAAAGACCTGGTGATCTGCTCCTGTAAAGATCACAGTCCAGGAAATCCTAAGGGGCAGTTCTACTCTGTCCTATAAGATCGCACAGAGTCACAACAACATTAATTATTAATAGTTGTATGGTTTTCAAAATATTTAGTAAGTGTTGAATCTATAATCCTCACAGCTCTGAGATAGATATTATTATCAGGTGCACTTTAAAGGTCAAGTATCCAGGCAGTAAAAGGTTAAGAAGCTTATCAAGGTTACTCAGGATTTCAAAAGCAAAAGTCCAGGGCTGTCCAATGTTATTGGCTCCTAGAAAGGGATTGTGCAGCTCAGAACCCAGGCCCGCCCTCGTATTGTAGGCAGATATATAAATGAATGAGTGGGAACCACTTTTCTCCATCAACAGGGTATTCTACCTAAGACCAGAACTGAAGGATCTTATCCCATTGCCCCACATACTGCCCCAAGCTTGTTAGAAAAGCTATGATCTCAAGTCCCAGAGTTAAGACCTAGTATCTTATGGTGGTAGTTATGTTTTTGTGTCAACTTGGCTGGGTCTAGTTGAGTGACTGAGCAACAGGTGGTAGTTACTCCGCATGATGAGACTGGCAATCAACTCCATGGTGGGATCTACCACAAGCAGTTGAGTAGCTGTTTTGGGTATGTGATCTGCTTCCCGCGTATAAGGAGAAGCCTTGGGGATAGTCTCTAGCTTATGGCATGCTTGAACCCTGCATGTAGCCATGTTGTTGTTCAGCAGCCTGTCATGCTCTGCCGACCTTGGGACTTAAAATGGACTGAAATTAATGGCCTACCATGTGGTTTGGTAACATCAGGACTGTGCCATTTTACACAGTCTTCTGTAAAGATTTACCACCTTAGAAACCCAGTAGGGGTCGCTATGAGTCAGGATCAACTCGATGACCATGAGTTTGGTTTTTTGGTTTGCTGTCCTTCAGCTCACATTGTATCTCAAAACAGGAAAAGGGTCTCTTAGTATCGATCCAATATGGCTGCCACTGAGATGTTCACTGCTCAAGACTATGCAGTCCAAAGACTGCATTCCTCCTGGCCAAATCCCAGGATCCTTTGCTAATGTTACATGAGACATAACTTTTGGAGGCTAGTACCTCATCCAGTGAGCATCCGCACTATGTAGGCAGAGGGTGTAGGTCCCTCAATTGTAAATGATATCCTTTTCCTTCATCTCATCCCTTTCTGACCTCCAATCCCATCTCCAAGCCTCAAGACACTTCTTCATCCCTTCCTAGCCTCCAATGCCATCTCCAAGCTCAAAACACCTCCCTTATCTTTGACATTCGCTCTTTTCAAAATGAAGCTTCTTAACTCTCTGTGAGAGCACATGGGGAGCCTTGGGGCTCAAATTCTTGCTGGCTTTCTGGGAGAGCAAAGGGAAAAGTATTTCTTTTTCTTTGATTCTTCTCCAGCAGTGAAAGCAGAACACAAAGGTGAATGTCTGTAGACCAGCCTGCTATTTTCTTTTTGCAGCTAGATTCTTCAAAAATTACAAGGGCTGAAAAGGGAAATACTTTATATTCTTTTGTCAGAACTACATGTTAGGGCTGGTCAGTAGATGAACACTTTGCAAAAGATCCTTTGATTCTGTATGCCTTTGCAGGTACCTGCATGATTTCTTGGTGGTGAAATTGGCTACTGTTCAGGAAATAGATCATTACAGAATTCTGACTGGCAAACCTTTTCATCTATCAACCACAAGGATAACTACCAGTGAAACAGAATATATTTCCTCCATATTTTCATTAACAGACAGATAATTTAGGTTGGAATTTTATCTCACTTAAGTTTTACCATGGCCCATTTCTATTAGTACTTCAGACTCTTCAAATACAATTTTTCTTGCCCAAATCATCCCTTGTGTCCATACGCAGCTGGGCTCCAAACACCAAAGGCTTGAGGGAGGGAGTAAACAACAGCCTGCCTGGCTGTTGTTGTTGTTGTTGTGTGCCATCAAGTCGGACCCGACTCATAGCGACCCCTCCTTGGGTTTCCGAGGCAGTATCACTATGGAAGGAGATTGCCCCATCTTCCTTCCGAGGAGTGGCTGGTGGGTTTGAACCGCCAGCCTTCTGGTTTGTAGTCAAGTGCCTTAGCCACTATGCTACCAGAGCTCCCCCTGCCTGGCTATAGTCTAGAATATGGGGCTACAGAGAGAATAAGACACACAAGGCCCTCATGGGCCTTATCGATTTAATGTTCATTACAACCCCTATGAGTAGGGGATAATACTATCCCCATTTAATAGATTAAAGAAAAAGTTGAGACAGAGAGAGGTTAAGAAACTCACCCAAAGTTACACAGCTATTAGATGGCTGAGACAGGATTCAAATCCAGGTAGTCTAATTTCAGGCTATGCCCTCAATACAGGGCTATAGATACCAATTGTGGTTAAGAATTAAGGATGATGATACAAAGAGTGCCTGGGAGAGGCCACTTCCCATGTGCTGATCGGGAAAAGTTCCCTAGGAAGGCAGCACTTAAACTGAAACTTGAAAGATAAGAAAGAGCCAACTACACAAAGACTCGGGTTGGGAGGGTGGATGAGTACTCCAGGCAGCGGAACAGAAATGCAAAAGCCAGAAGACAGGTAAGAAGTTAACATAGAATATTACTGGATAAGTTGTTCTTGTATTGTTGTTAGGTGCTGTCGAGTCAGCTCCGACTCATAGCAACCCAACGTGCAACAGAATGAAGCGCTGCCCAGCCCTGTGCCATCCTCAGAATCCTTGTTATCCTTCAGCCTATTGTTGCAGCCACTGTGTCAATCCATTTCATTGAGGGTCTTCCCCTTTTTTGCTGATGGTCTACTTTACCGAGCACATCTTTCTCCAGGGAATGGGCCCTTCTGACAATATGACCAAAGTAGGTGAAACAAAGTCTGGCCATTCTCACTTCTAAAGAGCATTCTGGCTGCACTTTGTCCAGGACAGATTTGTTCATTCTTCTGGCAGTCCATGGTATTCTTTGCAAACACCACAATTCAAAGGCATCAACTGTTCTTGGATCTTCCTTAGTCATTGTCCAGCTTTCCTATGCATATGAAACAACTGAAAATATCATGGTTTGGGTTAGGCACACCTTAGTCTTCAAAGTGACATCTTTGCTCCTTAACACTTTGAACAGGTCTTCAAAGATTTGCCCAGTGCAATACAATGTCTGATTTCTTTATGTTGCTTCCATGGGTATTGATTGTAGAGCCAAGTAAGATGAAATTCTTGACAACTTCAATCTTTTCTCCTTTTATTATGTTGTTGCTTATTGGTCCAGTTGTGAGGATTTTTGGTTTCTTTATATTGAGGTCTAATCCATACTGAAGATCGTAGTCTTTGATCCTCATCAGTTAAGTGCTTCAAGTCATCTTCACTTTCAGAAAGCAAGGTTGTATCATCTGCATATTGCCAGTCGTTAATGATTCTTCCTCTAATCCTGATGCCACATACTTCCTCATATAGTCCAGCTTTGCGGATTATTTGCTCAGCATACAGATGAAATAAGTATGGTGAAAGGATACAACCCTGACACATACCTTTCCTGGTTTTAAACCATGCCGTATCCCCTTGTTCTGTTTGAACAATAGCCTCTTGATCTATGTACAGGTTCCTAATGAGCACATTTGTTGTTGTTGTTGTTGTTATGTGCCGTCGAGTCGGCCCCAACTCATAGCGACCCCTCCTTGGGTTTCCAAGGCAGTATCACTACGGAAGTAGGATTGCTCAACCTTCCTTCCGAGGAGAGGCTGGTGGGTTTGAACCGCCAGCCATCTGGTTAGCAGGCAAGTGTCTTAGCCACTATGCTACCAGATCTCCCAATGAGCACATTTAGTGTTGTGGAATTCCCATTCTTCTCAGTGTTATTCATAATTTGCTAGGATCCACACATTCCAATGCCTTTGTATAGTCAATAAAACACAAGTAAACGTCTTTCCGGTATTCTTGGCTTTTAGCCAAGATCCATCTGACATCAGCAATGATATCCTTCATTCTACATCCTCTTCTCAATCAGTCTGGATTTCTGGCAGTTCCCAATAGATGTACTGCTGCAACCATTTTTCAATTATTGTCAGCAAAACTTTACTTGCACACTAATGATATTGTTCAATAATTTCCGCATCTTGTTTGATCAGCTTTCTTTGGAATGGACATGAATATGGATCTCTTCTAGTAGGTTGGTCAGGTAGTTGTCTTCTACATTTCTTAACATAGACAAGTGAGGGCTCCCAACATGGCATCTATTTGTTGAAACATCTTACTTGGTGTTCCATCAGTTCCTGGAGACTTGTTTTATTGCCAAATCCTTTAGTGCAGCTTGGACTTGTTCCTTCGATATAATCAGTTTTTGATCATATGCTGCGTCCTCAAATGGCTGAACACTGACTGATGCTTTTTGGTACAGTGACTCTGTGCAGTCCTTCCATCTTCTTTGATGTTTCCTGTGTCATTCCATATCTTGCCCTTAGAATCCTTCAGTCTTGCAACTTGAGGCTTGAATTTTTCTTCAGTTCTTTCAGATTGAGAAATACTGAGGGTGTTCTTCCCTTTTTGTTTTTCTAACTGCAGGTCTTTGCCCAATTCATTGTAATACTTTACTTTTGTCTCCTTGAGCCTCCCTGTGAAATCTGTTCAGCTTTTTTACATAATCATTTCTTCTGTTCACTTTACTCTACGTTCAAGAACAAGTTTCAGAGTCTCCTCTGACATCCATTTTGGTCTTTTCTTTCTTTCTTGTTTTTTTAATGAACTTTTGCTATTTTCACATATGATGTTCTTGATGTCATCCCAAACCTCGTCTGGTCTTTGGTCATTAGTGTTTGATGTGTCAAGTCTATTCTTAGGATGATCTCTAAATTCAGGTGGGATATACTCAAGGTCATACTTTGGCTCATCTCAACTTGTTTTCATTTTCTTTAGCTTCAACTTGAACTTGCTTAGGAGCAATAAATGGTCTGTTCTGCAGTTGGCCCCTGGCCTTGTTCTGACTGATGATTGAGCTTCTATGTCATCTCTTTGCACAAATGTAGTCAATTTCATTCCTGATTATTCCATCCAGCAAGGTCCATGTGTATAGTCACCATTTATGTTGTTGGCAGGGGGGAAAGTATTTGCAATGAATTAGTCATTGATCTTGCAAAATTCTGTCATGTGACCTCTGGCATCATTTCTGTCATCAAGACCTTTTTTTTTTTTTTAATTGTGCTTTAAGTCCAAGTTTACAGAGCAGAGTTTGTTTTACAGTCAACATTACATGTACATTTAGTTTCACTCCCCATTCCCATTCCCAACCCTAACCCAGTCTCCTCCCCTCCCTGTGCAGTAACAAACCCCCCATGTCCCTCATAGTGCCCTGCATTTTGTCATGTGAATGTTGTCCCTCTGGTGCCCCTTGGCCAATCGCCCCAAGGGATGAATTTCCATAGAGTATGTGGGTGCACCATCCTGGGTTGAGTGGTCTACGTGTACATCTTGTTTATATTGGGCTGAGAGTCAGCCCCTGGGAGTGAGTTTTATTCCAGACCCAGAATGTATCCCAGGGCTATTTTCCACCTATTGATGATGTTTCTTTCCAACTTTTGCATTCCAATCATCAGTAATTATCAATTCAGCTTGATTGCATGTTTGATCAATTTCAGACTTCAAAAGTGGTAAAAATCTTCAATTTCTTCATCTTTGGCATTAGTGGTTGGTGCATACATTTGAATATTAGTTGTTTTAATTGGTCTTTCTTGCATGAGTATGGATATTACTCTATCACTGACAGTGTTTTATTTCACGATAGATCTTGAAATGTTCTTTTTGACGATGAATGTGACACCATTCCTTTTTAATTGTCATTCCTGGCATAGTAGACCATATGCTTGTTTGATTCAAAATCGCCAATTCCAGTCCATTTTAGTTCACTGATGCCTAGGATATTGATCTTTATGTGTTCCATTTCATTTTTGACAACTTCCAATTTTCCTACATTCATACGTTGAACATTCCATGTTTCCAATTACTAATGAGTGTTTGCTACCTTTCTACCCATTTTGAGTTGTGCCTCAGCAAATGAAGGTCCTTAAAGCTTTACTCCATCCACATCATTAAGGTCAACTCTGCTTTGAGGAGGCAACTCTTTCCCAGTTGTATTTTGAGTGCCTTTCAACCTGACCTCATCTTCCAACTTTGTATCTATCAGACAGTGTTCCATTACTATTCATAAGCTTTTCACTGGCCAATGTTTTATATTTTATTTTTTTAGAAGTAGATCACCAAGTCAAGTTGATTCCGACTGTTAGTGACTCCTCCTTGGGTTTCCAAGGCCCTGCAAATCTACTCCCTATGAGTCAGAATCAACTCAGTGGCAGTGAGTTTGGTTTCTTGGTTTTTATCTTACTTCCCTAGGTGGTACAAATGGTTTAGCACTTGACCACTAACTGAAAGGTTTGGAGTGTGAACTCACCTCTGAAGCACCTCAGAAGAAAGGCCTGGCCATCTGCTTCCAAAAGGTCAGAACCTTGAAAACACTGTGGAGCACAGTTCTGCTGTGTTGGAATTAATTCTACTGCAACTGGTTTTGGTAAATTTTGGTTATCTTACTTCACGCTGTCATCATTAGCCACTCATGATTGGGAGATAACCTGATTATCTGCATGGGAGTAAAGCAAAGCCATGTCTAAATGGGAAGATAGCTTGTCCTTAACAGTGGTGGTCATTTTTTTCCCTCCAACACTAACTTTAGGCAGTGTTTCTCTTACATTGATCATGAGATCTCTTCAGCTGTCAAAAAAAATTACCAGAGATCTTTTAAAAAGAGTACCCATCCTATTTCTAGAAAGACTTAATTTTTTAATCAGTTGGAAGATAGTATGTGAGAGAGCTCTTTTAGCTCACAAAGTTTGAAAGTCTTCACTGCATGCCAATACCCTGGAAATAATGGTGCTAAATTTCCCAGGGTCTCCTTCCCCTATGGTGGGAGGAAAATCAATCTTTCCTACCAAGAGTAGATGGGTGAGTGTTGGGACCTCAAACCATGAATGGGTTCTAGACAGATTTTACCTCAAAGACAGATCAGCTTTTCCAGCTTTCAAAGCTCGTGTTTGTGCTGCATCTCTATTTAACCAACCTTGTTTTGACAATTCATGGAAAAATGTGTCTAGGGCAAATTGAGCTCCTCAAGCAATAAACATTTAGATACACAATGTGAAATCAGTTATTGTTCTCAACAGTGATATTCTCAGAGTTTGTTTCTATTTTTTGGAAACGTAAAGTGTCATCCCATTTTCCTCCCCCAGATTTTTGAAATGGAAGTCTGTCTCCCTTCCCCAGTAATTGTTGCAAATCCTTGACAATAGCCCCTATAACGGGGTTATCTCGCAGGAACTTCCATTTCCAAAGAGTTGAGGGGAAATTAATATTCATGAAAATTAGACAAGATAGAGGGATAACTGCTGCACCTTCTGCCAAGATAGCTGCTTTCCATCAGCTCACAGGGTAAGAGAGGGCTTCCCACGGTCGGTTTGGTGGGCTCTAATTGGGGGTCCTCCTCTTAAGAACTGGCTTCCTCTTCGTCCTGATACACTCTGTTTTCTCTCCGGGATTTTCTCCGACTTCGCACAGCCTCTCCTGGTTAACAGCCTAATTCAGGACATAACTTTGTCTTGACTGCATGTGCAGCTGAGAGGAAATTGGGAGATAAACCATCTCGGGGGCGAGTTGGGGTTTTCCTGGTTTGAAGGGCTAGAAAGCAGGGACAGTGCAGGAGGCGAGGGCGTTCATTGTTGTCCTGGGTTCGGGCGGCGCTCGGAGGCCCAGCCAGGCGCGGGCAGCAAGCCGGGCACGGGAGGCGGTGGCGGCAGCGGCGGCGCGCTCGGCCGCTCGGGACTCACAGGTCCCTGTCTTTCACATGACCTAGCGGCCGCCGGGCCAGCCGCCTGGCGCTCTCCGGCCTGCCCTGCCCCTCGGCTTGGGTGTTGCTGCGAGCGTGTTTTGTCTGCACGTGAGGCGCTGCGGGAGGGGGCAGGGCGCCCGGGGCGCACAGGCAGTGCGTCCGCACCGTCTGCGCGCGGGGCACTCCCCGCACCATGCTGCGGGCCCGGCCCGGGAGAGGGGCGGGCTCGCAGCAGGGCACCCTGGCGCGTGGCCAGGCTCCGCGGGAGAGGCCCGAGCGGGCGATGGGCTAACCCAAGAGCACCCACGGCAGCGGCGGCGACAGGGGCGGCGGGGGCGGGAGCGCGCGCGAGGACCCGGCAGGGCGGCTGCGGGCACCGCGGTGGAGGAGGCGCCGGGACGCGGATGCTGCTTGGTAGGCCACGGGCCTGCGCGTCGGGGAGCTAATGGGATGCCGGTTTCTGTGGATAAGCTGGTTAAAACCTGAAGTTCTTCGGCTTCCCTGGAAGCGCAAAAAATAAAAGGTAATGTGTCTTTGTTTCCCAGTCGCGGTTGCAGGAAGGCAATTGATTATGCAGCACTTCTGTTTCCATTTTAAAATGCTAGGCTGGTTTAAAAAAAAAAAAAAAGACATGACATTTCTTCGGTACGGAGGGCTTATAGTGTTTTATTTCGCGTATGTGTTATATTTTAAGAATGCAAACCCCATGTGAAGCACATACTATATACTCCTTTCTGCTACACTCTGGCTCACCCCTCACCCCCCACCCCAACATAACACACACTTTCCTCCTGGCACCACAATCACACACTATTTGAATTTACAAAGGGAGAAAGGAAGGGACAGTGCTGTAGGCAGAGCCAGGTGGTTTCTTTTATTATTATTATTATTAAAAACATTTTATGGAAATGACGGGGAGCCCTATCCTTTAGGGCAGGAGATAGCATTTCAGACAAGGGTGGCAGGAGGCAGGCAGCTGATGGCTCGCTGGCTGCCTGAGACTCTGCTAAAATGGACTGCTCTTTACATTCCAAATGGCTGCAGCAAGTTTGATGCAGAGAAAAAGGGGAGCTGCGAAGGGGGAGGGGGAGAAGAGGAAGAAATCTTCCTACGTGGTCATTTAAAAATGACTAAATGTCATGTTTCTGTCTTGTAGGCAACTGCCCAAACGTTGGTACATACTACATTACGATTCACTAGCCCTGTACTTTCCAAGCTGTGTGGGCTGCCTGTGTGTAATCAGGGACTCGTTTCCTTTCTCCAATACCTTGTAAGAGTAACTGCTGAGTAGATTCAAGCATATTTTGTGAAATTTCCAAGGGATGGCTGTTCTAATAATAGCTCTGGCAGTGGCTTCTTAATAGACATACTCATTCTGAATGATGCAGCCATGCCAGCCCCAGGGAAGCTCAGCTTGCTGATAAAGGAGATCCAGTGCCATAAAGGACTCCCTGACCCAACCATGAATGGATGAATCTCTTTCTCCCCCATGAATGGAACATCCCAATAGAGGCTGTTACTACTGTTTCTGGCTTATTTTAGTTTGAATCCTCACAGATTCTGATGAAAGGTATTCTCAGGAAACCTTGATAGGCACATTTGTGATTGTGAGCTGTGGAGGGGTGGCAGCCTGTTCCATTCCGGAGTAGCCTGTGCTGTATTTATGCACCTGGTCAGGTAGACTTGACCTAGATTTACCTGATTGTATTTTTAACAGCTGTTCATAACCCCCCCTAGCACCTCAGCATCCTTTTCCAAAAGTCTGACTGCATTGATGTGTGGGAAAGCACCAGTCAGGGAGCCCATGAACGAACTGCTGACTTCATCCAGGGAAGCCACCGCTGACTCTAGGGAAAGTACCTCAGGAGTTGTATGTGATAATTTACCAATGATACTTAATGGAACTTAGCTATGTACTGTCTTTAAATTGTATAGCAAAGTGGGTTTTTTACTTGTTTGTTGTGCTTTTTGGAGGGGGACACATCTCATTCTTTTGTTTCCTAATCTTTGAGAAATTGCTTCAAGCCCATTCACAGATTTTGGCCCCTTTTGTGTCGGAGTCTAATTTATATACAGACAGAAAACACATCCTCAGATCAGCAGAAACCTGGTTTTAATTGTAAAAGTTTCTCTTGTCTCTTGCAACCTAGGATGTCAGACGAGCCATTTGTGGTATGTGCTCTTCTGTTGACTGAGTAATCCATTCAACTGAGAATAAACTTTGGATTTATTTAAGGCACAACAAGAATGAGGGTCCTGTAACAAATAGATTTGAATTCATGTGGGCCTGTGAGGTTAGATAGCCACAATAATTGAATTGGAGGCAATATTTGGACATGAAGTGGCATCAGCACTATAGTGTCCAGCAAATGAATAGATTGTTACTTACAGATAACTTAGAAAGAAGTAATGTGTGGTGTGCAAAGTTGTATGTTTAGAAAGAAACTTTTTTTGGAAAGCAAAATAATAAACCCTTCTTTTTACACTGAAGGGGAAGAGTTTTAATAGGAATGAGGATCAGAAAAATCTCTCCACCCTCTTTTGTTCTGACCAAGTGTTGCTACTATTGCTATATTCTTCTTAGCTTTAGTCTTAAACTAATTTTATTAATAAGACTTATTATTTAGGGCATAGGGCCTTGTTGTAATTTGTAGATATTCTTGCCAAATCCTTTGATAGCTGGCAGGTGGCCTCTAGTGCCATTAGTGTTACCTTGTCATTGGGGAATCTGAGACCCCCTGGGGTCCAGGGAGTCGCTGATTTCATGATCTGTGAGAACTATATCCCATAGATACACAATGCTCAGTTTTAAGGTAAAGTAAAGTTAAGATGCTGAGGTCAAAGGAAAAAACAAAAAGATTAGTCCGTTCTTGGGTCCTGGAACTTCAGAAAAAGCTCTATGGAATAGCAGGTACATAAGAATTGTGAGGGAAAGGGCTCTTGAGTCAACCCTGATAAGTAGATGGAAAAAGTGTGATTGGTTTGTGATGGAAAAGGGAGTGAAAAAGGGAGGTAAAAAGGTCCAGACAATATTCTGTGGAGGGGCCATGCTAGGCTACCTTTGTCTTCAAATACATGTGATGTGAGGTGAAACCCCCTTCACAGAAGATCATTACTGACTTTAATGCATAAATATACCACATGTGCTCACATTATTTATGCCTCTGTGTGTGTGTGAAGAATACTTACAGTTTAATTCACTTGTGTCCTGCAAGCTATATATTTATCTGTTCTGAGCTACATTTAGCCAGACACACAGTGACTGAAAATAGGATAGGACACTTTCAAACTTAAGACTTCGTTCTTAGACATTTTTTGCATATGCAAATAGTTGTTTAAAAAATTAAGAAAAGGAGCTATATAGATAGCTTCTGGAAAAATTCTACTTAAATATGTCAAAATGAGAAATAGGAATGTTAACACTTAAGTAGCTTATGAAGTTATTTTAAATGATGCTACTAGAGGCGAATCTATGGAAAATAATGCCTATGGCAAGCACTGAAATTGCACCCCTGTCCAACATCTGGCACCCATCTTTTAGATAACTTTACTATAATATCAGTTAAAAAATACAAGTCAAGCTCATTAATCTTTTACTTAACACATTGTAGCACTACATGAAAACTACAAGTACACCTTCCTTGCTTTCATTGACGAAAATTGGTCTGTGATGTGCTAAAAGTCATTTTTTTTCAGTTTCTTTACTACACTCAGCAGAGCAAGATCACACAGTCTGCCTTGACCCATACCAAAAAAAAAACAACAAAAAAACAAAAAACCTGACTGCCATTGAGTTGATTCTGACCCATGTGATCCTCTCATTGGGTTTCCAATCTTTGGCTGTAAATCTTTACAGAAGCAGACTGCCTCATCGTTCTTCCACAGAGTGGCTGGTGGGTTTGAACCAGTGACCTTTTGCTTAGCAGCCAGATGCCTTAATCACTACACCACCAGGGCTCCTTGCCTTAAGCCATGGAGACTGTCAAATACAAAAGTATTAATTTTAACTTGCTGAATGATTTCTCCCAGCTGGAGCTATAATTAATAGAAACTGCTCAGTGGCGCCCCCTTCAAGTAGTGTCCAAGGCACATGTCATACCTGCCATAACTTAGATCTGCCTCTGCTCTCTACACAGTATTCACGAGTGACTTTAATTCATATCTTTTTTTTTTTTTTATATATCACCTGATGTGTCAATAACATTTATGGCAGAAAATCTCTATTGAGGTTATTCATTGTGAAAATTTCCAGCAGCTCAGTCGGAAGTGACTTTGGGGGCCCACTAGGAAGAAAAGCAATGGAGTAATGAGCTTCCAATGATTATTCATCATGTTGTCGCTGTTGTTATGTGCTGTCGAGTCACACCCAACTCATAGCAACTCCTCCTTGGGTTTCTGAGACAGTATCACTATGGAAGTAGATTGCCAACCTTCCTTTCGAGGAGTGGCTGGTGGGTTTGAACTGCGAGCCTTCTGGTTAGCAGTCAAGTGTCTTAGGCACTATGCTACCAGAGCTCCTAAGTTCTAAAAGTCTATATTCCTCTTGAACTAAAGAAGGAGCCAAAGAGGACCTACTGACTTAACAAAGTCAGTAGATAGTTCCAGCTTACATCCCCACATTACTGGCCCAGACATGGTGGTGATTCATTTGTTTGACGCTGTCTGTTTCTGATTCTTTACTTTCCTTTACTCTCCAAAAATGTTTCTAAAGGGACAAAAGAAGGTACTGCATGTTTCTGAAAAGTTAGAAGTTGGAGGAAATGAGATCATTTCATTGGTTGTATAGGATATATGGATGTTGTTGTTGGGCACTGTCAAGTCAATTCCAACTCGTAGTGACCTCACGTGTGACAGAGTAGAACTGCCCCATAGGGATTTCTTGGCTGTAATCCTTGCAGAAGCAGACCACCAGGTTTTACTCTTAGGGAGCCACTGAATGGATTTGACCTGCCAACCTTTCAGGTTAGCACCCTAGTTCTTAACCATTGTATCTACCAGGGCTTCTTAGGGTATGTAGATATTTTTCTACAGTGAGCAAAATCAAAGAGTCTTTGATAATCTGTGAAAGGTGGCCACGGAAAATCTGAGGGTTTTTAGTTGGGGGAGCAAAAGATTTGAGTGTATAATTTTGTGCTAGGTCCTCCCTGCCCCGTTCTCCAAGACATTTAATATCAAGAGCTGATAGAACAGCTCTTGGAACTGCAGGCTCTGGAATCTCACTGTGCACAACGCAGGCCTGCTGGTTTCACTACTCTATTCTGCAAGAAGCTTTCTGAATCAGCGTAAATCCAGTTTATCAAAAACACTTGCCACAGCAGTTTCCTTTTAGTTACCTAAATCCATCAGGTCCCACCCTTTCCTCTGCCCAATGGGATCAGCATATCTTTTTCTTACAGGGAATAATTTAGACACACCCTAATATTGCAAGCAGCCAGTTCTGCTGCCAATAGCATTATCCCCAAATATTTATCTTTATGCCTGTCTTACTTTCCAAGAAGATGAGCAGAGCTGTTGCTGCTGTTTAGGAAATTGTATTAATGCTTATTTTGGGGTTCTAGTGAGTTTTTGATGAGCCCTGGTGGGACGGTGGTTAAGCATTCAGCTGCAAACCAAAAGGGCGGCAGTTGGAACCCACGAGCTACTTTGTGGAGAAAGATGTCCTAGTCTGTTTCCATAAAGATTTACAGCCTTGAGAACCATACAAGGCAATTCTATACTCTGCCCTATAGGGTCACTATGAGTCGGAATCCACTAGATGGCTGTGGGTTTTGTTTGGGTTTGGATAATGAAATTGTGTTTGTGTGTGTATGGTTTCAATTCTTAATTGTAAAAGTGGAAATTAGGTCTTCTCCCCCAAAAGAGAAATACTTTTCTCTTTGAAGATGGAAATCACTGCTAAGGATAAAGACCGTGATTGCTGGAAAGTATTAGAGAATTGTGAGGGATCTGGTTCAATTGAGTGGCTTTATTACTAGCAAATAATCAAGTAAAAATGAACTGGTGGCCTCAGTTTGAACTGAATGAGTAACCCCTCCACAGATTTATCAGCATAACTAATTCTGATTCAGAGGAGTAGCTTGTAAGATCTAGCTTGTTAGGAAGCCCAGTCTTTACCGTGTGTTGTGTTTTCTGTTTTTTGATTTTTTTTTTTTTTTTTTTGGCTTTAAAATTGGAGCTCTGGCCATTTCATGATGTAATACAAGAAGTTTGTTGACCATGGTCTAGAACATTTCTACACACACCCTTCACTCTCAACTCTGACTACACTCACATGCTCCTCAACTCCTACTTTACTAACAATTATTTGCCAATCCATGGTTACAACATACTTTCTGTTCACTTAATGCTCAGTGCATTTACCTCTGTTGTTAATGATGAACATTCAGTGTGTCTGTTGAATAAGTCACTGAGTGAATTTATCCTGCCACACTCCAACATTGAGTTATTTAGGTTTGTTTGTTGTTTCTGGTGAGTCGGCTCTGACTCATGGCGACCACAGGTGTGCAGAGTAGAACTGAATTGGAAGCAGATTGC
The DNA here is from genome assembly GCF_000298275.1 of Orycteropus afer afer. Classification (NCBI taxonomy): domain Eukaryota; kingdom Metazoa; phylum Chordata; class Mammalia; order Tubulidentata; family Orycteropodidae; genus Orycteropus; species Orycteropus afer. The sequence goes on from NW_006921615.1 coordinate 5,747,910, forward strand.
CAAGCCTGTCTTCTGAGCCACCTTTGGGTGGGCTTGAACCACCAGCCTTTTGGAGTGCTTAACCATTTGTGTCACTCAGGGACTCCTATAGTTTTCTTTGTTGTTGTTGTTGTTATGTGCCGTCGAGTCGGCCCCGACTCATAGCGACCCCTCCTTGGGTTTCCGAGGCAGTATCACTACGGAAGTAGGATTGCCCAACCTTCCTTCCGAGGAGTGGCTGGTGGGTTTGAACCGCCAGCTGTGTGGTTAGCAGGCAAGTGTCTTTAGCCACTATGCTACCAGAGCTCCCATAGTTTTCTTTAGAAAGCTGAAAAACCCACTCACCTAAAGTGTAATGTGTTAGGTCCTACTGCGTCTAACCTTCTCTTACTCTGTGCTATGGCATGGCCCCTTTCTTGGTCATCCCTGCCTTAGCAACCTTAGCGTTCATTAGTAGTCTTGGTACTAATGCAAAAGACTAAGGCTTTTAGCAATGTTTTTCACTTTGAATTAGCCAAAACCTATCCCCTCCCCACCTCCACTTGAAGATGAAACTCCAGAATTTCCATCAGAATTAGCCTGTTCTTCTGGTGATGTTGGTTTCTTTGCAGGGCTCTTGCTTTTCTTTGTCCTTGCTGTATGAGGAATGCATGAAAAAAAATGGCGTGTAATGGGGAATTAGATTGATAATGCATGACAGCGAATGGAAATAATAATCAGAGAGTTGCTAGGCTGTGCCATTCATAACCATAAATTGCACAATTATGCTCTCACCACATGCCTGTGAAGAAGTATATAGATGTGAACAAACCCAAGCTAGGGAACCAAATAGTGTGGAGCCATCTGGAGCGAGGTAGTACCCCTACAAACTAAACTGGAGAGTGCAGTACTGGCTCACTCATTTCTCTTCCTCTGCCGAGTACTGCCAATAAACAGCCAATATTTATTTCTCCATTGTCCAAAGAGGGAAGAGAGCAGAAAGGGAGGGTGATGAGGACATGAACCCATCATAGAGTGGAACACAATGGAGAGTAGTGTTCTGCCTTCTCAATCCCCTTTTATTGGGATGGTTGAGTGTTTTGTAACAGAAGAGCTATAGAGTGACCAGTAGCACAGATGTGGCCTGCAGGTCTTGGCAGGAGGGAAGAGACATGTGCAGAAGGCCTCCAGGACAGCAATAGCAGCAAGGGCTGCACATTTCATTAAATTGCCATTTCAGCCTATGAACCATGTGCATATATGAGTTAGGGCTTATCAATCAAGGAAGACTTTTTAGATAGATGGAATTTTAGGAATGAAAGAGGCTTAAATGGGTCAGTTTCATAAATATGGGATTGCTTACAGATGTTCAGTGACCTAGCCAGGGTCTTAGCTACAGTACCAGGCTGGAGTCCATGGCTCCTGACATGGATTTAAATGGTACAGCATGCCATGGCAGAGAGTGGTATGCTATAGAATCATCTGGCCCTAAGTTTGACTTCTGGCTCCGGCTCTGCCACTTATTAGCTGTAAGACCTTGGGTGAATTACAGTATCTGTGGGTTCTGCAAGAAGCTCAGGTGGCATAGCACCTAAGGCATTTGACTGCAAACCAGAAGGTTGGCAGTTCAAACCCACCAGCAGCTCCTCGGAAGGAATGTTAGGCAATCTACTTCTATAAAGATGTACCACCTCAGAAACCCGAATGGGGTCACTGTGAGTCAGAATCCACTCGATGTCAGTCAGTTTGTTTCTTAGTATAAGTTCTGCATCTGCAATCAACTATGGATTGAAAGTATTTGGGGGGGGGGTGCAGATAAGGAAGCAATTGAGTGGTCAAAACAATCCCTCAAAGGTTAAGAGGGAGCATGAAGTGCTATTCACACAGCATTTGTGTTGTATTAGGTATTACAAGTAATCTAGAGATGACTTCAAGTATATAGGAGGATGAGTATACATTACATGTAAATACTACACCATTTTATATAAGGGACTTGAGCATTTGTGGATTTTGGCATCTAAGGGTGGATCTCGCTAAGCCTGAGATTTCTTATTGGTAAGAAAAAATGGCATTTGGATTTTCCAGATTAAAACAAACAAACAAAAAACCTAAACCCACTGCCCTTGAGTCAATTCTGATTCATAGCAACCCTTTAAGACAGAGTAGAACTGCCCCCATAGAGTTTCTAAGGCTGTAAATCTTTATGGAAGCAGAGACTGTCTCATCTTTCTCCCTCAGGATGGCTGGTGGGTTTGAACCACTGACCTTTTGTTTAGCAGTCAAACACTTTAACCACTGTGCCACCAGGACTCCTCCATAAAGATTACATCCTTGGAAATTCAATTCTATGGGGTGGTTCTACTCTGTCTTGTAGGGTCACTGTGAGTTGGAATTCTACTTGAGGGCAATGGGTAGTAGATAGTAATCTTTACAGGAGCAGATAGCCAGGTCTTTTCTCCTGCAGAGCAGCTGGTAGGTTTGAACCATCAAACTCTCAGAAGCTGAGTGCCACCAAGACTCCATGGAAGGTAGCATAAAGGGAAACAGATGTTAGTTCTGTTATTTCATAAATGTCACGTAGCCTTCCATATAGGGTCCCACAGATAAAGGTGTCACTCTATCAATCTCTTTTTTTTTGGGAATGAGGGAAAGGTTATCAGAATGGCAGGCGGCAGGGTGGAGTAGAGCGACTCCTAGAGGTGAAAGGGGGTGTGGGTGAATAGTAAGGGGATAATAAGGAAGCCTGGAACAGGCAGTACTGCTGTGTCAGCAAATCACAGTTGAGTCCTGGAACAGTCATATGGCAAAGGGTTGATCGTGGGAGGGGGAGGAAATGAAGAAAGATGATTTCGTCTTTGTGCTCAGAGATAAGTTCACGCCACCTTTTTAAAATTCTTCAGTTTTCTGAAGTGATCAGAAAGCTCTTAGGGCATTTGGCTTGAAGAACTCTAGAATAGAAACAAAAATTGCCAAGGTTATGTCAATTAATGGTAATACTTTCCTTTTCTTAAGGACAAAGGCAAAAACCCAGTCACTGAATAATACTCTTAATTTTTAAAACTTTTTATTGTGATTTGAGTGATACAGAGCAAATCAGTTTTCCATTCAGCTCATGCACATTTTGTTTCATTCCATTGATTGCGATCTCTACAGTGTAACAGAACTCATCCCACTCTCTCCCTGTGTTTCCATTCTGGTTCTTTCCTATCCCTTCCTGCCTTCTGAACTTTGTCCCTGGGCAAATGCTGCCCTTTTGATTCCAAATGGTTGATTGCTCTAAGGACTGTGTACCTCCCTGGTCTCATTTTCACCTTACAGGCCTGTCTATTGTTTGGCTGAAAGTTGAGCCACTGGGGTGAGTTCTGTTCCAGGCTTGTAGGGTGACTAAGGGTTGTAGTCTTGGGGGTTCCACCAGTCTCTATCCAACCAGTAAGCTTAGTCTTTTATGATTTTGAATTTTGTTCCACATTTTTCACCACCTCTATCCAGGTCCTTCTAATGTGGTACCTTACAGAGTAAGTAGTGGTAGCTAGGCACTAGCTAGCTCTTCTAGTCTCAGAGTCATGAAGTTCTGGTGGTCCGTTAGCCCTTTGGATTATTTGTTTCCATGTGTCATTGATTTTCCTCGCTGTTCTTTGCTCTGGATGGAGATGAATAATATTCTTTAATTACATGCCATTCATTGACATTAATAACAAAGCATTTCAATTCTTGTTTACCCATGTAATCAATGTCATGACTTTAATGGCAGCAACAAGCTTAGAACTGCATATATTGAATGCTTGTTGGTGTTGTTTTTTCTTCCCCTATCACATCAACCACTCTGAAAATAGAGGGATGTTTGCCTTGTTGTATGAGAAATGAACGTGCTAATTTGCATACTATCTATCAAAAATTATATCAGTACTTAATAATCTGCTAAGAAAGCAAAATGCAATTAAAAAGACAGGAAAGGAAGAAGAGACCAAAATGAATGTCAGAAGAGATTCTGAAACCTGCCCTTGAACAGAGAGTACCTAAAGCAAATGGAAGAATCGGCAGGATAAAAGAGCTGAACAGAAGATTTCAAAGAGCAACTCGGGAAGACAAACTCAGTTATTAACAATGAAATGTGCAAAGAGTTGGAGTTAGAAAACCAAAAGGGAACAACATGCTCAACATTTCTCAAGCAGAAAGAACTGGGGAAAAAATTTAAGCCTTGCATTGGAATATTGAAAGATTCCGTGGGCAATATGTTGAATGATGCAGGAAACATCAAAAGAAGATGGATGGAATACACCGAGTCACTGTACCAAAAAGAATGGGTAGATGAACATCCATTTCAGGAGGTGGCATATGATCAAGAACCAATGGTATTGAAGGAAGAAGTAGAAGCTATACTGAAGGAATTGGCAAAAAAACAAGGCTCTGGGAATTAATGGCATACCCATAGAGATATTTCAACAAATGGATGCTGTGCTGAAGACACTCACTTGGCTATGCCAAGAGATTTGGAAGACAGCTACCTGGCCAACTGACTGGAAGAGATCTATATTTGTACTCATTCCAAAGAAAGGTGATCCCACAAAATGTGGAAATTACTGAACAATATCATTGATATCACACGCAAGTAAAACCTTCAGAAACAATTGCAACAGTATATTGACAGAGGACTTCCAGAAATCCAAGGTGGATTCAGAAGAGGATGTGAAGCGAGGGATATCATAGCTAAAGTTGGATGGATCTTTGCTGAACGCAAAGAATACCAGAAAGATGTTCACTTGTGTTTTATTGACTATGCAAAGGCATTCAATTATGTGGATCATAACAAATTGTGGATAACATTGAGAAGAATGAGAATTCCAGAACACTTAGTTGTACTCATGAGGAGCCTGTACGGAGACGAGAAGGCTGTCGTTCATACAGAGCAAGGGGATACGGCATGGTTTAAAATTAGGAAGGGAGTGTGTCAGGGTTGTGTCCTTTGACCATACTTATTCAATCTGTATACTGAGCAAATAACCCAAGAAGCTGGACTATATGAAGAAGAACATGGCATCAGGATTGGAGGAAGGGTCATTAACAACCTGAGATATGCAGCCGACACAACTTTGCTTGCTAAAAGTGAGGATGACTTGGAACACTTGTTGTTGTTGTTGTTAGGTGCAGTCGAGTCGTTTCCGACTCATAGCGACCCCATGCACAGCAGAACGAAACACTGCCCGATCCCGCAACAGCTCTATGATCCCTGCTATACTTGAGCCCATCATTGCAGCCACTGTGTCAATCCATCTCATTGAAGGCCTCCCCCTCTTTTGTCAACCCTCCACCCTACCAAGCATGACATCCTTCTCCAGGGAATGGTCCCTTCTTACAACATGACCAAAATAGGTGAGACGAAGTCTGGCCATTCTCGCTTCCAAGGAGCATTCCAGCTGCACTTCCTCCAGGACAGATCTGTTAGTTCTTTTAGCAGTCCATGGTACTTTCAGCATTCTTCGCCAGCACCACAACTCAAAAGCACCAACTCTTCTTCGGTCTTCCTTATTCATTGTCCAGCTCTCACATGCATACGAGGCGATTGGAAATATCATGGCTTCTGTCAGGCACACCTTGTCCTCAAGGAGTCATCCTTGCTCCTCAACACTTGAAACAGTTCCTTCGCGGTTGACTTTCCCAATGCTACATGTCGTCTGATGTCCTCACTGCTGCTTCCATCAGCATTGATTGTAGAACCAAGCAACGTGAATTCTTTGACAAGCTCAATCTTCTCTCCATTTATGGTGATGCTGGTCCAGTTTTGAGGATTTTTGTCTTCTTTATATTGAGATGTAATCCATACTGCAGACTGTATTCTTCAACCTTCATCAGTAAGTGCCTCAAGTCATCCTCACTTTCAGCAAGCAGAGTTGTATCATCTTCGTATCTCAGGTTGTTAATGATTCTTCCTCCAATCCTGATGCCACATTTTTCTTCATATAGTCCAGCTTCTCGGATTATTTGCTCAGCATATAGATTGAATAAGTGTGGGAAAAGGATACAACCCTGAGCACTTACTGATGAAGATTGAAGACTACAGTCGCAGTATGGATCACAACTCAGTATAAAGAAAATGAAAATCCTCCCACTGGACCAATAAGCAGCATTGTGATAGATGGAGAAAAGTTTTAAGTTGTCAAGACTTCATATTACTTGGTTCTACAATTAATGCCAATGGAAGCAGCAGTCAGAACATCAAAAGACGTATTGCATTGGGCAAGTCTGTTGCAAAAGACCTCTTTCAGGCAATGAAGAGCAAAGATGTCTTCTTGAAGACGAAGGTGTGCCTAACCCAAGCCATGGTATTTTCAGTTGCCTCATATGCATGTGAGAGCTGAACAGTGAATAAGGAAGACCAAAGAAGAGTTGATGTTTTTGAGTTGTGGTGTTGCCAAAGAATGCTGAAAGTACTATGGACTGCTAAAAGAACTAACAAATCTGACCTGGAAGAGGTGCAGCTGGAATGCCCCTTAGAAGAGGGAATGGCCAGACTTTGTCTCACCTAATGTGGTCATGTTGTCAGAAGGGACCATTCTCCGGAGAAGGATGTCATGCTTGGTAAAGTGGAGGGTGAGCGAAAGAGGGAAAGGCCCTCAACAAGATGGATTGACATGGTGGCTGAGGCAGTGGGCTCCGATATAGTAGGGCTCATGAGACTGGCACAGGACCGGGCAGTGTTTTGTTCTGTTGTACATAGCATCACTATGAGTTGGAGATGACTCAACGGCACATAACAAGAAGAAGTGTGTTGTTGTTAGGTGCCATCAAATCAGTTCCAACTCGTAGTTACCTTGTGTACAATAGAATGAAACACTGCCAGGTCCTGCACTGTCCTCACAATCGTTGCATGATTGAGCCCATCATCGCAGCCACTGTGTCAATCCATCTTTTGAGGATCTTCCCCTTTTTTGCTAACCCACTTCTTCACCAAGCATGGTATCCTTCTCCAGGGACTGGTTCTTGTGACAACATGACCAAAGTATAAGAGATGAAGTCTGGCTGTTTTCACATCTAAGAAGCATCCTGGCTGTTCTTCCTCCAAGACAGACTTATTCATTCTTCTAGCAGTCCACGGTGTATTCAGTATTCTTTGCCAAAACCAATAGATTCAAATCCATCAATTCTTCTTCGGTCTTGTGATTGTTCAGCTCTCACAAGCATGGGTTGTTGTCGTTATGTGCCGTTGAGTCGGCCCCGACTCATAGCGACCCCTCCTTGGGTTTCCGAGGCAGTATCACTACGGAAGTAGGATTGCCCAACCTTCCTTCCGAGGAGTGGCTGGTGGGTTTGAACCGCCAGCCGTCTGGTTAGCAGGCAAGTGTCTTAGCCACTGTGCTACCAGGGCTCCCTCACAAGCATGGGAGGCTATTGAAAATACCATAGCTTGTGTCACGCATGCCTTAGTCTTTGAAGTGACATCTTTGCTCTTTAACATCTAAAAGGTCTTTTGCAGCAGATTTGCCCGATGCAATGAGTAATTTGCCCAATGTCATTTCATTTCTTGACTGCTGCATGCATGGGTGTTGATTATGGATCCAAGTAAAATGAAATCCTTGACAACTTCAACATTCTCTGCCTTTATCATGATGTCACTAATTGGTCCAGTTGTGAGGATTTTTGTTTTGTTTATGTTGAGATACAAAGGCTAGAGTCTTTCATCTTCATCAGTAACTGCTTTAAGTCGTCTTTACTTTCAGCAAGCAAGATTGTGTCATCTGCATATCACAGATAGGTGGTTCCAAAAACTGTGTGTATAAAATAAATTAGAATGAGAGATAGTCCATCTTGTAATAACACATTAAACGGACAGCCACAGTCAGTTGAATAAAAGCATTAAACAAATGCAAAAACAGGAGAAGTATTTATAGAACATTGTATCCACATCCAGAATATATTTTTAGGTAAACCCTGAGGGAGAGTTTATGGGCATCCTTTGCCTAGACAGGGTGGAGTGTGTCTGTCATTTTATGGAGAAATTATAAGCTGGTATTTGCTTGTGGTTCCGTCCTTTCTTTATTGTGGAAAATATGGTTTCTACAACCCACAACAGTTTACTTTGTCTGCCATGCCGCTCCTAAGGTTGTAACTTAGCCGATAGAGATTTTATGCTATTTAGGTACAAAGATCTATAATTTTCAATTTGGAGTGATATTCAGATACTCTCAGAATAATACCCAAAATGCAGTTATTTCCTATATAGCTAGATTCCTTTTTTTTCTTGCCAGTGGAACTGATCACACACCCCTAGAGAAGTGACAGAACCCAACTGAAAAATTACCACCAACTCTCAAGTTTTGTACTGTGGCCTTTGGTTTTCAGTTTTATTTTGGAGGAAGAAAAAAGTCACTATATGAGCATCCATGATTTTGTTTGTATGTAGAAAAGGTGCAATTGGGGAAGCGTAAGTCACTGTATTCTTTCTCTGTTACCTACATGATGTTGTGAGTTGCTGTGCAGTGGATTTCAACTCTGGATGAAATGCTCATGGATACAGAGTAGATTGCGCCACAGGATTTTCAAGGCTATAACCTTTTGGAGGCAAATCATTGGGCTGTCTTGTGAGGAGCCTCTGGCATGGTGGGGTGGGGTTTGAACCACCAACCTTTCGATTAGTAGTCAAACACAACCAATTGCACCACTGGGAATCCATTGAGGTTGAAGATTGTTGTTGTTGTTATGTGCCGTCGAGTCAAACCCGACTCATAGCGACCCCTCCTTGGGTTTCCGAGGCAGTATCACTACGGAAGTAGGATTGCCCAACCTTCCTTCCGAGGAGTGGCTGGTGGGTTTGAACCGCCAGCCGTCTGGTTAGCAGGCAAGTGTCTTAGCCACTATGCTACCAGAGGTTGAAGATAGCATGGAACATTTGCTCCTCTGGCCTCTTCCTATCAGACCCTCATTGCGTGAGGTTGTCAGACTAGCTTTGAAATGACTGACTCTTTGCTCGGGTACTTATCTGTTTTCCCTAACTATTCTTCCTAAAGGGGCCTCACTCTAATAGCATTCCAGAGTTAAGTGCTTTGCTGAATTTCCCTTTGTTATTATGAGTTCCTTCCACCTTGGCCTTTTGATTACTTGTGTTCCTCTTCCTTCTTGAGGCTTAAAAATAATTGTCCTGTGATAACTGACTCACCACATGTCTGCCTCGTTCTTCCTCTTTGTTATATTACTTGATATTAAACTCTTCTACAGCTAGCTTTTAAAATTAGTTTTCTTCAACTCCTTGCCCATATATTTCCTTCCCAAATTCTTCTGGAGTGAGAAGCCTACTACCATACTAGTAGGTCAGAGACTCCTCTTTCTTCTCTGAGTTATTATAAAACCATCACAACTTACCCACTTTCTTCTTCACACTGCAGCACCTAAATTATCTACACACACTTACACATTCACTAGATTCTCATCTCTCTACCCACACCTTCACCACTCCCTTTCCAGCAGACCACACTGCTACATATGGCCCATTATAGTCTGGCAGCTTCATTTTCTTCAACTTCCTCACTTAGGTTATCCCCCACATATACATCTCTTGCCTTTTTCTATGCACATTTGCTCTTTTCTGAATTACAGTATTTTACAAAGTCTCATCCTTCACGTTGAGATACCTTTTTCATTCCTTCTCTACCTGGGACACACCAAACCATACTCAACTGTCATTGAATCGATTCCAACTCACAGCAACCCCCATGGGTTTCCAAGGCTGTACATTTTTTTTGGAAGTAGACCTGCCTCATCTTTCTTCAGTGGAGTAGCTGGTGAGTTTGAGACACTGACCTTTTGGTTAGCAGCCCAAATGCCTTAACCACTATACCACCAGAGCTCCTCGGGACATATCAGGATTTGTTAAATCCAAACTTCATTGTTACCTTATCCTGTTCCTCCAAGCAGAATGAGTCTCTCTCCATTATTCTCCCATAGCATCCTAGCCAGAACTGAAAAGTTTTATCTTGTAAATTGTAATGACCTGTTTACATGCCTTGCATCATAGCCTTTTAAGGGAAAGGGCCATGTCTTCTTTGATTTGCAGCACCTGACATCATGCCTGGCATTTGATAGGTACTCAAAAATATTAATGAGTACTTAATTATCAGGTATTGTGTTTCTCATTTCTTTTCTTGTTTGAGTATATTTAGAATTTTTTAAAATTGCTTTAGCCAGTGTCTTTAACTGTTGGTCAGCTCTTCTCTCTCTACTTTTCATCTCACGCTACCCTCTCTGCATGTTTCTGTGTCAAAGGGTAAAAGAATAAGGATATTGCAGTACAGCTGTTGTTGTTGTTACATGCTATTGAGTCAGTTCCAACTCATATCAACCCCATGTGCAACAGAATGAAACACTGCCCAGTCCTGTGCTATCCTCACAATCATTGCTATATTTGAACCCATTGTTGTAGTCATTGTGTCACACTATCTAATTGAGGGTCTTTTTTTTTTCTTTCTTTTGCTGACCCTCTACCAAGCATGATGTCCTTCTTCAGAGAATGGTTCCTCCTGATAACATGTCCAAAGTACTTGAGACGAAGTCTCTTGTTCATCACTGCTAATAAGTGTTCTGGCTGTACTGCTTTCAACACAGATTGTTCATTCTTCTGGTATTCCACGGTATATTCAATATTCTTCGGCAACACTGTAAATCTTTATTGTCCATCTTTCCCACGCACATGAGGCAATTGAAGATATCACGGCTTTGATGAAGTGCACCTTAGTCCTCAAAGTGACATCATTGCTTTTTAACATCTTTAAAAAGGTCTTTTTCAGCACATTTGCATTATGTCATTTGATTTCTTGACTGTTGCTTCCATGGGCATTGATTGTGGAAAATAAGATCCTTGACAACTTCAGTATTTTCTTTATGATGAAGTTGCTTATTGGTCCAATTGTGATGATTTTTGTTTTGTTTATGTTGAGTTGTAATTCAGACTGAAGACTGTACATTTCATCAGTCAGTAAGTGCTTCAAGTCCTCTTCACTTTCTTCAAGGTTGTGTCATGTGCATGTCACAGGTTGTTAACGAGTCTTCCTCCAATCCTGATGCTATGTTCTTAACTAGTCCAGCTTCTTGCATTATTTGCTCAAAATACACGTTGAGTAAGTATGGTGAAAGGATACAATCCTGACACACACCTCCCCGATTTTAAACTGTGCAGTATCCACTTGTTCTGTTTGAATGACTGCCTCTTAATCTGTGTACAAGTTCTGCCTGAGCACATAACTATTGTCTTTTAAACAGAAGGCTTAGCTTTGAAAACTCAGGTTGGTAAAATGACAGGAAGTATCTGAGCCTTACAAGTTCGTTCATTCATTCATTCATTCAGTCAGTCATTCACACATACTTATAATTATGCCTCTCCTGTTCCAGGAATTTGTCAGTGAAGAAAGCTGACAAAAATTCTTGTCCTCAAGAACCTTGCGATCTAAGAGGAAGAGGCAGACAATAAGCATAATAAGTAAATGAAAATAATAATAAACATAAATAAGTAAACTATATCATATGCTGTTGTCGTTGTTGTTGTTGTTATGTGCCGTCGAGTCAGACTCAACTCATAGCGACCCCTCCTTGGTTTCCGAGGCAGTATCACTATAGAAGTAGATTGCCCCATCTTCCTTCTGAGGAGTGGCTGATGGGTTTGAACCACCAGCCTTCTGGTTAGCAGTCAAGTGCCTTAGGCACTATGCTGCCAGAGCTCCCATATCATATGCTAGAAGGTGGTAATTGCTATGGAGAAAGATACATTAGAGGAGATAGCAGGGTGGGAAGAGTGGCAGGGTTGCTATTTTTTTAAAAAGTGCTTGCTGTAAATCTTATGAAAGGGTAGTATTTGGGCAATGATTTGAAGGATGTGAAGAGGTGGATATCTGGGGAGAGCATTTAAACTGGAAGAAAGAGCTAATCAAAGGCCCTGAGGCAACTGTGTGACATAACATTCAGGCAAGAGCGAGATCAGTATGGTGGAGCCAACTGAGGGAGGGGTGCATCAAGGTGGCATCCACATTGGCCCTTTGAAAGTTTTTGTGCTGGGGGCAACAGGGAGTTCTGTCACCCCACCCACCTGGATTGCACAGTTCTGTCACCCCACCCACCTGATGATGTGGGATGATAAGACTGCAAGGCATTTAGAGGTAGAGGTAAGGGCACTAAGTGAGGTAGTTAGTACAAGAATCCAGGTAAGTGATGAAAGTAGTAGCATAGTTGTAAAATGTGTTCAGATTCTGAATATTCTGAAGACAGAACTAACAGGATTTTCTGGAGGAAAAGATACATGTTGTGAAAGAAAGAAAAGTCAAGGGTGAGTGCAAAGTTTTGGGGCTAAAGAATAGAAAATGGATGTGGAAAGATGAGTTGTCATTACCTGAGAGAGGTCTGTGGGTGGAGATGGTCTGTGAAAAAAGATAGATTAGGAATTCCATTTTGGACTTGCTGAATTTGAGCTGTTTAGTGGATATCCAAGTGGAGATGTCAAGTGGCAATTTCATGGGTGATTATATACAAACATAACCCAAACCAAACCCACTGCCATTAAGTCAATTCCAACTCATAACAACCCTTACAGAGTTTCCAAGGGTGTAAATCTTTACAGAAGTAGACTGCTTCATCTTTCTACCACAGAGCAGCTGGTTGGTTTGAACCTCCAACCTTTTGGTTAGTAGCCCAATGCCTTAACCACAGAACCATCAGAGCTCTTTATATACAAACCTAGGAGAAGAAAAAAGACCAGACTGGAGATACAAAAGGAGCCCTGATGGCAATGGTTAAAGACCTCAGCTGCCAGCTGAAAGGTCAATGGTTTGAACCCACCAGCTGCGTTGAGGGAGAAGGATATGGCAGTCTGTTTCCATAAAAATTTACACCTATGGAAATCCTTTAGGGCAGTTCTCCTCTGTCCTGCAGGGACAGGGTCACTATGACTCACAATCAACTTGATGGCAATGAGTTTAGGTTTAGTGTTTTTGGGAGATACAAAGTTGGGACCCATGTATAACAGAAACCAGTTGCCTTCAAGTCACTCCTGACTCATGGCGACCCCATGTGTGTCAGTGCAGAATGTACTCCATAGGGTTTTCAGTGGCTGACTTAGTAGATCACCAGGCCTTTCTCCCAAGGAGGCTCTGATTGGACTCGAACATCTAACCTTACAGTTAGCACCACACGTATATAGATGGTATTTAAAGCACCAAAGACAGTTAACTCCATGGTTCAGTCCTTAGAAAAATTCTAGGCAGCAAAGTTCAAAGAAAAACAATATAATATATAAAAAATGAAGTAATTTCAAAAATTGTGAAGACCTCTGTTGGGATGTGCTGTTGCACAAACTGAACTCTCCATATTATTCTACTGGTGATGTATTTTTGATACACTATATGACTACCTCTAACTCTCATGCTTTTATTTTAAACAGATGTACCGGTACATGATTGACATAAAATAATCTCTATGTATTTAAAGTGTACTATTTGCTGAGTTTTAACATCTGTCTACACCTGTGGCACCATCACCACAATCAAGAATTGTAATTCCATACTTCTAATCAATCATCTTTACTGAGAATCTTCTGTGTTTAAAACTCAGTGCTCGACATTATGAAAGATATAAAATATAATCACTAGACATTATGAAGGATATAAAATATAAAAACATGTATTTGTTCTGATTTAATGTTCTGGCTTAATTTATACTGTTATCTAGTTACAAATTCATTACCAAATCTTTTTTTGCAGTTTGGTTACCAAAGGGTTTAGTAGGACATGTGTGAACTGTTTGCCACCAGCATTACTGATTGAATTACTGAAAGAGGAGAGATCAGGAACTCTGCCATCTTTTAATCAGCTCTGATCCCAGCAAAAATATCTTCCCTGTTCCTTCTTTCATGGAAACAGTCCAAACAGTAGGCTCAGTTGCATCCCCTCCCTTTTTTTCTGTGTGTAGTCAACACAATAATTACCTCCTGTAGAAAGCTTTGAGAAATTGTTCTGTGTCCAATTAGAATTTTTGATTTGACTAACAGAAAGATACAAGATAACATCTTTATTTCTGTAACTGTTCAGCAATGACATGCATACTGAATATTTTTAGAAGTCCCATTTGCCATGGTCAGTGCATTTTAAGGCCCTGTATCATTTCCTGTGACAGCATTTCCAGAGACTCGTAGACTGTGGAGAGAAGAACCAAGAAAACCAAACTCACTGCCGTTGAGTCGATTCAACTCATAGATAGCCCTTCTTGGGTTTCCAAGGCAATATCTCTACAGAAGTAGATTGCCCAGTCTTCCTTCTGAGAAGAGAAGAGAGAGTAAAACCTTTTTGATTTTGGAGTATTTTTTCTCTTCCTTCTCCCTTTCTCTACTTCCCTTTCTTTTGGAGCCTGATTTCCCACACCCCGTTTTTCAAACTTATTGAGCATCCATTAGACCAGTTCAGTGGCTCAGTGTTTCTGCTCCATGGAGCTGCTGCAGCAAAGCCAAACTCCCAGGAGCATGAGCAGGTCTCCAAACAGTGTTGGAGTCCAGGGTGGTTCACGGAGAGGCTGGCCAGTGGTGAAACCTCCCATAAGATGAATGGAGGGAGGGCTCTGCCAGCGCTGCTCTTGCAGGCGTGAGGAGCCCCTGCCAGTGATGCGCCAGCAGAATCATTTCCAAAGAACTCAGTTATGTAAACATAGAGGCGGCAGCCTTCAGCTTAGATTGACTGCCCTGTATAGATGTCAAAGGTAAAAGCTTTACATAATGTAAGCTCTGCAGGTTCTGCAGCTCTCCTTGCAGGTTTTTATGAGGGGATGGGAGACTTGCTTTCTGCCTCCTGGAACAGAGCTCAGGCTGATCACCCTGATGGGACTGATAGTTTTCCAGTTCTGGATCTCAATCTTCCTCAGATTGGTTGTGTTCCTTTGACACTGGCAATTTGCTCTGATGTCACCAGGAGAATCTCACAAAGGTCAACTGTTGTGTTGGAGTGCTTCCTTCAAAGTCTGCCTTGACTTGGCATCTGAGCACATGGCCTCTGGGCGCAGGCACTTCAGATTTGATGGCTGATTCAGATCAGGTGCAGATTCTACCAAAAGCAGGAAGCCTGGCAGGCCATAGCAGTTCCTTCCCCAGTTGCCCCCGAGTCAGTGCCAACTGATGGCAACCCCCTGTGTGTATGAGAGTAGAACTGTGCTCCATAGGGTTTTCAGTGGCTAATTTTTCAGAAATAGATCCCCAGGCCTTTCCTCTGAGGTGCCTCTGGTGGACTCAAACCTCCAACCTTTCAGTTGGCAGTTGAGCACTTTAACCATGTTACCATCCAGGGTCTTGTACCACTTTCTTAGGTGGGACCGTTTTCCCATTATGCTTCAGGAGCCACCAAAGACTTAAGAGTGGGGTTTGAAAAGCTTACAAATTATCTACAATACTATTTCCTGCCCCACACATCCCAGACACAATGGAAAGTAAGCCTGTAGTAATACACAAAGAGAACTGTTTGTGGGAAGGAAAATCCACTTCCAAAGTCTTATCTATGTAGCAGAACTCTTCAGCTACCCACTGACCATAGGTTGATGTCAGTGCCCAACATGTGGTCACATAGGTACGTAAACAACAAACGCACGTGTTCCTGAGCCTGCAATAAAAGTGTGTTTGGGGATATGGTGCTATATGGTGGGCATATCTCGTTAAAACATATCTCACTGAGTGCAAATTAAGTTATATGATACTTGTTTTACATAATTGCCCTTAAGATCATATATAAAACCCAAGCCAAACTCACTGCTGTTAAGTCAATTCCGACTCATAGTGACCACCATTGGGTCTGTAAATCTTTACAGAAGCTGCCTTATTTTTCTTCCACAGAGCAGCTGGTGGGTTTGAACCACCGATCTTTTGTTTAGCAGCCAAATGCTTTAACCACTGTACCGCCAGAGCTCTTTAAAATGATACATAAGAATACATTACTTAAATATGTATTTATTAAGTTAGGCAAAAAAAAAAAAAATGTGGAGTGCCTATTATGACAGTCACATCATTATATTTCAGTCAAACACATATATCATCTTATTGTCAATAAAATATTTGTAATAGATAAGTGATAATTTACTCTATAAGAAGACCCATGGTTGTTAATAGTTATGTGTTCCACTCTGGTGATTACAATATAAGCAAAAAAAAAAAAAAAAAAATCAGATGTTTATTTTGAGCAAAATAAGCAAATTTGTGTTGCCAAAAAATGTCATTGAGGATCTTAGTTATCAAACACATGAATGCTCTACCCAGCCAACACCAGGCGTGTGTTCTGAGACAGCACGACATTTTAAATAGCATATGCTTGATTGTTTTTGTTAATTCCCGTCGAGTGATTTCGACTTCCAGTGACCCCATGTGACAGAGTCTAACTTCCTTATACGGTTTTCTTGGCTGTGATCTTTACAGGAGCAAATCACTGGGTCTTTCTTTTGCAGAGCCACTAGGTGGATTTGAACCACAAACCTTTCAGT
Organism: Orycteropus afer afer; assembly: GCF_000298275.1. NCBI lineage: Eukaryota > Metazoa > Chordata > Mammalia > Tubulidentata > Orycteropodidae > Orycteropus > Orycteropus afer. Next base: position 5,764,350 of record NW_006921615.1, read on the forward strand.
TAGCAGCTGAGTGCTACAGAGCTCCTTAACACACTCAGAAAAGGGATATTGGTAGGATAAAGGGGTAAAGAAATGAGTATGTGCATTATCAGTTTGTAGTGCAATACTGTAATCCTCTGAAGCTGTACATGTATGTTGTAAATTTGTCTTTCATTAAAACTATATGCAGTGTTGTGATACTACATTACAAGTAAATATATCAGGTATTAGAATGAATTGTTTTCTTAAAATCCTTGTTTATATGTATGTGCACATATATCTACCCAGAGACTCTGGGTGGTGCACGCATTAACACACTTGGCTGCTAACTGAAAGGTTAGAGTTTGAGTCTACCCAGAGGTGCCTTGAAAGAAAGGCCTGGTGATCTCCTTCTGAAAAACCAGCCATTGAAAACCCTGTGGAGCACAGATCTACCCTGATGCTCATGGGGCTGCCGTGAGTTAGAATTGATGGAACAGCAACTGTTTTTTAGAACAAACAAACATATATTTAAGTTGTATATATCATAGTTCATTAGAGTGAAAGGAACCTTAGACTGTAGTTGCCCTAATTCATCCTGCATTCAATAGTACTTTCTATGTCATCTCTGGCCAGCAGTTATCTGGCCCTGCTTGATCTCTTGGAGCAATGCATTCCATTTTGAACAATGATGCTTGTTTGAAAGTTCTTTTTCTACTGAATTCAAATGTGGCTTCTTTCTTTTTCTTTTTCTTTTTTTTTTTTGGAGGTGAGGCGACTTATTGATTCTCTTTTGGCCCACCAAAGCAAAACAAACAAATCCATTTCACTTTTCTCATGATAGCACATCCCCACATCTAGTTCTTTCGAGGAGACACTTCCAGTTTATGCCTGTTGTCGCCATGTAATTCATAATAGCATCCATTTTCACTCACAAAACTGTTTTAGTATCAACAATAGATTATGCAGCCACCCTTTTCTATCCAGCCTACATAATCAGTTTCTTCTATCAATCCTGAGATGATACGGTTTCCAGACCCAGTTTTTGACCTTGGACCATTTTTGTTTGTTTCCTGCATAAGACACTAGAGTCTTCAGGTAGCATAAATGGTTAAGTGCTTGACTACTAACTCAAAGGTTGATGGTTCTAACCTACCTACCACACCTTGGAAGACAAGCCTGGCAATCCGCTTTCAAAAGATCACAGCCTTGAAAACTCTGTGGAACAATTCTATTGTGTACCCCTGGGGTCACCATGAATCAGAATGGACTTGAATGCAATGAATGACATAAGTTATGGGGCCCAGAATTGAACGTAGATTTCCAGAAATGGTTTAAGCCCCCCAGAGGCACCTTGGAAGAAAGGCCTGGTGACCTGATTCTAAAAGGTCACAGCCTTGAAAACCCTATTGAACACACACGGGGTTGCTAGGACCTGGAATCAATTGAGTGGCAACTAATAACAATGGCAGGCAGCCTCTTAATTTGTAGCTCTGGTAGCATAATGCCTAAGGCACTTGACTGCTAACCAGAAGGCTGGTGGTTCAGACCCACCAGCCACTCCTCAGAAGGAAGACTGGGCAATCTACTTCTGTAGAAATTCTGCCTCAGAAACCCAAGGAGGGGTCGCTATGAGTTAGAACCAACTCAACAGCAGTGAGTTTGGTTTGGTTTGAGATCTGTAGCATGTGAGGTTATGCCCACTGCCATTGAGCCAATGCTGACTCATAGCAACCCCCATGGGATTTCCAAATCTTTATGGAAGCAGACTGCCTCATCTTTCTACTACAGAGTGGCTGGTGGGTTCAAACCACTAACCTTCTAGTTAGCAGCCAAATGCCTTAACCACTGCACCACCAGAGCTCCTTATAGTAGGATACAAAAGTATAAATAACATGATCTCAATTTTTAAAATTTGAATCTGCCATCTAAAGCTGTCAGCTCTTTGTAAATTTGATAAGCATCCCTTCTGTTGTCTTTTAACAAAAGACAGCTTATATTTTAGTAACACTTTACAGTTTCCCGAGTGCTGTCACATATATCTTCTTAGGCAGTGAGTCTTAATACCCAATAATAGATACCTCTTTCTATATTCCCCTCATCTCTATATTTACCAAAACCAAACTCAACTGCCATCAAGTCAGTCTTGACTCATAGCGACCTACTATGGTCAGTAAATCTTTACAGAAGTAGATTGCTCAGTCTTCCTTCCATGGAGTGTCTGGTGGGTTTGGACCACCAGCCTTTTGGTTAGCAATCAAATGCCTTAGGCACTAGGCCACCAGAGCTCCTTCATCTCTATATTAATTAGGATTAAATTTATTTGACATTTCCAATGGTAAAATACTATTGTGTGAGTGATTCAATAACCATCCTCAGACCTTTGGATCTATGGTTGCTTCTCATTCTTTGTTATTATAAATAGAGTCCCCAGTTGTGTTTCTCACTGCTCCCGCTGACCCTCTGTGCTCCAGCTCTGCTGCAAAGCTGAAGTTCCCAGAACATGCCCTGCTTCTCCTATTGCAGGGCTTCCTGCATCATGCTGCCTGTGCTGGAATTCCTGTTCTTCAGATAGTACTTCCTTACATGAGTCCTGATCCATCCCCCAGGGGTGAGTTAAGTTCCAACACCATCACCACCCCCTATCTTACACTTTCCCTGTTGTTCACAGATGGTACTGTAATTGCCTATGAGCTTGGCTATTTCCTCTATTACTGGACATAGAAGTTCCTTGAGTATAGGGATAAAGTCTTATTCATCATTACCTATCTAATAAGATGCCTGACACATAATAAATGTATCAAAAAATTTTGTTGAAAGAGTACACACTATGGTGAACATTATTACATACAAACTTTAACCTCCTTTCCCATATTTTATTAGGATATATTCCTGGGAGAGAAATTACTAAGTCAAAGGACATAAACTTTTTAGTATTTTAGTTTTGTTTATGTCTTAAAGGGTGATAGTGGCCTTCTAATTAATTTGTAAATA
>NW_006921615.1:5775971-5790256 GCF_000298275.1 Orycteropus afer afer
CAAGATTATCTTCTGTGTCTGTGTTAATTGGTTTCCCTTTTCTTTGTTGAAGAGGGTCTGTGCAATCCTTCTGCCTAGTCCGCCATCTTGCCCCTTTTGAGTGTTTTTATATATGTATGTGTGTGTGGTGTGTGTGTAGTTAGCCCTATAATTTCCTCTCTTAGTTGAGAAGATTGAAACAAAACAGGAATTCAGTAGTTCAGCACTTCATCTTTTCATAAAAATGCATTTGCTCCAAACAATGGACCAAATTCCTTTCCTTGCCCTTCCTGCTTTGAACATATCCTTTATGCAGGACTTTGAGCATGTTATCTTCATTGTCGACAAGGCAACACCAGAATGGACCTGAGATTTTTATATATGAATGAACTGGAACAGGAAAAATTACAGATCTAAGCCCTGCTAGAGTTACCCTAGGCCTTTTTGTCCAGACTTTACACATTCCTACATTTTATTTCCTGTCACCCTCTGTTCAGACTGCATAGGACTCCTTCCCTGGGTTTCCCATTACATACTGTAGCCTCTGATCAAAATTCCCAACTCTTGGTCACTTGCAAGGATTAGGCCCCATTCCCCTCTCTAAAATAATAATAAAGCCCAGCCTTACATAGGATTAAGTCTTTATGTATCTGCAAAGACTCCAATTGCAAAACCAAGGATGTCTGGGTTCCTAGGTCTGGATAGGAAGCAAAAACCTGCAGATGTGTTGTAAATGAGGTTAATGAATGTTAAAAAGTATGTGTATCTTGGTAGAATCCAAAAAAACCAAACTCACTGTCATTGAGTCAGATCTGACTCATAGCGACCCCTCCTTGGTTTTCCGAGGTGGTATCACTACGGAAGTAGATTGCCCCATCTTCCTTCTGAGGAGTGGCTGGTGGGTTTGAACTGCTAGGCTTCTGGTTAGCAGTTAAATGCTTTAGGCATTGTGTAGAAATCTTTGCAATATAGCCTAAATGGAGGCAAGACAATTCCATCTTTGGAAGGTACACTAGCAGCAGCAGAACCTAAGTGTAACAATCAAACTGTCTTGTAGGCATCCAACTAGTTTGAGTGCAATGCAGAAAGCTTTCACACTGTCCAGGAGCTGGGAGGCTCTCACCACTCACTAGTGGGCTCATTCCTGGATGCTCCCTAATTTGGTACCTGTGGTATATAACTTAACTCCTGAACCCATGCTTTGGGGTTTCCCAACGTCTACTTCCTCCTGCCTATTTAGTCACAGCGGTGGCTACAACACACAGAGTCATTGTCACTCTGGCCCCTAGGTTGAAATGCACCAGCCGAACCTTGGCCTTCCATATCAGAGACACAACTGTCCAACATCCATCTTGGACTTTTAAGGTCCAACTTTAATCCACTTTTAAGGTCTTATAAGGTGAAAATACCCTTCCTTCCCCATATTCCTTTGACCTTGCTACTCTGCCCACAGCTTAGCTTGGGATCAGAGTTTCTCTTCAGTGAGATCATGGAAGACTCTTGGTGGAAGCTTCTGGTTGTACTCATCTCTCCCTGCCAGGAGCCATGCCTTTAGGTCCAGAGACTGTTTATGTTTTCTGACCTCTACCCTACAGTACCATTTGGAAAGGATTGGATTTGATGTCCTTCCTTTGGGAGTGTGAATGTCCAACTACATATGAGACTTGTGGCTTGAGCACACACAACAGTGGTCCTCGCAGCAGCAAAGTGAGGGGACTGAAACTGTTCATCGCTGAACCCAGCAACCCCCACACTGTCCCAGAGCCCACAGAGTGCAGCCCGGAACACCACATGTGACTTCTTTTCCTGCATCATTTTATTTTTGCTAAAGCAACATCATCATATGTTTTCCAAAGATCCTCCAAAATCAAAAAACATCTTTAGGTGATATGAAGTACTGATCCAGTTATAATCTAGTTGGATACAAACTTGGAAATCACTGAGCTTTGAAAGATATATTGTTATTTTAATTTTTATATAGCATTGCACTGTCAGGTTAATTTGTTTCTGATACACACACTCAGTGAATTTCATCTGGGTTTTGTAGCTGTAAACTGTAAACTTCAATTGTACTCAGTAGCCAAGAGCCTCCAGAACACACCTTGTATGTTATTCCTTTACTTCTGGGATAGTCTTAGTAAAGCCAGAGATGGAGTAATTTGCCAAAGGGCAGGTAGCAAAGTAGGGACCTAGTTAGTCTCCTTGAATCAGACTTCTGGTGTCTAGTGCGTTGTATCTCCTTTATTCCCACTATCTTTATCATCTTATTTTAATGTAATACCACTTAAAATGGTAAAGTTGACATAAGTCATACATGGGAAAAATTATAATTAAAATTAAGACTATACTGTTAACCTTTGGATGTTATGAGCAGAGACTCCTCATGTCTACTCTTGTTATATCAATTACTTTCATGTATAGATTAAGTGTGGGCAGAGATGGGTGAATTTTAAGTTGACTGAAGTCTTTTCTAGATGTGTGTTTTCTATTGGGTGGAATTTCATGAGGCGGTTAAACAAATGTGTTGTGTTTGCTCAACTCCTCCTGACTATGAGGTGCTTAATCATTATTGAGATTATTGTGGTCTTTCTGCTTTTTGGTACCTAGGTTGGTCCTTGTTGGAAAGTGCTATTGAGTCAATTCTGACTTATAGTGACTCCATGTGACCAAGTAGAGCTGCCCCATAGAGTTTGCCAGGCCATAATATTTACAGGAGGAGATTACCAGGTCTTTGTAATGCAGAGCTGCTGAATGGGTTCAAACCGCCAACCTTTTGGTTAGCAGCCAGATGCTTAACCATTATGTCACCAGGACTCCTTGGTTGGTCGTTGGGCTTCCATTTTTCTAAAGAGGAAACTGAAGTGGAGAGAGGGATGTAGCACTGTTGAGGTGACCCAGAGAGCAGAAGCTCCAACAGTGAGTTGCACTGGGAAGTTTTAGTCATATCTTTGGAATTTCCTTCTGAGCCACCAAATGGCTTGGGTCAAAGGGGAGATTGTGAGGTGCTGTTGTAATAGATCTGGCATCCCTTGGATGTTTCATGTCAGCTGGAGTTTCGTGGATAGTGCTTAGAGAGGAGGTGCTGTGAGACTTGTTTAGATCTTGTCTTGGATGCTTTTGAAACTTAAATTTTCTATTTGATAAAGTTTTCATGAACAGGATTTCAGATTATTTGGGGTGTAATCATAATTTTAATAGACACAACATGCTCTAGAAATGTTAATTATTTCATTTGTATAATTCTCATAACCCCTTAATATTTCTTATTTTATTGTTTCACAAATCTGTTGTCTCATAAATGAGTATGAGTTACAGCTTGATTATTTACTTTGCATGACCAAAATCTACTGCTATTGAGTCAATTCCAACTCATAGTAACCCTATGGGACAGAATAGAACTGGTCCAAGGCTGTAAATCTGTAAATGCTTCTGTAAATCTTTACAGAAGCAGACTGCCTCATCTTCCTACAGAGCAACTGGTAGGTTCAAACCACCAACCTTTTGTTTGGTTAACAGCCAAATGCTTTAACCACTATGCTTTATCCAGAGCTCCATCTTGCTTTGCACAGAGCCATAAAAAGTAAGTATGTGGTAACTAGGTTTTTTAAAAAACAAAAAACTGCAAAGTTATGTTGTTGCTGTTGTTATGTGCCGTCGAGTCGGCCCGTACTCATAGCAACCCCTCCTTGGGTTTCCGAGCAGTATCACTATGGAAGTAGTTGCCCAACCTTCCTTCTTTCCAGGAGTGGCTGGTGGGTTTGAACCGCTAGCCTTCTGGTTAGCAGTCAAGTGCCTTAGGCACTATGCTACGAGAGAATTATGAACATTACTCTAATTGACTCTTCCTCCTTGCCTATCCTCTCCTATAATTCCACAATTTGTTGGTGAAAACAGTTTCAGCATAAATTAGCCTCAGGAAACTTGGGAAAGATTATAAAACATGTCAATAGTATATTTTTAAAATTTTTATCTTTTAAAATGACATGGTTTTTTTTTTGTTTTTTTTTTCTGAGCTCAGTGTCTACTACCCTACACTAATTTGCACAACTGTATCACATTTTTATGAAAACATCGTAAACATTGGAACTGGAATTATTTCTTCAGAACTTCAGAACTGTTCCTCTACATATATACCATGTTGTTGTTGTTGTTATGTGCAGAAATTATTTTACAAGAAGTAAGAAAAGGGGGAGAGAGGACGTCTAGGAAGTGGACTAATCTTCCCCTCAAAAGAGAAAGAAGAATGAGAGAGAAATGTGATATGCAGAGAAAAAAGGTGATAATAAAAAGCACATGAAACTGGGGTTTACTTGAATATGAATTGGAGAAAAAATACTCTTAATAAAACATATTTGAGGTTTTCCCAACCCAAAGTGTTTAGGCCATGTTTAAGAAAAGGCTTGCCAAACCTGGAATTCCATTGCCTTCCATGTCCCTAGGTGGTGTGGGCAGCAGAGTGGTTTTAAGGTTACCCTTCCATGCCTGTTTACAATCTGAAGCCTTAGCCAGAAAAAGTAAGATCATATGCTGAACTCAGTGCCCTACAATTGTCCATATCCTGAATTTGCTGGTGAAAGAGTTTGTCATAGTTAGTTAGCCAGTTAGTTAGTTAGTGCTTGTTTTTCAGTAATGCCCTGAAAAAGGAAGGCTCTCCTGCCACATGTGAATAGCTAGTTCCTGTCACCACTGACTATATTAAGCTACTATAGATGGATGCCTTTTAACATATGTATATAACTTTGAGGGAGTTAGTTGCTGAGCCCAGAGGCTCAGGGCCATTGTTGTTGGGGACATGAAGCTCAATTGGCATAGCATTACTACACAAAAATGTTGTTCTACACCCTACTTTGGTGAGTAGTGACTGGGGTTGTAAAAGCCTGTGAGTGACCATCTAGGATGCAACAATTGGTCAATCTACTTCTGTAAAGATTTACAGCCTCGGAAACCCAATGGGGGTTGCTATGTCAGAATCAACTCCGTGGTAGTAGGCTTGGTTTGGCTTTTTTTGCCTGTACCAAAGAAGAGTGAAGAAAACCAAAGATGCATGGAAACAATTAGTCCAAGGGACTAATGGACCAGAAGACCCTAAGCCTGCATAGCCCTAAGACCAGAAGAACTAGAAGGTCCCTGGCTACCACTGCCAACCACTCAGAAAAGGATGAAAATTAGAGATCCTGGATAGAGTATGAGAAAAATGTGGAACAAAACTCAAAATCATAAAAAAGACCAGGCTTACTGGTCTGATAGAGACTGGAAAAACCCCTGAGACTGTAGCACGTAGTCACCCTTCAGACCTGGAGTTGAATTCACTCCCTTAGCTCAAATTCCAGCCAAACAGTAGACAGGCCTATGAGGTGAACAATCACGTCAGATAGGTACACTCCTTAGAAAAGCCAACCGTGGGAGAATAGAAGGGCAGCATTTGTGCAGGGAGATAGCTCAGAGGGCAAGAATTCATAGCAAAGAAGGATGCAGGGAAAAGGTAACCACAGAGAAGAAGTGAGAGGAGAGCTATTACGTTGTGGGGAATGTGATCAAAATGGAACAAAATAGGTATGAACCATTGAATTGAAAACGAATTTGCTCTGTAAACTTTCACCCATATCACAGTTTAAAAAAAGATTAAGATGGCAAATTTCTGTTATATAGATTTTACCATAGTTTTAAAGGATTAAAAAATAAAAAAATCCTAGAAAGAGAGAGGAAAAAAAAATGTAAGGAGGAAAAATAAAAGGTGATATAGAGGTGTCATTCATTAATAAAATTATGTAACTGAATTTTGGAATATTTGGCAACTTCTTACTATGCCATTTATCACGATTTCTTAGTCTTAATAAGTATTTACTTCCTTACTTTAAGTATATGTATCTATTTATAAATCCCCTTTAAGCATTTGGCTGGCAACTGAAAGGTTAGCTGTTGGAACCCACAAGCTGCTCCTCAGGAGAAAGCTATATAGCAGTGTGCTTCCATAAAGATTAGAGTCTTTGAAACCCTTTGGGGCAGTTCTACTCTGTCTGATAGGGTCGCTAAGAGTAAGGATCAACTGGATGGTGATGAATTTTTTTTTTTTTTTTTTTTTTAAGTCCTCCCTGAACCCTTCTGATCACAATCTGGCTTCCCATGTAATTCTTCCCACAGGAAGAGAAGCTGTCAGGCGTTCAACTGTATATTTTGGCCTATGTGACCATTGTAATTCTCATTTGTACACTGATATATTGGATTTTATGTATTAATAATATAGGTGGTAATCTAAAACACAATTGCTGCAAAAGAAGCTTCTCAGTCTCCATTTCCTATGGCTGACCTCAGACAATGCCATTCATTTTTCTAGATAAAGTTTCTGTTTTACACTTTTTTAACTGAAAAAAGGAGCAACATTTTAAGTAATATATGGGGTAAGAGAGAACCCATAAGCCTAGCACCCTAGAACATCAGTATTTTTACTTTTGCCTCCTTATCTGTGTCCACAGACATGTCCATTTTGTTGGTTGCTTTTTTTTTTAGTACGCATGTCCTTTCATATTCTGCTATGCTCACTGAAACTAGAGTCATAAATACGTTTTCATGTTTACGAATAGTCCTCATGATTCACAATTATCTTAATAACAGCAAAGTTAGATCAATGGGATGGAGACCTCACTCTCAAAATACCATTTTTCTTACATCCTTTAAAATCAAAAAGTACTTGGCAGGCCACCGCTTGGTATAGAATTGTATTTGTAGCAGAACGATTTATGGTTGGGATGGTAGCCAGCTGACATCTATGAGATGCGCTGCTATCCAAACGATTTTCTCTGAGGATGATGCCAGGGCTTCAGTTGTGCCTGAGCAGCTGAAAATGAAAAAAAAAAAAAAAAAAGGAAAGCTGTATTATTTTACAGTTGTTGGTATTCAAAAGAAAAGTGCAGTATGCCTGGCAAGCCAGACAAAGCCTACAGATATCCGCTCTTTCTTGTGCACACCCAGAACGGTAAACCTTTTCTGAACTGATGATGAGGTCAGGATCCTCTGATCTTAGTCAGTATGGAACAACAAGCAACTCATTCTTTTGAGAAAAAAAACTAACCACGGTGCTTTCAAAAGAAAGGTGGACCTTGAACACATGATTATTCAAAGTTGAATTTCTGTTTTAGATTCACTTCCTTGGGCTGACTTTAGTCAGGAACATTTTGCCTTCTACAAGGGAGACATCAAAATATGGAGCCTGCTTAGAATTTCCCAGGAAGTGGTGTTGAAATTTCCTTGCAGAGACAGAGATTAATTTGGAAAATCTTGGATAGACCTTAACATCTCAAGACTTAGTGACTTCCTTGAATGGCTGAGCAGAGAAGGTGAGATTAAGTAATGTAGTGAGAAATTTATCTTTCAGGGTAAAATTTTAGATCTGAATATGGACTCAATGTCAAGTCATACCTTGTGTGCTTTTGTAATATTTTGAGAAAATGATATACTACTACTTCTTTACTCCAAAACCAAACTCACTGCCGTCGAGTCGGTTCCAACTCATAGTGGCCCCTCCTTAGGTTTCTGAGGCAGTATCTCTATGAAAGTAGATTGCCCCATCTTCCTTCCAAGGGGTGGCTGGTGGTTGGAACTGCCAACCTTCTGATTAGCAGTCAAATGCCTTAGGCACTATGCCACCAGAGCTCCTTCCTACTTATTTACTACCATGATTAACATTTTGTTTGATACAATAATGTACCTCAGATACCAATTTTTCTGTTTTTATAAAATTTATTGGAATGTGAGGTAGTAACTCAGAAGTATGTTTATACACTTAAGCTTTTACAAGAAAATGAAACTCAAAACTTTGTATTAAGATGCAAAGGACAAACATCATTTCTCTCTTCCTCATCTACCTCATCACCACCCTTCTTAGAACTTTCTCAAATACATAATATATGTTTTTAGATTAATTTCAAAATAATGTGCTGCATAGTTGTAGCATTTTAGGAGCTCTAGTGGTATAGTGCCTAAGGCATTTGACTGCTAACCAGAAGGCTTGGCAGTTCAAACCCACCAGCCACTCCTTGGAAGAAAGATTGGGCAATCTACTTCTATAGTGATACTGCCTCAGAAACCCAAGGAGGGGTCGCTATGAGTCGGATCCAACTCGATGGCAGTGAGTTTGGTTTTTTGGTGTGTAGCACTTTACTTCCTAGAACTTTAACTCTAATAACTTTGGGTTCTTTCTATCAGACCTGAGTTGCTGTAGATCTAAAATTTTATCCAGGGTGAACTTGCTATTAATTGCTGCCCTATTAAAACTTGAAATTAAACATTTTTGGTGTACTCTTTTAGTGGAAGAATTATTTCGTATGGCATTGCATATTTCAGTCTAATTTTATATTTGTAGTAACTTTCATTGAACTTTGATAGAAGAATGATTAAAATGAGACTGATGAATTTTTAAAGTTACATCAACCAGTTAGGATGCCTACTATGTGCAAGTTTGATGGAATCTAGATGGGACTTGAGCCTCTTTCTCTGCTAAGGCAGTTAACAGCTGAAATTCAGAGATCAAAGGGTGAATAAGGACTTTGCACATGCCCAATTCCTGTCCACAGCTGCTTGCATTGGTTTATAATGTTTTATCACATCAAGCATTTGGGCTGAAGTTTTCTTCTCAATTTTAATGTGTAAGTGAAACTTTTTCAAATGTTAGTTTTTGATTTTTAAGTTTTTTAATGTGAAGCTTGTCTTGGTGATCTTTTTTTTTTTTTTTTTTTTTCCCACAGCTAGGGACTGCTGAGTGATTAGTATAGCTTAGATTCAAGAGAGTTTTGAGATTGGCTTTATCTGAGCAGAGTCTGCTGGTTTGGTTTAGTTCGTTTTGATAACTAGGGAATTCTGACTTGATGGGAAGCATGATGAGAAAGCTTCTTCTTATTCCTATTGGGATACATGACAGCTTTGGGCATGCTGATGATCAGAACATTATCCCTGTTGAATAAGAGAAAAGGCCTGTCTTTTCCATCTTTCCTGAAGAGGGCGCTCATGAGACGGGACTGTGGTGGCCAGGCAGCAGGGCAGGGCCAGGATCTGCTCAATGCATTGTTTCTTTTGATCTGCTTGGAAGTGGCTAGTGGTTGAGGAAAAATAAGGTGGTTTCCATGGGGGCTCTAGAGTCATAGTAGAGCTGAAGGAACCTTATGGGCATCTCGTCCAGCCAGTGATATGTTGGAGGTGGCTCATACCAGCTCGTGAAAGCTAATTGCTAATTTTTTAGGCATTCTGTGTGCCAGTTGTAAAATATAACCACTAATAAAACAAAACTATATAAGCTTTCAATTAAATACAAATAAAGGTAATAAATACTGAAAACATCACTTCCTTGTTATTTTACTATTATCTATGCTATGAGGTTATTTGTACCAATTGTATCTGTATATTGGAAATACTACCAGTGACATAGTAAGTAGCTCTGGTGGCAGTGCCTAAGGCATTTAACTGCTAACCAGAAGGTTGGTGGTTCATACCTGTCAGCCGTTCCGTGGAAGGAAGATGGAGCAATCTACTTCCATAAAGATTTACTATCTTGGAAATTCAATGGGGGTCACTGTGAATAGGAATCAACTTGATATAAGTTTGGTTTTTGGGTTTTATCAGTGACATGTTGGTAGCATGAAATCAGCCATAAACCTATTGCTGTCAAATCAATTCTGACTCATAGCGACCCTATAGGACAGAGTAGGACTGCCCTATAGGGTTTCCAAGGCAGTAAATCTTGATTGAAGCAGACGGCCACAGCTTTCTCCCACAGAGCAAGTGGTGGGTTTGAACTGCTGCCCTTTCAGGTCGTAGTGAAAGTATTTACAGCTTGGAAATGAGCAAATGCTACCAATCAGGCCTTTTGTTCTCTGAAATGTCAGTTGTTGAAGAATTGTCCAGCACCCCAATGCCCAGCCCACTCATTTTCCTATGAAACTAAGGCTCCTAGATGTCCAGAGACTTGCCTAAAGCCCTGCAGCCCAGTAACCAGGGGAGCCTAATCCAGACTTGGATTTCCTGGTGCATGTCTTGGGGGCTCTTTCTGTTACACTGTTCAAAGGCATCTGTCCTGAAAGGCATAAGGAACAGGATCAGGTTTAGCTGTGTGCATTTCTCTGCCAGGTTCTTCTATCATTGATAGAAATCAAATTCAGTTAGCAGATAGTTGTTCTTTCCAGTGATCAGAAAGAGTGACAAGTGAAGCAATGACAGAGACCTGATACTGAGCTCTGTCCCTAATATGTGATAATAAAATGATTGCATGGAAAAATGAATGAAGAATGAATAACTCTTATCACCACTTGATAGGTTTTATATGTATTTGCTAGTTTATCTTATGCCTCCCTTATTGGACCCTTATTGCACCCCTTATTGCAACCCTTGGTGCAAAGGTTATGTGTGTGACTGTTAACCAAAGGGGTGGAAGTTCAAGTCCCTAAAGGTGCTTCAGAAGAAGGGCCTGGAGACTGACTTCCAAAAAAGATAGCCATTGAAAACCCTGTGGCACACAGTTCTAATCTGACACATATGGGGTCACTATGAAGTGCGGTCAACTCGATGACAACTGGTTTGGTCTCCATTGGAATATATGCACCTCAAAAGCAGGGACCTAGTGTACACCCAGCTCCCAGAATAAGACCTAACACACAGAAAGTGCTCAATAAATATCTTTTAATAAATGAATGGAGAATGAACCAATCCTGCCACTTCCTGACATTATATAAGGCCAGCTCCCAGGGGAATTTTTGCCCAGAGGAATATGCCAGGTAGGATCTGGCATAGGGGACCTTCTAGTTTGTCAGGCTGCTAGACTCTTAGTCACTGTCATTTCTCGTTTTTCTTAGATGACGGAGGGCCGCCGATGCCAAGTACATCTCCTTGATGACCGGAAGCTGGAACTCCTAGTACAGGTAATTGAATTTGCTCTGCTTTCTAAGGTTTTTTCTGAGATTCATGCCATTCAGACTTTGATCCAACAGTGGTGGTAGTGGGGTGGGGGTTGATGTAAATTGTTTTTAAATCTGTAACTGCTCAAAACTGTGAGAAAAGGACTACAACATACCAGGTTGTTTTGTGTGTGTGCACACGTGTGCTGTTTTTGTTCATTCTGTTTCTGTGTATACCACGCCTAAGCCTTTCAGAGACAGATGTGTATCTACCCTATTGTTACAAATCTCTAGAAAAGGAAATGCCACAACTGCCATTAACTGTTCTTTCTGCTTGGAAGGAGTTAACTATAATATAACCGAAATAACTCTTGCTGCAACTAAAACTGGTTTAATCATCTCCCTTGCTCACAGGGGATAGAAAACAGTTCATTATTTTCACGTTAATCTTTCACGGTTGTGAAGAAAGAGATGCAATCTGTTGGCTCTGTCTTCCCTCTTAGGGCTAACTAATCACCTTACCCCATCCCATGGGTCAGCACTGCCATCACTGTTGAACACCTGGAGAAATGGAGACACAGGAAATAAATCAATTAGTTCCCAAACTAGGAACACATTGGAGTTAGGAAAGTCAGAGAAGTAATTAGAACTGTAGACCCTAGTCTTGTTCAGCTTGCTTTTGAGAAGATCACTGTTTTACTCAGAGCCCTAACAAATTGGTAAGGTTTCCAAACCTGATTTAAAGAACTTACAATTCCTAATCTGTTATTCAGCTCCAACTCTTATAATTGCATTTCGTTCATAGGCTCAGATGTCTCTCTCAGACGCATATGGCATTGCTCCTTAGACTTCATCACATTTTACTGTGAAGTGACCACAGTTCATTGAGCATTGAAATGGTGCCATACCCATTCATTGGGGTCATGCTACTGCTTCAGTTGGAAGATTACGTAGACATTTTCACCTCATGTTCCCTGTTATGTACTGCTTGGGTTTGAAAGTGTTCACATTGATATCTTTTAAGAGTTCATGCTTTAATGGTATTTAAATTATAAAGGCATAATAAATGCAATTAAGGAGTGAGACAGTTAAGTGCATGTCTAATGGCCAAAAGGTTAGTCATTCAAAACCATCCAGAGAGACCTCAGAAGACAGTCCTGGCAATCCATACCCAAAAGGTAATAGCCTTGAAAACCCTATGGAGAAATACTGCTCTGCACACTTCGGAACACCATGAGTCAGAATCAACTTCACCATGGCAACTAACAACAACATATGCAATATAGGAAATAGTGAAAGTAGGAAAAAGTTCACAATCACGCTACATTAATTCAACTGCCATTCTCATTTGAGTGAATTTCTTTCTACCATTTGTTATATTTTATGTATAATTCTATACATTTTATATTTCCACTTAAAATTGCCTTTCACTAGCATTTTCCAAGTTACCATAAATTGACACCTTTGTTCATGGCTGCTTATATTCTGGAAAGGGCTATACCATTATTATTTAACCATTCACCTATTTAGGTACATGTTGTATAGTTTTTCCATTAGTGTAAGGAAATGCTGTGATTAACTTATCCATATGTATAGAGTTCTTGCACATTCTGGGTTATGTCCTTATTAGGCTAGTTCCTAAGGCCTACAGTCTTGACAGTTGTTACAAGTCAAACTCATAGTTTAGATTTGGGGAAGTAAGGCAGCAAGATCTCTTCAATTATCAGCATCATTAATTAAAGCGTTTGAGTCCTTTAAATTGTACAAATCAGTGAGAGGAGTTTATAGGTGAGTGGTCTGATGTGTTTTATATGCTTTTCTTAAATCAGTGCTAAAGGACTTGGAAGGAAACCACACTCTGAACCAGGAAATGAGACCTCAAATGGTAGTTAAATTCCTGTCTGTTGGCCAACCTGCCTTGGGAAAAGATGAATGGGGTATGAGCCATAGAAAATATCTTTAATTACTGATTTGCACAGTGTTGGAACAGTTCTCCTCAACCCTTTAAAATCAAGAAAATGCTGAACTAGGCCAAGGAGGAGACATTCATGCTTTTCTCATTCCTTCTTAGAACTACTCCCTCTCTCAGAACACCCTCTTTCCCACCTTCCACTCCCACCCTCCTGTAACTGGCTGGTCTCTGTTAAACCTTCGGTTCATAGCTTAGAAAACATTTTCATCCTCAAGGCTTTCTCTGACTCTCCTCCCTAACCTTCGCCAGTCTGAATCTTAGCTGCCCCTACACTGTGGTTTCTCTGTTACAGTACTTGTCACACGTCACTGTCATTATCTGTTTACTTGACTGCATTTCCAAGGGCTGCCAATAATTTGACGACTGGATCTGTGGCTTAATTACTGTGTATCCTCAGCACCTATCCCAATGGCTGGAATGTAAAAATAACTAAGTACAAATTGAATGAAAGAATGGATAAATCTTGACATGCCTTGGTATTACTTTTCCCAGTTAGTGTATATTGTTGTTGTTATGTGCCGTCGAGTTGGCCCCAACTCATAGCGACCCCTCCTTGGGTTTCCGAGGCAGTATCACTACGGAAGTAGGATTGCCCAACCTTCCTTCCGAGGAGTGGCTGGTGGGTTTGAACCGCCAGCTGTCTGGTTAGCAGGCAAGTGTCTTAGCCACTATGCTACCAGAGCTCCTGTTAGTGTATATATATGTTGTTGTTGTTGTTGTTATGTGCCGTCGAGTCAGCCCCAACTCATAGCGACCCCTCCTTGGGTTTCCGAGGCAGTATCACTACGGAAGCAGGATTGCCCAACCTTCCTTCCGAGGAGTGGCTGGTGGGTTTGAACCGCCAGCCTTCTGGTTAACAGTCAAGTGCTTTAGCCACTATGCTACCAGAGCTCCTAGTGTATATATATATATTGCCGTGTGCTGTAGAGTCTATTCCAACTCATAGAAACCTACATGACAAAGTAGAACTGCCCCATGGGTCTCCTAAGCTGTAATCTTTATGAGAACAGATTGCTAGGTCTTTCTCCTGCAGAGCTGCTGGATTGGTTAGAACCACAGACCTCTCAACAGCCAAGCACTAACCATTGCACTACCAGGGCTACAAAATAAAATGTACATATAAAGAAAGATAGGGATCTCTGGTGCCTAAAG
Organism: Orycteropus afer afer; assembly: GCF_000298275.1. Classification (NCBI taxonomy): domain Eukaryota; kingdom Metazoa; phylum Chordata; class Mammalia; order Tubulidentata; family Orycteropodidae; genus Orycteropus; species Orycteropus afer. Next base: position 5,789,955 of record NW_006921615.1, read on the forward strand.
CATTTGACTGCTAACCAGAAGGCTGGCAGTTCAAACCCACCAGCCATTCCTTTGAAGGAACACTGGGCAATCTGCTACCGTAGAGATACCACCTCAGAAACCCAAGGAGGGGTCACTATGAGTTGTAACTGACTTGATGGCAGTGAGTTTTGTTTTGTTTTGTTTTTAAAGAAAGAAACATACTAAACTTCTTTTCACTGTTATTGTAGAGTTGTTGTTGTTGTTGTTATGTGCCATCGAGTCGGACCCGACTCATAGCGACCCCTCCTTGGGTTTCCGAGGCAGTATCACTACAGAAGTAG
>NW_006921615.1:5790886-5830364 GCF_000298275.1 Orycteropus afer afer
GTGGGTTTGATTTTTTTTTTTTTTGTCTACAAAATCCTGTTGTCCATGATTGTATTATTTCAGTTGTTATCTTTTCTAAAAGGAATCCCTGTTCTCTAGCACATTTGGACTCATTTCTAGGCTTTTAATAGCGTAAAACTTTTGACCCCATTCTCCTCTTTTTGATAGTTTAACTTCATAGAGTGATAACCTTAAGATTTATTTACACTTTAATCACCAAAATATATTAAGTGCTGAAAGTTTTGTTGTTGCTGTTGTCATTAAGAACACTTTCAGAATATTTGAAATAAGTCTTAGACGAATGTCTTTCCCAGTCTTTTGCTCTGGAGCCGTGTGGGTGAAGAAGGCTGGAGATAGCACCTCTGTTTAACTAAAAGTGTGTGTAAGACAGAGAGACAGGTTTGAAGGAAGTGTTTGTCTTCCCCAGAGAAGCAAACAAATTTACACAAGGATGATTGACTAAAAGACATTTTTTAAGAAGGGGATAGATGTGAGAGTCTAATTTTTCAGGCATTAACCATAGAGAAAAGATTAAAGTTGTCAAAGACTTCACATTGCTTGGTCCTACAATCGATGCCAATGGAAGCAGCAGTCAGGACATCAGACGACGTATTTTTGTTAGGCTTCAAAGGACCTCTTTCTAGTGCTGAAAAGCAAAGCTATCTCCTTGAGGACTTAGGTGCACCTGACACAAGCCATGGTATTTTCAGTCACCTCATATGTATATGAAAGCTGGACAGTGAATAAGGAAGACCGAAGAAGAGGTGATGCTTTTGAGTTGTGGTGCTGGTGAAGAATGCTGAGAGTACCATGGACTGCTAAAAGATCTAACAAATCTGTCCTGGAGGAAGTGTAGTCGGAATGCTCCTTGGAAGTGAGAATGGTCAGATTTCATTTCACCTACTTTGGTCATGTTGTCAGAAGGGACCATTCCTTGGAGAAGGATATCATGCTTGGTAAGATGGATGGTCGACAAAGGAGGAAAGGCCCTCAGTGAGATGGATTGACACACAGTGGCTGCAGCAATGAGCTCAAGTATAACAAGGATTGTGGATCTGGCACGGAACCAGGCAATGTTCTGTTCAGCTGTGCATAAGGTCGCTATGAATTGGAAATGATTCGACACCACCTAACAGAAACACAAACTATTAGGGTGAGGCTAAAGTCTCACCACAGGCTACATATCAGATCACCAGAAGCAAGAAAACTTTGACAAAATAAAAGTTAGAAGAGTAAGTTGACTTGAAATCAATAATTGACTTAGATAGTCAATATTTAGCTCCTAACAGAAGGATGCTGGAAACACAGATAGCTACACATATAATTTCATGTGGAGTGGTGAAAACTTCACCACTATGAGGTCGCATCTCTTTTCTCTAGGTTATAGAACAAAATGACCGTAATGCTACCATTTACTGCATATTATAAAACACTTTGGGATTACTGGGGTGAAATCTGTGCTTGTAAATCCCTGACTACACCGAGTAAATCCCACATTACCCATCCTGGGGAAAGGCAGAAGGTCAAGAGTGCACATACTAGGATTTAATATTCAAAGCTTATCCCTAATCCCACAGGCGATCCTTGACACCCAGGTCTTTATTATGTGGCTCTTCAAGTCCTTAAATTCCACTTAAGAATGGCTGGAAAGATGATGTGAGCATTCAGTAACAGATACTTCCTTCAACTTTGGTCCTCCACATGTGGCAGATAGTGAAGACAGGTGACCCTCCCATCCAACCTGCTGACAGTGTCTTTTGCTTCTGTCACCCCAAATTGCTCTGGCTGATTAGAAGTTGAGTCCAAATGCCTTTATCACAAGTAGAGACCACCATCATCTATGTCTCTCGGCCATTTTCTGAGGCTTCTCTGGCCGGATGAGAGGGTGTCCTGTGTGGTTTATATTAAACTGAGCGTTTAAAGTCTTTTCTTCACGCGATTATTTCTTTAAAATTATTTTCTTCTTTGTTTTTCTCATCTGAATGCACATTTGAGGGAGCATTTTAAAAGCAAAGAAAGGGAAATGTGCTTTAGCACATAATTTAAGTAATGCCTATAGAAGTTCTTGACAGTGAGCATCAGTGGATGGAGTACTGGAAGCTGTTAATGAGGGAGAATTCCGGACTCTTTCTCCTGAGTTCCTTAATAATAGATTTTCACCAGATTGGAATGGCTGAGGTGTGGCCCTTCCTTATAAGGTTCTCTTGAGGCTTCTGACATAATATCCTGTTTTTCAGAAAAATGGGCAGCACTAAAAAAGCAGACATTTGCCTTCTACTCCTTGGAACCCCTCATTTCATTGCTTTTCCCCATCTCTCAATGAGTCGATATTATGCTCTGTTGGCAGAATTTCCTACTTCTGATAGACCTTTACAAACTAGAGGCCTCTCCATCTTCCCAATACTGCCACAGGGAGCCTCGCTCCTTGCTTGCTTTGGAAAGTTGCCCCATGAAGTGAGGCAGTCTTCTGAGTTCCACATTGCTTTCTGGCCCTGTCCCTCGGTGGCCATTGGCAAGACATTTTTAACTGTCTGCTTCTGCTACAATAGAGGAACAGTGTGCTGCTATGTTTCTGAGAAGTGGAGCAAACTGACTAGTATTTTTCAAAAGAAATAGAGTAGCTAGATTAATGTTGTATCTTACACAGTGCCCCTAATCCTGAGAAAGCCAGTGGGACAGAAACAACAGGAAAGGTTTAAACCTGCCCTGTCTAGAACAGTAGCCACTAGCCATATGTGCCTATTGAGCACCTCCAACACGGCCAGTTTGAATTGTGATGTGCTTTAAACATAAAATGCACAGAGACTTTAAAGACAGTGTAAAATAAAAGAATGTAAACTATCTTAACAATTTTTTATATTGGTCATTCCATGGTGAAATGATAATATTTTGGATATATTAAAGGAAATGTATAATAAAAATTAATTTAATTTGTTTCTTTTTACTGTCTTACTGTGGCTATTAGAAAATTTGAAATGTGGCTCATAATTATGGCTTTCACCATGTTTCTGCTGGACGACTCTCTCTCAAGGATTGAGAAAAATTAGTTTTAAACAGCAGAAAAGTTTATGAACACAGTAGAGTTACACAATAGGTTTAGGATTACACAAATTTAATACTGGATGTCCCCACAAAAATGACTACATTTAACGATTCTTTAGAGCTTAGATGGTGCATATCCTATGTACTTCTAACAGTAACTGTGCAAAGTCAGGGCTATCTCAGGTAAGGAAACAGAAATTCATGAAGGTTTAATAACTTGCTCAACGTAAGTAGTATATCTAGCTTCAATTATAGGTCTTCTGATTTTGTATCCTATTCTCTTTTAATCACATCATAACAACTCTATATAATAAAAGCCTGAGACTTGAAATGTTGTTAACCCCACTGCCATGGAGTTGATTCTGACTCACAGAGACCTCATAGAACAGAGTAGAACTGCCCCATAGGGTTTCCTAGGCTGTAAATCTTTATGGAAGCAGACTGCCTCATCTTTCTCCCATCAAGCTGCTGGTGGATTTGAACCACTGAGCTTTTAGTTAACAGCCAAATGTTTTCACCATTGGATCATCAGAACTCCTGTGTTGTTGTTAGGTACCATCACATTGATTTCAACTCATAGTGACCTCATGTGACAGAGTGGAACTACCTCTTAGGATTCCCCAATGAGGCCCCTGGGTGGGTTCAAACTACCGACCTTTCAGGTAGCAGCCAAGCACTTAACTTTTTGTACCACCAGTGCTCCTTGAAACAGGAAGTAGTTAACTTGTAATATGACTGCTGTGATGTCTCTAACACCAGCATCATAAATGACTGGGAATGAAAGATTTGAACCTTACCTCAGGTCTGCAGCTGAAGATGGGTTTACCCAGGTCATTTTGTTTCTTTGAACTCAGATTTTAATCTATCAGGTGAAGATTTAAGCATGTGACACAGGATGATGAAGGATTTTCACATCATATACAAGCCTTGGGGTATCAGGTGTGGAAGACAGTAGCAGATGAAGTAATGGTTGACTTCCCATTACTTTCTCTTTCTGACAACAATGCTAGTGATACTCCATCTTATAGGTTAAATGATTTAATGTGGGCTCTGAGTAAAGTAGCATTAAAGGCAAAGTGAATAATTATTCTAACCTATAATGGAGTAAAAGATACATGACTTTTAAAAAACTAGAACTCTGATAGTGCTTGTAGTTTTTTTTGTGTGCTGCCAAGTCTAGTCTGACTCATAGTGACACTATATGAAGAGTACAACTGCCCCATAGGGTTTCCTAGACTAAAATCTTTATGGGAGCAGATTGCCAGGTCTTTTCTCCTGTCCCATCTTCCTTCTGAGGAGTGGCTGATAGATTTGAATCGCCAGCCTTTTGTTTAGCAGCCAAACACTTAACCATTGTCCCACCAGGGCTTCTTCTAATAGTACTATATAGAATAAATTCATGAGAGCTCTGGTAGCATAGTGCCTAAGGCACTTGACTGATAACCAGAAGGCTGGTGGTTCAAACCTACCAGCCACTCCTCGGAAGGAAGATGGGGCAATCTACTTTCGTAGTGATACTGCCTCAGAAACCCAAGGAGGGGTCGCTATGAGTCGGGTCTGACTCGATGGCACATAACAACAACAACAGAATAAATTCATAAAGTTGGTCCCATACCGTGTATATGTGCAAACACACACACACACGCTTGCCTTTATATCTCATTCTCAGCTACTTCTATGTTCAGTAGTACTTTATTGTAAAAATATAAGGGATTGTTTTCAACAAAGTAAACCAGGAATTTCTCCCAAAGCTCATGTGGCCATGAAAAAATGCAGCATCTATCTCATTTCTTCCCACCCTTGGGCCTGAATGCCAAGGGTGGGGCAGGTAGACTCACTCTGATTTGCTGGATGACCCATCTATTGAAGCCTGCGTCCAGTCTGCCATCTGTTCCTGTCTGGTGTGCATTCATCAGAAGTGAACGGCTCAGCCAAGGGGTGAGAAGCCATGCGCAAAGGCTGAGAGCAGACAGAGGGACTCTGTGTTATCTGCCTTCTGTCCAGGACCTCCCAGGCCACCAGGCCACCTCATAAAACAAGAGCCACAGGGGTGTCAAGCATCATTGCTTTGAGCTGACCTCAAACTTCACCATTATTGCCATCATCATTCATTAGGCTCCTCTCTGCAAAGCTGGGCACTCCACCAAATGAGAAAAACAGATGTCTTTCTAGAGCCTGGGGGTGACTGATAATATTGAATGTTTTAAAGGGACATGGTGAAACAAGGAAGTATTCAGATATAGATTATAGACAGCTCACATAATAGTAACTTTATATGTAAGCAAAATTTCATTTAGTGATTTGGAGGAATAAGAAATTGTAGGTAAGTATACCCTTGGGTGAATACATGCAGCTAAAGGAGGAGAGAAAAGACCCTTTCTACCTCCTACCTCTAGCAAAGGCCTTTATGGAAAAGTTGGTGAGCTCTCTCTCTTTCTGGGCAGGTTGAGAACAAAGGAGAATTCCCCATCTCCCTGTGGAGATGTGAGAAGAAGGTATGTCAAGGATGAAGCAGATTGATGCAATCATCTGGGGACATACCCCCCTACTCCCACTACACACACATGCACGCATATACACACACAGCTCTAGGCTAGACAGCTCAGGCAGGCCCAGGGTGCAGGAGCTGTCCCTGGGGGCTGAAGGGGCTCAGGCTGTTGGTTGCCTAGCAACACCCCCTTCTTTGCTCCCTCCCCTACCCTGCCTCCCACCACACATACCCTGTTCCTGTGCCCCATTTTTTCTTCATGTTAATTTTAATCTCTTTTAAAGCATATTAGTTTGAACCACCTGAAATTGTCAATATTTGGTGGTGCAGTGGTTAAGCTCTCAGAAGTTTGAACCTGTACCAGCTTCTCTGTTAGAGAAAGATGTAGCAGTCTGCTTCCTTAAAGCTTTAGAGCCTTGGAAAGCCCGTAGGGCAGTTCAGCTCTGTCCTGTAGGGTCACTATGATTCCAAACTGACTCTGTGGCAGTGGGTTTGGTTTGGTGCTTTGCTTACTGAAATGATGCTTCTATGAGGTTGAAACTGAATGTGGACGGGGAGGGTAAGGACAGGGGGAAAGGTCATCAGTGCCCCCACCCCCGGTGCCCTGCCTTCCAGGGCGTGTCTGCAGGAAAGTTGTCTTCTATACTTTTGTTTTTGCTTTGGTTTTATTGCTTATTTATTTTATTTGACCCCTTTACGAAATCATTTCCACATGTTCTCTAGAGCAGCCCCATAAGAGTATTTGCAGATAAGGAACCTTAGGATATATTAAGCTGTGTGGCTGTAGATTTTGTCTTCTTGCTAAGTAGGGATAGGAAAGGGAAAAGTAATTAAAACAACACACATTGTACTTCAGCAAAATGGGAATAATTGTATTTATAGGGGAAAGACACACTTGAAAACACATACATATGCACATCTCCCGAAGAAGAGTATAGAAATGGGGGTAGGGGGACATATGGCAAGGTTGAGGTAACAGTAATTGAGGTCACAAATCTGAGATGATAATTTTTTTTTTTTTTCTTTTACCCATAGTCACATTTTGGTTTTTGGCACATCACTCAGTTCAAATACTTGCTTATTTGGTTAATATCTAATATTTGTCTGTCATTGTGCTAAGTAGATTTAACTGTCCCTCTCTTGGGTATAAGGGTTCACATCTAGAGGTAATAGGTGATTATTTAGGCTGTACAGCTTTTTACAAATCTGGTGTGAATGATTCTTCTTATTCCTAAATGAGGCTCCGTGTTCTACTTGTTCCTTGTGGCTGAGACATTCCTCTTCTCCATATGATTCTACCAACTGAACCCTACTCACTTTTATAAGGAGGAGATACAGGAGGATACGGAGAGGTGGATTTATTCATTCTGGAAACTTCTACTGCAACTTGTCCCACCCAGCCCAAAGAGAAACATGGGAAACCCTCCATCCTGTGTTGAGTATCAAAGGTGGTGGAAGAAGAAATATTAAGTTCTGAGGCAGTCTCAGCCAGTCTGTATTTTTCCCTGAGTCTCCTAGCCCCTGTAGACTTTCCCCAAAATGTAGTTCTTGAATCCCTCTGATTTTCTGCTGCTTGCAGAACACAGAGCTAACAATTTAGCTGTCGAAACAATGTGGAAGATATCCAAATCCAAAGTCCCAAGTGCACACCTCCAGCTGCCTGCTGGGTAATATGTAATTGACTTCTTAAGATGGCTGCTGAAACTCCATGTACCCAAACGAAGCACATGATAACTCTCTGCTCAAAGCCTTCAGTAGCTCATCCAATTAGAATTCCTCTGTCTGACTCCCAAGCTCCTCCATAATCTGACTCTGTCCTCTTTCAGCAGTATATCTAAGATGTGAAGAGTATGCTATTGTTGTTATGTGCCATCGAGTTGGACCTGACTCATAGCGACCTCTCCTTGGGTTTCTGAGGCAGTATCACTACGGAAGTAGATTGCCCAATCTTCCTTCTGAGGAGTGGCTGGTGGGTTTGAACCACCAGCCTTCTGGTTATCAGTCAAGTGCCTTAGGCACTATGCTACCAGAGCTCCTGTGAAGAGTATAGTTGAGTTCAAAATTACTTACTCTCTGCTGTGGTGTTGTAGTTCCCACACTTGGCCCAGCAGATCTGGGGTTCTGAATTTGACAGTTGTGGGAGATTGCATGTGACCTTAGTGTTGTATTTTGGACCAATGGTTTTGAATCTATTTTAGTTGCAAAATCCTTTGTTCAGTATCTTGTAGATGGAAGCGTTGTGAGCCCACCATTTTGCCCCTACCACTAACATGGTGGCCTCCACAGACTCCTACAGGTATAGAAATCACTATTCTAGATGGAAACAAGATGATAGGAAAATGTAAATATCCTTTATTCTGTGGAAATAAACACATTCCTGAGCAGCAAATTGAGTTTTAATTAAACAAACCGTATTTTAAATGCTTTGGAAAATTTTATGATTTAGTAATTAACAATAGCTGATTTTTGTACCAGACAGTGTTTGAACTGCTTAGTAAATGTTAATTCATTTAATCAGCATAGCAGCTCTATGAGATGATTGCTGTTAATTGTTCCATTTTGCAGATGAAGAAAATTGAGGCACAGAAAGGTTAAGTGACTTACTCAGAGTTGCACAGCTAGTAAATGATAGAGACTTGATTCAAAACCTGGCTGTTTGGCTCCAGAGAAAGAGCAACTCAAAAGCACTATGCTGAGAATACACACTCTGAAGTCAGACGGCCTGGTTTTAAGTCTGAATCCAGCAGTTAGTAGCTCTGTAACCATGGGCAAATCTCTTTAAGCTTCAGTTTCTTCATCTTGGAATGATAACAGCCTCCCGTCTTCCTCTTGCAGTTTTATCTGTGAATTGATACTAGTCACTGCCTCATGGAGTTGTGATTAGGATTAAATGAATTAGAACATGTAATGTCCTTGGAAGACTCTGGTATACAATAGGTACTCTGTTAGCCTGAATCAGAGGCCCAGGCTGGATGGACTATTTAGTAGCTGTGGTAACCTGGGCAAATCATTTGCCTTTGCAGCCTAATCTGTAAAATGGAAATGATTACTATCTCTGGCCTTTTGGGGAAAGCATTTTGGAGACTGTAAAATGCTACATAATTGACAGTGTTATTAATCCTAACAATTTGGTCTTCAGTATGTGCCATGCAAGGGTTTATGGAGTATAGAATTCAGTGTGAGTTCACTTGACAGATGATCTCTATCAGACTGTCTATCAGAAATGTCTTAACTGCCTAGTCCTCCAGGCTTCCCAACACATTATCCCCGGATCTTTTCATGAAGACTGGTGACCATTGCTAATACTTCCAAGGTCTTATACAACTCCTGTGGCAATGTCATATGATGACAGGCAGAATATATATGTACATGTATTTATGAAGAATACAGATAGCCATCTAGATAAGTGAATTAAGTTTTACACTCCAAATTATGTCAAAGCATGCTAATCATTCATCCTTCTTGGGGACAAAATTTTAAAAATATGTATTTTGGTGGTTACACCTCAGTATGTTACAAAAGACTCTATTGGTCTATAATCAATAATGCTTTATATTAATGGTACTGAAGTCCAGTATTATACAAATGGATCACTGTCATGTATAATATGTAGCTATGATATGTGGGATGGCTATTCAGAGGGACCCAGAGGACCTCAGAAGATAGGCCTGGTGTTCGGCTTCCAAAATGTCACAGCCTTGAAAACCCTATGGAGCAGTTCTGCTCTGTACACATGGGATTGTCATGACTCAGAATCAACTCGACAGCAACTAACAACAAAAAAATCCTGAAGGCCTGTACTGTTCCTTTAAAACATGTTGATTTTTGGATTTCCCAATCCACTGCTTACAAGCTCAGGCATTCACAAGGTCACCTGTTGAGCTGAGTTCGATTAAGGGATGTATCCTTTACAGAGGTTACAGTGCACTTATGGGATGGATGTTTTTGAACATTCAAATGTATTCTGTGCTACTCTGTAAGGCTCAGAGGAACATGTGACTAACAGTGCCTGCTGGAATCCCAGCAATCCTCATGATTCCCTGGAGAACCCCATTGCTCAGGAAATGCCTAACTGCCAGTTCAGAACTGGTCAAGAACATTTTTCTTGTAGGGAATAGGGTTTTAAACTTACCTGGAGTCCTTTGAGGATGGCAGTAGATCAGTAGAATAATTCTTAAATTTTAAATTGTTGGTAGATTTTCAAATACATTACTATAATAAAGTGGGCTGTATGTCAGAATTCTAAAAATCCTTTAGCTTTCCTTACTCTTACAGTCAGTGATTTATAAAATAGAGTTATCAGTAGACTAATACCTGTATATTTCATACAAACATATTTTAGGACTGTAATAATCTGCAGAATTACTTTAGTTCTCCATTACATTATATCACATATCGGCAACAGGGTCAGAGAAGTGTAGGTCAGTCACTGTATTTTCATCTGCCTCCTGGATATTAGTAAAATGATATATAAATGAATGCATCCTTTGATATCAAAATGCCCTCAGCATTAAGTTGGCTTTATCAAACACACACACAGAGACACACACACGTAAACTCACATAGAAACTCTCACATACTCACACACTTACACACATTCACTCACTTATATCTTAAGAATAAATCTTAGGCAACAGTCCTGTGATATGATCCTTAGTTCAACAGAAATGTTCTCACCAAATTGTACTCATGTTCAAGAAGAAATGATAATCTTTCTATACAGCTTCACTTTGTTTGAGCACAGTGAAATCAAATGCTCTCAGTTCTAGTTAAGTTATGCAGGCTCCTTGACTGTGTTCTTTCCACCTGTAATGGTTAGACCAGCTGCAGCAACCCCAAGTACCACCTCCTACACAACAGTGTTGAAAGGCAGAAAGGACATTCTTCTTCTCCTAACACCTTTTATCATGGATATTTGTTTTGGTTCTTTTGTGCTACTCCAACAGAAAATACCACAGATGGATGGCTTTAACAAACAGGGATTTATTTTCTTACAGTTTTGGAGCCTAGAAGTCTGAGTTCAAAGTGCCAGCTCTAGGTGCTGGGTGAAAGCCCTCAACTTTGGACTCCAGCTCTGCCTCTTGCTTCTGACCCACTGAAGTTGGAGGCTTCTCTTAACTTGACAGCTGCTGGCTGCTGAGGCTGACAAACTCAAGGCCTACGAGTACAATGGCACAGTCTTAAGATTACCAAACAACACAGTTGGCCACTAGTTCAAGTCCGGAGATAGTCCCAAGATCAGTAGGAAACATGGCCAGCTGCTGAATGAAGACGCAGCTAATGCAGGGTCCAGATGTGCCAAAAAGCTCAGAGACCTTTCTCAATACTTCTCCTTATATACTAGAAGCAGACCACATCCCTAAGGCAGCTTACTCAGCTGCTCTAGTAGATTCTACCACAGAGTTTATTACCAGTCTCATCATAGGGAATAACTATGTCCAGCTGCCCAGACAATCAAAACCAGGTCCAGCCAAGTTGACACACAACTTAATTACAACAATATTCTTCTCCAGTCCTCAGTTTTCTACTCCATCCCAGACCTCATTACTTCCTGTGCTCATATCTGAACCAGTCACTGACAAGGGGGGTGGAGTGAATGTGATTGGCTTAAACTTAACTGCCGTTAAGTTGGATCCAACTCACAGCATCCCCTCCTTGGGTTTCTGAGGCGGTATCACTGTAGAATTTATGTAATAAAAATATTAACATACACCAAAAATAAAAAATAAAAGGTTGAATAAGGGATAGTCCTTTAAATAGAATACACACAGCTTTATAAAAAATTTATATCCAGTCATCTGATTTTTCTTGTTTCACCACTGACCTGTGGAATATGTACGAGAGCTTAGGATCCATTGATGGGGAGAAAACTCACACTTCAGACCTAATTTTGAATCCTGGTTTCCTCTTCCTATATGGATAATATGTGGCCTTGGGAAAATATTTACCTTTATGAACCTCAGCTTCCTCATCACCAAAATGAGATTGTAATAACTAACTTTCAGGAGCCCTGGTGGTGAGCCCTGGTAAAGTACTCAGCTCCTAACTGAAAGGTTAACCATTAGAATCTACCCTACAGCTCCATAAGACAAGGACCTGGTGGTCTGCTTCTATGAAGAATACAGACTAAGAAACATTATGAGGCAGTTCTCCTCTGTCACATAGGGTCGCTATGAGTTGAATTTGACTTGATGACACCTAACAACAAAATAAAACTAACTTGCAGGGTTGCAGTGACAATTAGAGATAATAGGCCAAACACCCATCCTAATGGGTGTCCAATAAATGGCGGCTGCTATCATCGAAGAGTTTACTCAGTGTTATTGAGTGGATGGACAAATGAATGAATAGTTATCAAAGTAAAAACTTATTTCTTCAACATACTACCTTTGGCTTCATTTATTTGTGGAAAAGTGACAACTAAACTATTTTTGCTAGTAGTCCACTGTACTCAGAAAACAAGAAGATGAATATAGGAATGGGTCACAGGCTAAAAGTACACTTGGAATAATAATTTGTATTCCCTAAAATCAGCGAACCTTGGGGCTTGTTGACTCCAAACACCTCTCAGTTCTTGGTTGCATAATGACCTTGAAATTTTCTGACTGTGAAACAGGCTCTAGACATAAGGCAGTATGATGTCAAATGCCAAGTGAGTAGACAAGAGGAAGGATAGTTCATGATAAAAGCACCCAAAATCTTAAGGAAGTCTTGGCTTCAGGCTGTTGTAACAAGATCAGAGTTAACGTATGAAGTCCTACTGTTGCAGAGCATGAACATCAGATAGACCTGGATTTGACCCTGAGCCCTGTCACTTTATCTCTGTGACCCTGAATATATGACCACTTGAAGCCTTAGAACCTGTATCTGTTAAATAAAATAAAGAAGGAAGGAAGAAGAAAGCAACAGTGAGAGAAAAGGAGAAAAGAATGGATGAAGACCATACTTGGAAGGGCAATTGTGAGGAACAAAAGCAGCAACGTGTGGAGAGCTGCCTACCACAGAGCATCCTGAGGCTGTGGTGGGCTTTGCTCCATCATTTTTCATAGGGATGCACTGGTTTGCTGCCTGGAATGAATGTCCAGTTTCTTGGCCTGGGAAGTCAGTGTTTCTTAGGGATGTTCCACTATGTTTTAGCTCAGAAGGTAGCAGCTGCTCTCAGGCTCTGTTTAACAGAGGAAGCCAGGCTGTGGGTGGGTCAATGCTTGCTGGCTCAGACCTGAGTCATGCTCTGATGATGTTCAGTGTCTGCTGCTCCCTTATATCAACCACTGTAAAACACATGTTAGGTTTGTAAGGTGTCCCCTTCTCTTCTGAGCCAGGAGACTGTGCAGGGAGCTGTAATGTAGATGGGATTGAGTCATGTTTCTTTGCGATGACCTCGCGCCCATCTGGAAAAGCTTGTGTGCCTTAAGCTCTCTGTGCTCTATAAGCTTAAAGGAGAAGTAAAAGAAAGAAGACTCCTAATTGTGCCCAAAGCCAAATTAACTGGAGCTCACTAAAAGCCTTAGGACTTTCCATCTACTATAGATGTGCTCAGAATTACTTTGGTGGGCTTTTTGTGGCAAGAATCCTATTAGCTAAGATTATCATTGAGGGGGGTCATCCCCCCAAAAAAAAAAACTGCCTCATAAATATAATTGCCCTAGTCCTCTGCCCAGAGGGATAACTAAATAAATGGGGACCTCCTCAAAATGTCTTTGGAAATAATGTTTCTCTAGCCAAGCCCTGAAGTTGATCATTGTATTACACTTAATCATCATCAGATGACTTATATAATATCATAGGTATGGTCAGTTTTATAGACTGTCTTATAAAGGAAAACAGTCAATAGCTTCATCTTTCAGGAGTTCACAATCTAAAGAATATAACGTCAATACCAACAAGTACATAGAAAACAATTCAGAGAGGGAAAAAAAAAATTGCCATCAAGTCGATGCCAACTCAGTGACTCTGTAGGACAGAATAGAACAGCTCTATAAGGTTTCCAAGGCTATACATCTTTATGGTAGCAGACTGCTGTATCTTTCTCCCATAGAAAGGCTGGTGGGTTTGAACTGCCAGTCTTTTGGTTTACAGCCAAACTCTTAACCACTGTGCCACCAGAGCTTTTCAGAGAGGAGAGAGTGCAGCAAACCAGGAAGTGCAGCAGCAAGAGATGGACTTAGTAAAGAAGGCCATAAATGGTATAATGTAAGTATAGAGATTCTTTTCCATGAAGCAGCAAGACCTGGTAGCCTGCACATCTGGTGTAGGAGTGGTGCTATGTATCTTTGTGGGAGCAGGCAAGTATGCATTCATGCTATTAGACCTTCACACAGATTGTGTTGGAGCTGAGCCTGCTGTCTTCCTCCATCCCTCTTTACAAGTGTTGCCTGGGATTACCGTAGAGGCCTGACTGCTCAGATAATGTCTGAACAGGAAGCAGAATGAAGAGCCCAAGGAAGTGAATAGAAGATGTCAAACAGTTCTGTGTAACCAGAGACATCTGGATTGATGGAATTCCTTGCAGAAGCAGTGTAGAATTGGTATTTGATAGAAGAAAACAGGAAGTAAGGAAAGTACCACACTGAAGCATTGCTGGCTGATGAATGTACAGACATACTGTCAGCGTAGGAGCTTCTGGTGGACAAATTGGTAGGAGCATATAGATGAGACTGACTTTGATTAATAATATTGCCCCAAGGGAAAAAAAATACTAAAAGCTGTCTATTCTGACTTATGAAAGGTCATAGCCTTGGAAATACTATGGAATGTGGTTCTACTTTGCATACGTGGGATTGCCATGAGGCAGAATCAACTTCACAGAAACTTGTTTTTTGCTTGTTTGTTTTTTCTTTTTTTTTTTTTTAAGTTATTCTAACCCATAGTTGTAAAAAGTATACGCAGCACTAATAATGAAGTTCAACAAGACAGAAATTAACAAATGCTGGTGAGGATGTGGAGAGATTGGGATTCTCATGTACTGCTGGTGGGATTGTAAAATAATACAATCACTGTGGAAAGCAGTATGGTGATTCCTTAAAAAGTTGGAACTAGAAATACCATTTGACCCAGCCATTCCATTACTAGCTATATATCCTAAAGAAGTGAGAGCCAGGACAAGAACTGATATATGCATACCCATGTTCACCGCAGCACTATTTACATTAGCAAAAAGATGGAAATAACCTAGGTGCCCATCAACAGAAGAATGGATAAGCAAACTGTGGTACATACACACAATGGAATACTATGCAACCCTAAAGAATAACGATGAATCTGCAAAACACATGGATGAACTATTTGGAGGACATTATGCTGAGTGAAATAAGTCAATCACAGAAGAACAAATATTGTATTAGTCCATTATTGTAAAAAGTCAAGGAAACGTTTATATATGGAAGGAAATTTTCTTTGTTGGTTACCAGGGGTGGGAGAGGAGGAGAGGGAACACTGCCAGATAGGTAGAGATTTGGGTGAAGGGAAGGGTAAGGTACTAAATGTGAGTGATCAACATGGTGGCATTGAGGAAGAAGAAGATACAGAGAGGTGCATGGGAGGTTCAGACCACAAAGAGGAACCCTTTTGCACATGCAGTACTTCCTTGTTAGTGATGCCAAACATTGATCTATGAGTGGATACATGGGTGGACAGGCTGAACAATTAGGTATGTCTGTGCCGGAAGGAGTATGCCCGTGACCATGTATAGGGTTGGCAGACAATGTTTCTACAAGTGTATCTCTATGTTCTGTAAGAATTCCAAGGTATATAGCAGAGCTGACAAGGGACAAGGTTGTAGTCACTTCTTGGCCACAGCCAGCTACCTGTAGGGAGCAAGTAGTTGAACCTGTGGGCTCAGCACCATGGTTGCAGGGGACATCAAACTCAATTGGCATAACATACTATACTAAAACATTATTGTACATTCTACTTTGGCGAGTAGTGACTGGGATCTTAAAAACTTGCAAGCAGCCATCTAAATGCAACGATGGGTCTCTCTTCATCCAGAGCAAAGAAGAATGAAGAAAACCAAAGATGGAATGGAAACAATCATTAGTCCAAGGGACTGGTATACCATGTGATCCTCAACCTATAGGACTATGAGACCAGAAGAACTAAATGGTGCCCAGCTACCACTGTCAACCACTTAGAGGGGGATCTCTGTAGGACATCCTGGATAGAGTGGGAGAACAATGTGGAACAAAACTCAAAATCATTTGGGCAAAAAAAAAAAAAAAAAAAAAAGGGGGGGACCAAGTTTGCTGGTCTGCTAGAGCCTGATGGAACCACTGAGACTATGACCCCTAGCTGCCCTTCAGGTTTGGAATGAACCCATTTCTGGCTTCCAACCAAACAATAGACAGGCATATAAACTGAACATTTACATTAGGTAAATATACTCCTTGGAGAAATCAATCATGGGAGAATAGAAGGGCTGTGTATTCACAGGGAGATAGCTCAGGGGGCAGGAGTGCCCAGAGGGAGGGACACAGGAAAGAGGTAACTATGGGGAAGAAGTGGAAAGGGAGCTGTTGCATTGTGGGAAATTGCAGTCAGTGTCGTGAGACAAAGTGTATGTGAACTGCTGCATGGAAAATGAATTTGCTGTGTAAACTTTCACCCAAATCACAATTTGAAAAAAAAAGTATGGTAGCTGAAAGCATAACCCTCTGATCCTTTGTAACTACTGATGTCCCCTGATGGCTTTCTGATTTGTAGAAGGTTCTAAAGAGTGTTGTTAAATAAGGTCAAGAATCTTAGCTGGAATTCTTGGCTTCTTGGTGCTTATCACAGGAGAAGTAGAAACTCTGGAACTCCAGTGGCAGGGCCTTTGATCTTTGCTGGGGTCAGCCCAGTATGCTTGTGAGAAGATTCCTCCCAGCTCAGTGACCATATTAAGGGAGAGAGAAAGGCTTGGTTGATTTGAACTTGTGTCTATGATTTTGGATGATGCTCTCAAAGGGAAACCCTCCTGAGAGAACTATTCACTGAACTAATATTTTTTTTAAAAAAGTATGCTCCATAAAAAATGAGTCATAGGAGATCCTCTATGAGAAGAAAGTATTTTGTCAAATAAGTCTGGGAAATGTCTCATAATATGTTCCCATCTGAGATATGGACACATTTATCCATTAAAACCATTGAAGAGACCTGAAGACCAACTTACACTCTTCTCAGAAAAAAAGATCTTTCCTCCTAACGTGTGTCCACTGCTCAGCCAGGCTTCCCAGGCTTTCCTGGTGGTGAAGAATGCTCCCTCCTAAACCATAAACTTCTGTTTATTAATTAAGTCCAGTGGAACCAGGGCCCTGTGGAATGACACTCTGAGAAGTGCTTCATCTAAGTCAAGATGCATGTTCTGCTTCACCTCCACCTTAAGTTGACATGGTGTCTCTGAGGAAGCCACTTCGTCTTTCTGGGCCTCAGTCCCAACCAAATCTAATGATGTTGGTCCTACCTCTTTTTCCTCCCCCAGGAAAGCTATCATGGTCAATGAGATAGTATAAAGATGCATTGAGTTATTTCAGAAAATGAAACATCAGAGTTCCTTCCAAGAAAACTGACTCCTATTCCTTAAAGAACAACTAAAATCCTGTATTTGCTGCTGAGCTACATAGTAGCAGGAGCTTAATAGTCATTCTTTAAATATTTATTGAATCCATGGATAAAAATAATAACACCATAAAGAATCTATAGCTGTACATAAGAAGTATATAACAGGATATAAAAATTATGATTATATACACATAGTGCTTAAGGCACTTGACTGCTAACCAGAAGGCTGGCGGTTCAAACCCACCAGCCACTCCTCAGAAGGAAGACGGGGCAATCTACTTCTGTAGCGATACTGCCTTGGCAACCCAAGGAAGGGTCGCTGTGACTCGGGTCCAACTCGATGGCATATAACAACAACAACAACAAATACACATGCCAGGCACCCTACTAAATGGGTATGTTCTCACTGATACTTCATCACAACTGTAGGAGAAACTGTAATTCTTTCCACTCTATGGAAACTGAATTTGTGAAAACTGAGGCACAGAGAGTTAAGAATACTGCTGAAGGTCACACAGTTCCACCAGGAAAGGAACTGGCCTCAACCCCATGTATGTCTGATACCAAAACCCTGCTTTCAGTCATGATGCCTGCTGCCATGCTGAGTGAATGCATTCTAAAGTAAATGAAGAGAGGTACATGGGAAGTACAGACAACAAAGATGAACCCTTTTGCACGTACAGTACTTCGTTGTCAATGATGGCAAGCATTAGTCCATGGGTGGGTAAATGGGTGGACAGGCTGAGCAATCAGGTATGTTTAGGCCAAGGGTAGTGTGCCCATGACCATGTATCGGGTTAGCAGACAATGTTTCTACATTGTATTTGTATATGCTGTAAGACTGTCCAGGTCTATCATAGAGCTGACAAGAGGCAAGGCTGTGGTGGCTTCTTAGCCACAGCCAGCTACCCAGAGGGAGTGAGTAGTTGGACCTGTGGGCTTAAGACAATGGTTGCAGGAGACATTAGGCTCGAGTAGCATAACATTCTACACAAAAGCATTGTTCTACATGCTACTTTGGTAAGTAGCAAGTGGGATCTTAAAAGCTTACAAGCAGCCATCTAGATGCAGTGATGGGTCTCTCTTCATCCAGAGCAAAGAAGAATGAAGAAAACCAAAGATGCATGTAAACAGTTAGTCCAAGGGACTTGTAGACCATCTGATCCTCAGCCTATATGACCATGAGACCAGAAGAAGTAGATGGTGCCCGGCTACCATTGTCAACCACTCGGAGTGGGATCGGAGCAGGAAATCCTGGACAGAATGGGAGAACAACGTGGAACAAAACTCAAAATCATAAAAAAGACCAGGTTGGCTGGTCTGATAGAGCCTGGTGAGACCCCTGAGACAATGGCCCCTAGCCACCCCTCAGGTCTGGAATTGAACTCACTCCTGTGGCTTTCAGCCAAACAGTAGACAGGCATATGGGGTGAACATTTACATCAGGTAGATACACTCCTTGGAGAGATCAATCATGGGAGAACAGAAGGGCAGAAAACAGAAGTGTTTACACAGGGAGACAGCTTAGGAGGCAAGAGTGCATGGGAGGGAAGGACACAGGGAAGAGGTAATTACGGGGAGGAAGCGGCAAGAGAACTGTTTTACATTGTGGGGAATTGCAGGCAATGTCATGAGACAATGTGTATGAACAGCTGTATGGAAAATTAATTTGCTTTGTAAACTTTCACCCAAATCACAATAAAAATTTTTAAAAAATGGTAAATGAAACTGCATTTCTTTTCCTTTCTAAGGGCCTCCACCTCAGGTGCTTCTATGGCAGCCTGACTCTTAGATCTTAGATGGATAATAATGTAGCAATGTTTTCTGAGCACATGTTAGCCATCACTGAGAATTATCCAGTTGTCCAGGAGTCGGTTTGCCACAGTGGGACTAAGGACAAAACTGAACAGAAAGTAACTCAGAGGTACGAGTGAGTTCTCTATAGTCAAGGGGGGAAATTTAACCCTGTCAGCTTAAAAAGCCATTTGGCGTTCTCTTGAACTCATTTAAATCACCAGCTTTCAAAAGCCTTTCTGGAAGTATGTCACATGTTAACATCGCTCTGTCTCAATTCCCTCTTCTCTTCCGGTGGGCCCCACTCCTTTTCTTATTGATGTCCTTTGTAATCTTCAAGACTAGTCTCTGCACCAGAAATTTCAGGCACATCAATTTCGTCTTCCATATGCCCTGGGGGATGAAGTCAGGCTCTTAAAAAGTTTTCTTTCTAATGGCAGGCTTTCAGATGCTGGTACCCTTTGACTATTCAGAAATTAATACTTGGAAGAGCTAAAAGGAGCCTCAGGGTAAGGGGCTTGATTCTTCCTCATTTATCTTCCTCCTACAGAAGAGGACAAAGGGCTGAGCTCATGTCTGCAGGCAGGGTTATATTTTAGGGAAGACTGAACTAATTTATGTCCAGAGACTGGTTTCTTAAGAGAACTGACTCTGCAGCCTAAATATTTGGTATTTTTCAAAACAGCTTACACAGTTGAAGCAAAGAGATCTCTCTTCCCAATGTGTGTCTACCTTGGCCTTTACTTTTAAGTCCTCAGAACCTGCCTCTGTATGTCACTATAAAACTGGTTACTGCTGAGTCAACTGGTTCATGGTGACTCCAGTGTGTCAGAGTAGAACCATGCCCCATAGAGTTTTTGGTGGCTGATTTTTTAGAAGTAGGTTGCCAAGCCTTCCAAGGTGCTTCTGGGTGGACTTGAGTCTCGGGCCTTTCCATTAGTAGCCCAATGTGTTAACCGTTTGTGTAGCATCTGTCTACAAGGTCCCTAAGACCTAGGAGTGGGGAATCAAAGCTGGGAGAGCAACTTACTTTTTACTCTGTATACGTTTTTGAACTGTTTGAATTTTTACCATAGTCACATACTATGTTTTTGTTAAAAAGATAAAATATATCGATAAGTATCTTTTAACCCTTTTACCGAGGCATAAATGGCATGTATCAAACTACACACATTTAAAGTGTACAATGTGATAGTCCTAACATGTGTCTGTCCCTATGAAAGGAGCCCTGGTGGTACAGTGGTTAAGCGCTTAATTGGCTGCTAACCACAAACCAAAGAAAGAACTAACAGTCTGCTCCCATAAAGATTTTTTTTTTGTTGTTGTTGTTATTTGCCATCGAGTCAGACCCAACTCATAACGACCCCTTTCTGGGTTTCCGAGGCAGTATCACTACGGAAGTAGATTGCCCAACCTTTCTCCCGAGGAGTGGCTGGTGGGTTTGAACTGCCCGCCTTCTAGTTAGCAGTCAAGTGCCTTAGGCACTACGCAATACAGCCTAGAAAATGTTGTGGGGCAGTTCTACCCATCACATAGGTTCTCTGTGAGTCAGAATTAGATCAGTGGCACTCCCCCACAACAAACCTGCCCTGTGAAGCCGTCAAAAAGTCTCTAGCTAGTTCTGCAGCTACAACCAACACTGTCTTCCCTGAACCCATCCTAGACCCCCACAGCCACTCATTATTGCTCTTTGTTTAAGCTATAGCTCAAGAGACCCCACAGTGTGGTCCATGGACCAGCAATTTGCTACAGGGTTTGTGTTGACTCTCAGAAAACTACATTGAGAATTTTTTTTGGAGTTCTTAGAAAGAAAGGTAAGCGTGTTTTACTTCTCCATGCTTTTAACCCCAGACACTGGGCAGGATTCTGACTCATGGACACAGCATGGGCTAGTGCCCTGGCCCTGGAGGGCTTGCAGCAATGGTGATGGTGAGAACAGGCTCTAGGGCATTCTCAGCTCAGTGGATGGTTTCAGTTCTTCAAAATACCAAGACAGGAAGGCAGCAGAGGAAGAAGAATCTTAGGAATGGGGTTTTTCTACAGGATCTAAACCTGAAAAGGAATAAAATAAGGGAACAAGTGCAGAGATGTGGTGAATGTTAGGGAGTGGACAGTGGAGCAAATGTCACTGCAGATACTTGACCTGCTGTGCTTACTAGGGGTTGCCCCATCCATCCCTCCCCCTTTCCTCTTTCTTTTGGAACATACTTCACGATTGGCCTTTGGACACATGAGGAAGGCCCCCCCCCCCCCGTTGTCATCCCTGGTGAAAGATAAACAAAACCGGTTGCCCTAGAGTTAATTCCCATTCATGGCGACCCAACGTGTGTCAGAATAGAGAGAACTGTGTGCCGAAAGGTTTCAGTGGCTGAGTTTTTGGAAGCAGGTTGTCGGGCTTTTATTCAGGGACGCTTTTGGGTGATCTCAATCCTCTAACCTCTCAGTTAGCAGCCGACCACGTTAACCAGTG
Source organism: Orycteropus afer afer (assembly GCF_000298275.1). Taxonomy (NCBI): domain Eukaryota; kingdom Metazoa; phylum Chordata; class Mammalia; order Tubulidentata; family Orycteropodidae; genus Orycteropus; species Orycteropus afer. The sequence continues at coordinate 5,812,219 of NW_006921615.1, forward strand.
TTAGTTAACTAGTTGGACCACTCGAGGACTGGTGTATTGATAAGTAAACTAAAATAAGCAAAAGTCGTGAGGGTTTTGTTACTTTTAGAATCTTGAGTTTTATAACTCAGTTCAAGCATTCAGTTAACTCCCGTACAGAGGCAACTATTTGAAATGGAAGTTACAAGAGGTAATGCCCCAAGCTGAAGCAAATGGATATTTTCATTTGTAGTTTGATTGTAGTAAATGAGAAGTCTGGACAGCCTCATTTATTTATCAGTTATTTCCAGTAGCTTTGCAAAGAAACGTAATCCATATTTTTGTGTCTGTTTTAATTACCAAAACCACAGGTGTCTTTCTGTTATGCATCATGTTCTGTACTCACTTCAGGCATATTCTAAGCTTGACTGTTTCTGTGAATTGCTGTTCAATGTCATTGCTATAATTTATTCAGAAAGAAACAAGTACAGGGAAATTTAGAGTCAGACCTTTTGCATAGTTTTGTGTCTATAAATACTGCAAAAAAAAAAAAAAGTGTCTGGTATGCATGAAGAACAGGGCATGTCATTTCAAGTGACACATACATGATACTTACCTCCCAGGTTAGGCTAGAAAGAATGAAACATGTTTCAAATCACTTGAGATTTTCCTTTCAGAGAGGCTCTATGAAAAGGTTTATTTTTTTTTTATCATGGTTTTTAGCTTCAGGGTTTTTGTTTGTTTTTCAGTTCAACAAACTTTTTTATATATACTTGCTGTGCAGGCAAATACTATTAATACTGCTGTAATATTCTGGTAAGTATACAAATAGTATAAGGGTTATAAAAATTCTTTATCTGTTGAGTTAAATAAAAATATCCATAAAATATTTGTGACTCTGTAGTTGGAAATTTCCATTCCTTTATGTGATTAAAAAAAAAAAATCCCAACAGCCCGTTGCCATCAAATCAGTTCCAACTCATGGTGACCCACCCCATGTGTTACAGAGTAGAACTGCTCCGCAGGGTTTTCTTGACTGTAACCTTTTCAGGAAGCAGATTGCCAGGCCTTTTTTCTGCAGTGCCACTGTGTGGGTTTGAACCACCCTCCTTTTGGTTAGCAGCCCAGCACAAACCATTTATGCCATCCAGGAACCTTCCTTTATATGATAAACTTTGAAAATCAAAATATGTTCTTTTCACTTTTTAATAAAACTTTTTAAAATAGACTTTTTAGACAGCAATTGTAGATTTTCAGAAAAACTGTGCAGGAAGTACAAGTTCCCATATACCTTCTTTTCCCCTGCACGTGTTTGTTGTTGTTGTTGTTATGTGCCGTGGAGTCGGCCCCAACTCATAGCGACCCCTCCTTGGGTTTCCGAGGCAGTATCACTACGGAAGTAGGATTGCCCACCCTTCCTTCCGAGGAGTGGCTGGTGGTTTCTCCTATTTCCATCTAGTGTAGTTTGGTACACGTTACCATTGATGAACATTATTATTAACTAAAGTCCATGGTTTACATTAGTGTTCATTCTTTGTGTTCTGCAGTCTATATATATTAAAAAAAAGACAGCAATCTGCTGCTGTTGAGTCTATTTTGACCTCTATAGCTCATTTTTTAATTGCTAATAATATTCCATTGTGCAGATAAAGTGTGGTTTGTTTATCTATTCATCTATTGAAGGACATCTTGATTGTTTCCAATTTTTGGCCATTATGAATAAAGCTGCTGTAAGCATTCATGATGGTTTTTTATGTGGACATATGTTATCAACTCATTTAAGTAACTACATAGGAGTGTGATTGTGGGCGATTCCATTTTAACAGCATAAAATGTGTGAATCCCTCATTCCCAAGGTGGTGGTAGTCTACAGATGAAAAAGATACTCTTGCCAGAACACAGATAGATAAATGCACACTGAAGCACTATTCACCATAGCAAAGAGATGGAAACAGCCTAAGTGCCTATCAGTGGCACTTAGTGGAGGAATGGATAACCAAATTGTGGTACATATACACAATGGAATACTTTGCAACACTAAAGAATAATGTGGAATCTGCAAAACACCGCATAACATGAATGAACCTGGAGGACATTAAGCTGAGTTAAATAAGTCAATTACAGAAGGATAAATACTGTATGAGTCCGTTATTGTAAAAAGTCAAGAAAAGGTTTATACATGGAAAGGAATTTCTTTGTTGGTTTACCAAGGATGGGAGGAGAGGCGAGGGTGGAAATTCCTAGATAGGTTAAAAGAAAAAAAAAAAGTATGTATATGTGTGTGTGTGTATATATACATATATATACACACACACACACATACATACATATATATATATATATATACACACACACACACACACACAAACAACACACACACCAAAGATTATTAGTGGTTACCAGGGATAGGAGGGAAGGGGAAAGGGGAGGCTTTTGTTTGCGGGGCATTGAGTCTATGCTAATGGTGGTAGAATATTTTGGAAAAGGATAGCAATAATGTTGGCCCGACATGAAAAATATAATCAGTGTCCCTGAGCTGTAAATGTGGAAGTTGTTATGTTGGTGAATGTTCCGTGTATGTTTTCACCCCAATAAAAGTAAAAAAAAAAAAAAAACATAAAGTCAGATTTTAATGAAGCAATGGTTTAGGCTTCTCTAGATAAATAGGAAGCTCTGGTGGCATAGTACCTAAGGCATTTGACTGCTAACCAGAAGGCTGGTGGTTCAAATCCACTAGCCACTCCTCAGAAGGAAGACTGGGTAGTCTACTTTCATAGAGGTACCACCTTGGAAACCCAAGGAGGGGTCGCTAGGAGTTGGAGTCTACTGGATGGCAATGAGTTTGGTTTTTTGCTAGATAAATAGAACCTCTCTTTGTCTCTCTCTCTCTCTCTCTCTCTCTCTCTCTCTCTCTCCCCCTCTACACAGTGTGTGTGTATGTATACATATGTATATTATCCACATTGTATGCATATGTATATGTGTGTATAAACATGTATACATACAAAGAGAGAGAGAAAGAGAGATTGTGAAGATTTGTCTCATGCATTTATGGAGGGCTAACAAATCCAAAATGCCTACAGTCTTCATGTCCCAAAATCTATAAGGGATGGGTAGAGTTCTGGCAAGATGTCTCTTTATAGTCTGGTGGAAGAATACAACTTAGGAAGAACACCTTTTTGCTTTTGAGACTTTCAACTGATCGGATGAGGTCCACCCACATATGGAGGGTACTCTGCTTCACTTCAGGCCAACTGATTTAATCACATGGCCCTTGGTGGCACACACAGTTTGTGCTCGACTACTAACCTGAAAGTTGGTGGTTCTCACCCACCCAATGGCATTGTGCCAGAAAGGCCTAGTGACCAGTGTCTGTAAAGATCACAGCCAAGAAAAACCTGTGGAGCAGTGCTACTTGTAACACCTGGGGTTGCCATGAATCAGAATCAGGTGGATGGCAATGAGTTAACTACTTTATTAAGGAAAGCATCTAGACTAGTGTTTGATTGGACAAATGGGCACCACAGCCTGGCCAAATTCACACGGGAAGTTAATCATCACAAGTGATTGGTCTGTTTTCTGCACAACTGGGACTTTATTTATTAATTGTATTTCTTCCATTTTTAATATGTTGTATTCATGAAACACTAGAGTGAAAAATTAGGAAAAAAAAAGAAAAAAAAAAACAAACCCAGCAAGTTTGTGTCCCTGAATTCTGTTCCTCCTTTTTGGCCACCCCCACTCAATTTCAAAAACATTGCTGATTTTATTTTCATTCAGTATGGATAGAGCCAGAAGTCATTATGCTGAGTGAAATAAAGCAGTCATAAGAAGAGAAATATTGTATGACCTCACTCATATAAAAAAGACAAGAAAAGGCAAATGTGTAGACAACAAAGTTTACCAGTGGTTACCACGGGTGGGAGCGAGGGGGAAAGGGGAGGTTAATGGGATGGAAATATCACATTGATTGAGGGTAGGGTTGGACGGCTGGTTATTGTAATTGCTGTCAATAAATTATACACCTGTAAAAAGTTGAATGGGCGAAAGTGATAAATATATTTACAATGATGACCAAAAAGAAAAAAAAAAAAGAATAGCTGCTGAGGTTGCTTATGTACAACCAAACACTTCCTGAGATTTATTTCTTGGTTTGGAGGTTTAGGGTCGTGGTTTCATGGAACATCCCAGTTAATTGGCCTATAACACGTTTAGTGCTTCTGTTCTACCTCCTAGTTCGATGTATAATATCTGGGGTCATAAAAGTGTACGCCTTGCAAAAGGCACAATTGCTCTCTATTCATCTGGAACAACAGAGGAAGAAGGAGATTCAGGAATAAAAGGAGGATATGGAATGTGTGGCTAATTGCCTCCTTTGCCATGAAACCAGAAGAACTGGATGGTGCTCAGCTATCATTTTGTTCAAAGATTCCATAGAAGAATCTTGATCAAAAGAGAGAAAATGAAGAACAGAATTTCAGTTTCTCATGGACTCCAGACTTCTGAGCTATGAAGGTTAGATGAACCCTTGAAACTACTGCCCTGATAGAGTCTTTAAGCCTTAAACCAAAAATACCTCCAAAGGCTTCTTAAACAAGTTTAGTAAAAATGGTCTGCCTTGAACATTATGCTCTTTTAAGATCTATATGGGGTCAAATGGGAGCTCTGGTAACATAGTGCCTAAGGCACTTGACTGCTAACTAGAAGGCTAGCGGTTCACACCCACCAGCCACTCCTCAGAAGGAAGGTTGGCAATCTACTTCCTAGCGATACCGCCTCGGAAACCCAAGGAGGGGTCGCTATGAGTTGGGGCTGACTGGACAGCACATAACAACAACAGTGGGATCAAATTGCTAACACCAACTCAAAAGATTAGATAGGAACCTTAGAGGGCAATGAATTTATGTTAATTGTGTAGCAACTCAGAAAAGGAGTTGTTGTTGTTGTTGTTATGTGCCGTCGAGTTGGCCCCGACTCATAGCGACCCCTCCTTGGGTTTCCGAGGCAGTATCACTACGGAAGTAGGATTGCCCAACCTTCCTTCCGAGGAGTGGCTGGTGGGTTTGAACCGCCAGCCGTCTGGTTAGCAGGCAAGTGTCTTAGCCAGGAGTGGCTGGTGGGTTTGAACCGCCAGCCGTCTGGTTAGCAGGCAAGTGTCTTAGCCAGGAGTGGCTGGTGGGTTTGAACCGCCAGCCGTCTGGTTAGCAGGCAAGTGTCTTAGCCAGGAGGTAAGAGTGTAATCAGTATCAGTAAATGGAACATGTAGAAATTATTGAATTGGTGTATTTTTTGTTCTCAACAACAAACAAAATCATATTTTTGAAAAACATACTTAATACCTTGCAACCTTCTTGGAAAGCGTTTTGGCAGCCAACACTTAATGTTAATTCTCTCCTCATAGAATTTCAGATCATAGGCTCATTATGGGAAAGACCTGAAGAGGTGCTTGACACCACCTGTGAAATGCCCTTTCATAAGCACAAATAGGGTTAAAGTACCTTGCTTGACACTCTCTGAACCATTTGATCTCTGGAACAAAAGGTGATGGTTTCTCAGAAGTTCTGAGACTCCTGGTCCAAGTTTAGACAGTCTTTGCCCTGCAGTCCTGCAGCCTGAGAGAGACCACAGAGTTAGCCCTCTATCCTGAGGGGGATCCCTGGAGTAAAGCGTGTGCAGTTTGAAATCCAGAGGAGACTGCCACTTCTCTGCTGTAGGAATTCTCAGAAAAAAAGGAGTGGCCGGTGGAGCCTTCTGGAGTTGGGGATGGTCAGTAAAACTGTGAGTCCAAGGCTGCTCCCACCTCTGTCTCCCCAACCCACACCCACGCTCCAGAAAGCACTGAGGATTCCAGGCAGATCCTGGAAAGAGCAGCACCAACAGGCTTTCTGGGGTGGTGTCTACTCCTTACTGAAAGCACAGGTGTTGGGATACCACCCAGCCTACTGGTTACCCCAATAGAATGCTAGGACAGAAAAAAGGACGTTAAGTTATAACACAGCTACTCTTGAACATGTTTTAAACACTCCCCAGTGACAGGAAGCTGAGTAGTTGGTCTGTCCTCATTTGAATTTGGATTCTATCCCTGGCTAGCTCTTTGACCCTGGGGGATCTACTTAACCCCAGTGTCTCAGTCTCTCCAGATATAAAATGGGGATAATTTTTAAAATAATAATAATAATTTTCATAATTGTGTTGGTCACAACTGATCATGTCACTGCCACCCAAACCTATAAACTTAACTCCCTACTTTGTGACATGGCTCAAAGGTCTGTTAACCTTCTTTTGATGGTCCATCCTCCTTCTGGCCCATATACCTTTTTAGTGTGTTATCATTTATTTATCCAACCAGTTTATTGAATCAGGCCATGTCCTTCATCTATTATAAAACCTTCAACACACTGAAGGTTATTTTCTTTTTATTTCTGTCTTCCCCATAAGATAGCACCAGAATGGAGCAGGGAATTATGGTCTCGTCATGAGCACAGAGTCTAGATTCAGATTGCCTGAGTTTCAAGCCCAACTCCTCCATATAATAGCTATGTGACCTTTAAAGTAGGAATAATAACAATAGTGCTTACCCCACCATGCTATCGAGGAGACTAAATGTGATAATGTACATAGTAAACACTTCTAAAGACCTTACTAGAGGTCAGGCACTGTTCTGAGGGCTTTACCCGTTAGCTCTGTTAATCTTCACATAAGAACTATTCCCCTGTTATTTTGGTGGGAGGTGAATTTAATTTTCTTGAGGCCATATAGCTAGCAAGTGTCTCCAGAATCAGACTCTTAACCACCTGCCACCAGGCAACTGTCCTATAAATGTCAGCAGTTATGGCTGCTTTACAGTGAGCTCCTTAAGGCTGGGAATGGTGGCTTCTTATCACATATCCCTGGTACCACATGCACCACCCAGTGCACGGTGGATGTTTGATGAATTACTGGATTAAATCCAGAGAGATCATATATGTGAAGATAGTTGTAAAATATCAAAATTCTAGTAACATTACGTGCAAGTGTTTGCCCACCACACTATGAGTCTTCTTTTAGAGCACAATCTCAGATTCTAGTTGTGCTTTTGAATCAATTGTAGAATTTTTTTTTTTTATAACAAAAATGATTCCTGGGCCCACCCAAGATCAATTAAATCAGAGTCTCTAGGGTGGAATTCAGGCATAATTTAAAAAAAAAAAAAAAAAAAAACTTCCCAGGTAATTCTGATGTAACTATGGTACAAACAGTTAACTTGCTCACCTGATAACTGAAATGTTGGTGGTTCAAGTTCACTCAGAAGCACCTTGGAAGAAAGTCCTGGTGATCGGCTTAATGATTTTCATTGAAAACCCTGTAGAGCATAGTTCTTTTCTGATATACAGGGAGTTACCATGAGTCAGAATCTACTCAATGGCAACTGTCTGTTTTGTTTTATTTTAATTTCGAACAACATCCCAGGTGACATTTCTGCATAGATGCCCATTTTAGAGTCTGACTCTTAGAGAAGCTGACAGAGGTCTGTTTGGAAGAATAGTCCATCTCCAGCAGTATTTGCAGAATGCATTGGACTATCCTCAATTTCTCAGTGCTGCTGATTTAATCAAGGTAGAAAGGAGAGCGTAGGAAGTATCTTTTAGGAAATGCTGAAAGAGAAGGTCAAAAGCATACAGGAAAAGCCATGTCTAGGCTCACCCTCAGATAATCTGAGTGCAGGGTATGTTAGTTCCTCTGCTCTAATGTGTCATCAAAGCCCAACTCCCATGCTTTAGAATGCAAGTCTAGGGCAGGGCTTTGTTTTTGCTTTTGTTCTGTTTTATTTTTTTTCTCTATTACTAAAGGAGTTCTGATAGCACAGTGGTTAAAGCAATCAGCTGCTAACCAAAAGTTCAGTGGTTTGAACCCACCAGCTGCTCCATAGGAGAAAGATGAGGCAGTCTGCTTCTGTAAAGATTTACAGTCTTGGAAACCCTATGGAGCAGTTCTTCTGTGTCCTGTATGGTCTCTAAGTCATAGTTGACTTGATGGCAGTGCATTTACCTGACTGTAACGTTGTTAATAGTTGGAATCGACTCTACAGCAATGGGTTTTTCACTTGACTAAGAGAAGCAAAAGTCTTAGAGGCTAAGTGCCAAGATGTTATTCTCTGGCTCAGCAAAAAAAATGCCCTGAGCTGTTGGACTTGATGCATTCTGAAAGAAGTAATAATTTCCCGGATGTGGAAACCATCCCAGAGTGGCTCAACCTCTCCTCCGGTGAATGCTGGGAAGCTCCCTGGTGGTGACGACTGGTAGAAACTTTTACCCAAAGAAGCAAACATGAGATGAGAATATTAATAGAGGTAGAGATATGGAGGGGAAATGCAGAGAATATTGAAGGAATTAACAAGCATTAAGTGATAATTACATATCAAGAATTAAATTACATTTTACACATAATGCCATATTTAGTCTTCACAGCATTCTGTAAGATCAGTGATTATTATACCCATTTTACAAAAAGATACTGAAGCTCTGAGAAATTAAGCTGCTTGGTCATAATTGTACAACAGTTCCTGAAATCAGGATTCTAATCCAGGTCTTGGCTCCCAAGCCTTCACATTTACTAACAGTGATCCTGTGTTCCTAATGTTATAATATGATGCCTGTTGTTGTTGTTATGTGCCTTTGAGTCAGACTCGACTCATAATGACCCATCCTTGGGTTTCTGAGGCAGCATCTCTATGGAAATAGATTAGGTTTCCAGTAAACTTGATGTCATCCAAAGGAGCTTTACTAGGGGACCAAAGGAGTCATGTTTGGCCTAAAATCTGAGAAAAGGCTGTGTAATTGAGCTTGCCATCACTTTGTCTCTTTGTCCAGGTGAGAAGTGTCAGGTGATATACCTCTAGAGCATTTTTTAAAAATCAGAAGTTATGCTGTTGAGCACTGTGCATACGTGTACATACACACACCCTCTTGCACATACCTTCACACACACTGTATGACTCTGAACTAAACATGTAGGATCAAACTTTCTTTTTCATTCAGCATCCTGCCTTGTTTATCCAGGTAAATAGGCTAACCAGTTGCTATTGAGTCAATGACAACTCACAGTGACCCAATTCGTGTCAGAGTAGAACTATTCTTCATAGGGCTTTCATTGGCTAATGTTTTTTTGGAAGTATATTGCCACGCCTTTCTTCTGAGGAACCTCTGTGTGGACTCAAACCTCCAACCTTTTGATTAGCAGTTGAGTGCATTAACAGTTTACACTGCCCAAGGACTTCTGGTAAATAGAGTAAACAAAACAAAAGCCTATTGCTTTGAGTCAATTGTGACATAGAGTAAGTACTCCGAAAATGTTAGATGGCAGCGTTGGGATTGTATTCATTGTAAACCTCACACTGGTCTGATGAGAATAGATTAAATGAAACAGTTGGATGTCTTCTGTGTATCCCATCTTTTCTGCTCTTGTTGTTGTTGTTGTTGTTATGTGCCGTCGAGTCAAACCCGACTCATAGCGACCCCTCCTTGGGTTTCCGAGGCAGTATCACTACGGAAGTAGGATTGCCCAACCTTCCTTCCGAGGAGTGGCTGGTGGGTTTGAACCGCCAGCTGTCTGGTTAGCAGGCAAGTGTCTTAGCCAGAGTCAGGACAGGAGCCTTGATCTCTGATCTTGGCCCAGGGCTCTTTCTATTCCACCTTGAATTTGGAGATGCTCTGGTAGTAAGATCCTTTTTATTTTAATTAGTTTTCCACCTGATCATTCTCATGCAATTACCATCTTGAATTCTTGACTTCTTTGAAAGGAGTCTGTCTGAGAGGCTTTGAAAGACAATGACACAGACAACAAAAATCTCCTATGTGCCTGTGACCTGAGCCATCAACTGACCCTTCCTCTGAGAAATGAAGGGGTAGGGGGTGAGCAGTGACAGCTCCCTGCCTAACAGACACTCTGCCTCACAGCAAATGGCCTTTCCTGCCATGGGGTCACAGTCTGTGATGATTCCTCTCGGTACAGAGTGACACGTTATTATTAATGCAGAGCATGTTAAGTCTACTCCAAAAAGGGAATTTGAAGGGCTAAAGAGAGAACGTGAGAGAGAGCCAGCTGGGGAATCAAATCCTCGGATAAGGTTATTGCTGGGCTCCAATACCAGCGTCAAGAGGAGGTCAGGGGTCTTGTGCATTGCATGCTAATCGTTTCACCAAAAGTCTTCAAGTTAAATGTTTCAGATGGCCCCGTCAGGCCCCTGGTTTCTTTTGCTAAAACAATTCTGACAAGAGGAGGCAGGCAAGAGGCAAAAGTAGAAACTGGGATATTCACCTCTATCTCAGCTGTCCTTCATTCCCACTGACAAATCTCCCTTTTCAGTCTCACAGCCCCCTGTTCAAGGTGCTTAAGTGATCTGCTCTTGTAAAGATCACAGCTGAGAAACCCTATAGAGCTCTTCTGGTCTGTCGCATTGGGTTGCTATGAGTCGGAATTGACTCGATGGTACCCCTCAATAGCAACAACCAGGCTACCAGGATGATACATGGAAAAGAAAGTGTGGGCCCTTGCTCAGACCCCATATCTAACCCATCGCCATCACGTCAATTCCAATTCATGATTACCCCCGTGTGTTACAGAGTAGAACTGCTCCACAGGGTTCTCATGGCTGCAGTCTTATGGGAGCAGATCGCCTTTCTTTCATGGCACCACTTGGTGGGTTCTAACTGCCAACTTTTAGGTTCGTTGTGGGGTGCAAACCATTTGCACTACTCAGGGACCTAAGACAGACCCCATATCTCAAACCAGAAAACAAAACTCATTGCTGTTGAGTCAATTCTGACTCATAACCACCCCCATTGGGTTTCTAAGGCTGTAAATCTTTATAGAAGCTTCATCTTTCTTCTGCGGAGTGGCTGCCAGGTTTGAAACACCAACGTTTTAGTTAATAGCCAACATGCCTTAACCACTGCACCACCAGAACTCCTTGACCCAATATCTGAAGGAGCCCTAATAACTCAAATTGAGATATTCAGCAGGAAGGTACCTCTCTGATGTCTGCTAAGGAAGAAGTCTTCACTGGCTCTGGAAGGTTTTTGCATTTGGGTGGGCGTTAGAGCCAGGAGAGTAGGTGAGCCCACCCAAGGCTCCTGTGAAGACTGAGAAGAGCATGACCTGGGAACGAAGCTGTGGGAAGCACTGTGTACTTTATCCATATGTATGCCTCTCATTCAGATCCTTTCTCTTCCTCCTCAGTATTTATTCATTCATCCATCCTTCTGTGCAGTTCTTTAATATTGATCATTTGTGCAAGGCTGTATGGTGATTAAGCACTGGTCCCACATTGAAGATGTTCTCATTCTTGAAAAGAGATAGATGTTAGAGCAATGATGAAAAACGCCATGGATGTGTGCTTAGTAAGGCTGGATGTATGGATATGCATACTGTGAGAGCCAGCACCTGGCCGCCCAGGTCAGCCTGGTAGGGCTTGGAAGGAGGGTGATCAAATAGCTCTCTCTGAAGAGGGTCTGCTGAGTTAGGGTAGTGACTAAAAGGATGCTATGGATTGAATGGTGTCCCCCAAAAAACATATGTTGAAGTCCTAACCTATGGACCTATGAACATGACCTTCTTTGGAAGTAGGATCTTCAAAGATGTTATCAGTTAACATGAGATCACACTGGAGTAGAATGAGCTTTAATCTGCTAGATGTGGTGTGTCCTATGAAAGAGAAGAGACACAAAGAGACAGACAAAAGGGAGACAGCCATATGAAGAGTATCTACAAGCCCAGGAAAGCCAAGAAATGCCTGGGGCTACCAGAAGCTGGAAGAGACAAGAACGGATCCTCCCCTAGAAAATTCAGAAGGAGTATTGTCCTGCTGATGCTCTGAATTGGGGATTCCTAAGGAGCTCTGGTAGCATAGTGGCTAAGGCACTTGACTGCTAACCAGAAGGCTGGCGGTTCAAACCCACCAGCCACTCCTCGGAAGGAAGGTTGGGCAATCCTACTTCCGTAGTGATACTGCCTCGGAAACCCAAGGAGGGGTCGCTATGAGTCGGGGCCGACTCGACGGCATATAACAACAACAACAACAACAAAGGAGCTCTGGTGGTGTAGTGCCTAAGGCACTTGATTGCTGACCAGAAGGCTGGCGTTTCAAACCCACCAGCCACTCCTCGGAAGGAAGATGGGGCAATCTACTTCCGTAGAGATACTGCTTCAGAAACCCAAGGAGGGATTGCTATGAGTCCGCTCCGACTCAGTGGCACACAACAACAAGAAGGAGCTCTGTAGCATAGTGCTTAAGGCACTTGACTGCTAACCAGAAGGCCGGCGGTTCAAACCGACCAGCCACTCCTCGGAAGGAAGGTTGGGCAATCTATTTCCGTAGTGATGCCACCTCTGAAACCCAAGGAGGAGGGGTCGCTATGAGTTGGGTCTGACTCGATGGCACATAACAACAACAACAAACAGCTCTGCTGGTATAGTGCCTAAGGCATTTGAGTACTAACCAGAAGGCTGGCAGTTCAAACCCATTCCTTGGAAGGAAGACTGGGCAATCTACTCTCATAGAGCTACAGCCTCAGAAACCCAAGGTGGGGGTCCCTACGAGTCAGAATCAACTCGATGGCAGTGAGTTTTAGCCTCTAGAACTGTAAGAAAATAAATTTCTGTTCTTCCAAGCCACCCACTTTGTGGTGTTTTGTGACAGCAGCCCTAGGAAACAAATACAGAGTGCTTTGGTCAGGAGAGAAAAAGTAAGGGGCATTCAAGCCAAAGTTGCTGACATGCAGTGGTGGAGTCTACCACTAACTAACAGGACCCCGCAGAAGTAGGTGGGAGCAGAGGGATCCCATTCTCTCTCACTGGAGGGAGTGTGGCCAGCCTGGAGTGTGGCCTCACCTTCCCACTTCAAGGGTGTGCTTTGTGCTTACAGACCTGCCAGGGCAGAAACAGGATCAAGGCCAATCCCTGCTTCCTGGCAACTGGGTGAGCACCCTAAATCCATCTCACTCTGATCCAAGGCCACTTGGCTCAACTCATCTGCCTGCACTTTTTTTGAACGTGATTTTTTGAACATTCCTTCTTCTCGCCTTATCAGTCTGCGGGAGGTGGTTTCACTGCCTGAGTTGGAACTGACTTTGTTTCTTATGTGGTTTGGCGTCAGAATCAAGACAAAATATCAGTGCCAAACTGCCTGATGGCCAACATTAGCATGTGTGAAAACCTAGTAAAGTATTGCCTCCAAAATTTCTAGCCAAATCCACATATGTAGATATTTAACATAAGGCTTCTCCCAGAATATCTCGTGGGATTTCAGAAGACTACTTTTAAATCTGCTCCAACTGGCAGGAATGGTGTGCCTCTGTGCTTGGGTTTATAGGGCCTGGACTATAAACTATAAACTGTGGTGGCCTACATGTTGCTGTGATGCTGGAAGCTATGCCACTAGTATTTCAAAGACCAGCGGGGTCACTCTTGGTGGACAGGTTTCAGCAGAGCTTCCAGACTAAGACAGACTAGGAAGAAAGGCCTGGTGATCTACTTCTGAAAATTAGTAAAAACCTTATAGACCACAACAGAATATTGTCTTATATAATGCTGAAAGACAAACCCCCTAGGTTGAAAAATACTCAGAATAACATAATGAGTGCAGCAATGGACTTAAGCATATGAGCAATCATGAAGATGGCGTGGAACCAGGCAACATGTCATTCTGTTGTACATACGGTTGCTTGAATCAGAGCCAATTCAACAGCAACTAACCAGAATTATCAACTAGGAACAGTTCATCTGAGTAGCATTTCTATCTCCTCCACAAACTATGTGGAAGACATGCTATCTAATATCCCTTATATGTGAAACCATGCAATAAATTCCTTCTTGATGTACTTCCAGGAAAAGGTTTGCTTCTCTGGAGGTGTGAACTTTGCATGCTGCTTTTGTCCCTAGCAAAAGACTAGTTAACCTAGTAGGATTTTCCTCTCTCACACCCCCACTACCTGTCAGGAAACAGAGTTGAACTGTGCCCAGCAGTAGGAACTAGTTTATCTCCCATCCCTTATAGCATTTTCAGTGACTTTCTTAAATGAACTCTGTCTGGTTTATGTTCTTCATTGGTCTGTATTATGCTGTTTCAGATTCTGTACACTTCCTTTAAACCTTTTGTAGGGTGTAGGTAAATAATATTTTTAATACCAGAACGAGGATACAGAGACAGTTTTTGGAGGGAAGGCAGACAGCACATTTCTGTTTTTGGCTACTTAATTAGCTTGGCAAAAGGGAGCGGCTCTCCCTATGTTGCATTTTGTTACCTGATTTTAATGAAGCTGCTCTTCAGGAATAAATACTTTTTTTCCCTGTAGAAGTTGGTCTTCCCTCCTTAGCCTCTTGGGAAACCAGTATCTCTGCACTTTTTCATTACTCTCCTACCCCAGTGAGAGTGTCTTTTTAATTATATTGAAAATGACATCATCAGCAGAGTAAACTACATTTGTCTAGCTTGTTCCTGCCAGCAATTTGCAAGAGCTGTGGGGAGGTAGCGCTTCAGGGAGAGGATCCACAGGGAGGGAATTTAGGGAACTTTCAAAATTAAAATGCTGACAAACATTGAAAGTCAAGGCTGTGTCTCAGGGCATCTCACTGGAGCCAGAAACTTATTTTCCTTCTAGCCTGTCACTGTGATTTTAACCCTTAAAGAAGCCATGGTGGGGATAGGGATGAGAAGGTAAATTAGTGCATGGAGCCTGGTGTCACTGAGCAGTTGCTCTGCCATTGGGGGCAAGTCTACCCAAATAAATTTAATTCTGTGGGAAGTAGTCTGGTTTCTGTTCTCCTTACTGTAGAGTGATGATTTATTCATGGTTCCTGAGTTAAAGGATGACCGTTCACTCAAAAGCAGGTTTAGACCTTTGGTGTAGACCCTTGTCAAAGTGATGAAAGGATCAGTAATTTTTATGGAGATTCAGTTACTGATGGAAGGTGGAAGGAGGACCTTATATATAAATGATCATGTATTTAATCCTCACAACAACCCTGAGAGGTGGGTAGTAGTATTGTCCCAACTTTTCAAAGTGAAGATGATTGCTGATCAGCTTACATATCAGATAGGGTTTCAGAGTATAGATCCACTTCTCAAATTCCTCCTACTTTTATGAAAGGGAACCTTGCATTTGAAGGTAAATCATAGCAGTGTTCTGTGTTTTCTCCCCGCTGCTAACTTCCTACTGCCACCAGCCTGTATTAGAAGGACAAGTTTTCTCTTTCAAGTGTGGCAGCAAGGAAGCCACATTCTCTGAATGCCAGCTGGGCCTGGGCACTAAGCAAAGGACAGCAGGTATCATGGAAGCCACCCCTTCTGTACATTGCACTGGAGAGGCAGCAGGCAACCTACCTTTCACTGAAAACAGTGCAGCCTTTGCTCTTCCTCTCTGCCCTAGTGCAATATGGCCTCTTTACTAATGAATCTCCTACACACTTCCAGTGACTACCGACTACAAAATTGATGACAGAGATGATTGAACCTTACCTAAGACTTCTTGTCCTTTCTAGAGACCCTACTTCAAAACTCTTAGACAACTCCCTTCTCCACTTTCCCCTGAGCATCAGCACATGAATGATTCAGTGTGCATAGTATGAAGCTATCGAGTTAGAATTTGGTCATTGAAGAGGGAACCAGTTCCCAGTGTCTTTTGAGCTTGAGAACTTACTTCACTTCCCAGTGCATGTGTGGGCAGTTTACATCCAAAATATAGTGATGCATTACTCACTGGAGGACAAGCAGAGTTCCGGGGTGGTGGTGGTGGTGGAAATGGTTAATGCTCTTGTATTCTAGCTAAAAGGTTGGAGGTTTGAGTTCGCTCTGAGGCACCTAGGAAGAAAGGCCTGGCAGTCTGCTTCCAAAAAATCAGCCATTGAAAATCCTGTAGAGCACAGTTCTACTCTGACACACATGGGGTCGCCATGATTCGAACTTGACCCATCAGCAGGTCGTTTTACTGATGAGACAAGCTAGGGTTGTAACAGAGTATGCAGCCCGAAGCTTCTTTTATAAAGGAAAAATACCTAAGTATTTACCTAGAGCATGACTTTAGTAGAAGATGAAGTTTGGACTCTCAAGAACCTTAGCAGCCTCATATTTCTTAGAAATAAGTCAGAGTTTGGGTTGCAGACTGGCAACTCTGTCTGGTATAGGCAAGCTGAGTACCATATGTCTTTCTATATTTTCTCTTCACTGAAACTAAGTTGTTTCATTAATGCAGAGGGGCTGCTGATGGGAGCCACTCTAAAATAAAAGTCCTTGTAACATTGCCCTGAGCAGACTGGAGTCTGGAGGTTACTGTATTAATCAGGAGATACTCCCTAATGAACACCTGCCTGCCTTCCCAAGGGGGGATCCTGAATAAAGCAGCCTCCCCAGATGGCTGGCAAATACAGTTTGCATTTCTAGAGGAACAATAATTATGTACACCTGTCAAATCTTTCCCATTGGGCATCATTCAGATGTATGGATGAGAAAGACTTAGCTTTCCCAGACCATGTCAACCCAAACTTTCCCTAGTGCTGAGAGCAGACTGGGTCTTAGCAAAATATGGAAGAAACTATGTGGAATAAAAGTATAAAGGGAGAGAGGGGGCCAATAAAACAGCCAGAAAGTTAAAGGTTCTGGAAGTGTTTCCTGGGAGCATCTTTGGCGGCCTCTGTTGGAGGGAGAGAGAGAAATGGAGAGGAAGTGGAGGGAGACAATGAAAGGAGCTGACATGACTGTAGTTGGTGATGGAGGGAAGTTGAGGTAGAAGGAAGAGATCACTAATGTAGACACAGCACATCATTTTTTGAATATACAAGTAATGTCAGTGTATGTCTCATGAGTCACCTTCTTGGGTACCTGGAGGTAAATGATCAGATTGAAACCCAGTGGCTCACTTGCACCACTGAGCAGTCCATCTACTGCTCTGCAGCACCACCATCTTTGTCTAGGAGTCCTGTGCTTGCATCCAGCCTTGAGAGAGTGACTAATTTAATCTTATCCCATGGTCTGCTTCCCTACTGGCTGGTTAAACATTGTTGTAGTTGTTAAATACTGTCGAGTTGACTCATAGTGACCCCACGTGACAGAGTAGAACTATCCCATAGGGCTTTTCCAGGCTGTAATCTTTTTAGGCACAGTGGTTAAGCTCTTAGCTGCTAACCAAGAGGTTGGTAGTTTGTACCCACCAGCCAGTCCATGGGAAAAAAGACCTGGCAATCTGCTCCTGTGACAATTTGAGCCTAGGAAACCCTATGGAGCAGTTCTACTCTGTCCTACAGGGACACTATGAATTGTAGTTGACTCAATGACACACAAAACAACAATCTTTATGGGAGCAGATCACCAGGTCTTTCTCCCATGGATCTGCTGGGTAGATTTGAACTGCCAACCTTTCAGTTAGCAGCTGAGCACTTAACCATTGCACCACCAGGGCTCCAACAATTAGATACTCAACCCTTTATTCTGTCCCACTCTACCAAAAAGAAAACTTTGTTAGGTGCCTACTTTGTGCCAGGCAGTCTGCTAGGGTGTAAGACTACAAATATAAATGAAACATGATCTCTACTCTTGGGGAAATTATTGCCTGGCGAAATTCTATTGCATTCAGAAAAAGCAGCTTCAAACCCCTCCTGACTATTATGGCTTCAAGGGAACCTGTTTATTACTTGCTTGCTGTGTTCCACAGTGGTTACAATCAAGGCTTTGGAGTCAGCCCCAGACTCAAACCCCATACTTGTGTGCTCTGTGTCCTTAGGGGGTTGTGACCTTGGGCATGCTCTTTAAGAGTCTGAGGCTTACTTGCAAGAGCTCTAGTGGTACAATGGTTAAGTGCTCAGCTGCTAACCCAAAGATTGGCAGTTTGAACCCTCCTTGCGGCTCCTCTGGAAAAAGACCTGGCTATCTGCCTTCTGTAAAGGTTCTTGTTGTTGTTGTTATGTGCCGTCGAGTTGGACTCGACTCATAGCGACCCCTCCTTGGGTTTCCGAGGTGGTATCACTGTGGAAGTAGATTTCCTCATCTTCCTTCCAAGGAGTGGCTGGTGGGTTTGAACCGCCAGCCTTCTGTTGAGCAGTCAAGTGCCTTAGGCACTATGCTTGTTGTTGTTGTTGTTATGTGCCGTCGAGTCATCCCTGACTCATAGCGACCCCTCTTTGGGTTTCCGAGGCAGTATCACTACGGAAGTTGCCCAACC
>NW_006921615.1:5830464-5849247 GCF_000298275.1 Orycteropus afer afer
AACCTTCCTTCCGAGGAGTGGCTGGTGGGTTTGAACCGCCAGCCTTCTGGTTAGCAGTCAAGTGCCTTAGCCACTATGCTACCAGAGCTCCCTACCAGCCCCAAAAACCCTTTGGGACAGTTCTACCCTCACATTGGATCACTATGAGTTGGAATTGACTTGACATCACCTACCAACAGTAGCAACAAGCCTCCGTGCACTCATCCTAAAACATTGCAGGGTTGTTTTGAAGATTGAATGGGAATGGTACAAGTAAATTCTGTAGCATAGAACCTGCTGGTAGAAACCAGTTGCCATCGAGTTAATTCCAATTCATGTTGACCCCGTGTGTGGTGACCCCATATGCTCCGTACAGTTTTCAGTGGCTGATTTTTCAGAAATAGATTACCACACCTTTCTTCTGAGGTGCCTCTGGATAAACTCGAGCCTCCAACTTTTTGATTACCATCTCAGCGTTTAACTGTTTACACTACTTCAGGGGGAAGCACGCATAAAATGATAGTGCTAAGGGGTGACGAAGCAGCAGCAGCAAGCAGAAAAGCCCAGGAGGTGCCAGGAAATCTGGCAGTTAGTGTCAGTTTGTGTCACTGGCTGCTTTTTTTGCCGCCAAGACCCCGCCTTTCCATTCATGTGCTTTTGTCTTCTTTCCTTCCTGCCTCTGAGCTTCACAGCCTTTTCTCCAATAGGCCTGCTCAGTTCCTACTTAAGTGGAATGGTAGAAGGGGCTTCTGGCCCTGCCTGAGCTGGTAACTCAGATGTCTTCCTGTGTCCTTGGATAAGCTTCTTGACCCATCTGAGCCTGTGTTCCCTCACCCATAATTTAAATGGGCTGAGTAGATGATCCTCTGATTTTTTATATCTCCAGACTTCCTAGGTGTCCTTAGTATAAGTGCTTGAGATTTGCCACTGATTAACTGAGTTCGTTTGGCAAATTACTTAATTTCTCAGTGACTTGGTTCCCACTACTGTCAAACCAGACCAGGCACCAAACCAGTTGTGGTCAAACTGACTCCGACTCATGGCAACCCCGTGTGTTAACAGAGTAGAGCTGTGCTCCATGGGATTTACAATGGCTGTGATCTTTTGGAAGCGTCCCACCAGGCCTTTCTGAGGCCCCTCTGGTGGGTTTGTACCGCCAGCCTTTGGATGAGTAGCTGAGCACTTAACTGTTTATACCACTCAGGGCTCCTCCACTGTCAAAGGGGGTTAATAATAGCAGAGATGGCATAGTTGTCTAGGGAGGATTGCTTAGTGAATGTATGTGAAGTGCTAAGTGTAGTACAGGGACAGAGGTAATGATTACTGTTGCCTGCATAAACTGCCAGCTTTGCTGTGATGTTATGTTGCTGTTCACTCCTAAGCTGCTTGCCCATGAATGGATTTAGGTTCAGGCTGGATTGTTGTTGTTGTTGTTGTTATGTGCCGTTGAGTCAGACCTGACTCATAGCGACCCCTCCTTGGGTTTCTGAAGCAGTATCACTACGAAGTAGATTGTCCCATCTTCCTTCCAAGGAGAGGCTGGTGGGTTTGAACTGCCAGCCTTCTGGTTAGCAGTCAAGTGCCTTAGGCACTATGCTACCAGAGCTCCTGTTGTTGTTGTTATTTGCCGTCGAGTCGGCCCCGACTCATAGCGACCCCTCCTTGGGTTTCCGAGGCAGTATCACTACGGAAGTAGGATTGCCCAACCTTCCTTCCGAGGAGCTCCTAGGGACCTCTAATAGAGCAATGTGCCCTCTGGCAGGACCAGCTCTGCTGCTTTGCAGGGGTTTTCTGATCTCAGCTCTAGGACCTCTCCTACCCATTCTGGGTGGTTGGGAGCCAAGAAGTGTTCAAGCCCCATTGTTCACCACACAAATCTGTTATCAGGGGAGTAGCCTCCATTGCCCTGTGCTACAGAGTCCAAGAGTCCACCCAGAGAGGGTAGAAAGGAAATCAGCCTTGCCAGCTCATCAGCCAGAGCATTGATGGGTAACAGAGCAGAGAGGGGGAGTAGTTAGTTGCCGCAGAGACCCGCTGCCTGCTGTGCGTGATGATCTCATGCTTTCTCTTCGTCACAGCCCCCTACCCCCAGGAATAATGAGCAGCCAATGAGCACTTGCTGGGCTTAGTACAGAGCCCCCAGGGTGGAGGGGAGGAGAGGACTGCAAACTGGCTCCCAGCTGCTCCAAGGAAACACAGTAACAGGCAAGGCTTCAAAGAGGCAGCGAGGAGACATCATATACTCAAAGCTGCCCTGCCTTCTTCCTCCCTCTAAGCTTTATGAAAAGTTAACCCCAGGCCCCCATGTGTCCACATTTCCCTCCCTCTCCCAGGACCCAGCTAACTCTACTACCTCTATAGCTGCAGGTCCGTACACTGGGCATTCCTAAAGGGCGGGGTCACCCATGGTTCTGGGGCTGCCAGAGTGGGTGGGCCAGACAGTGCGGCACAGAACACCATGCTGCGGTTAGGTGTTCGGACAGCACAGCCCAGTGGTGCAGAGCTGCACTCTGGGGATGGGCCATTGTGTGTGTGCAGTGGTGAGAAGGGTATTGTCTGAGAGACCCTTGGTGAGGGGGGGCATGCAGAGGGTCAGCCCTCAGGCGTGGCCATGATTCTTCCCAAAGCACAGATGGGAGGAATGATGGTCGCTGTGTTTAATGTAATTAATTCAGAGGTGGCAGTTGCCCTGATTTTGAATCTGGGAGATGCCTCAGGGGGTTGGTGAATAGCAACAAAGGACTTGGGGGGAGAATCTGTGTGTTGACGCCCATTTTGCCACTGACAGAGAACCCAGGGGGTGCAGTGGTTAAGCAGTCTGCTGCTAACTGAAAGATTGGCAGTTGGAATCCACCACCGCCCTACGGGAGAAAGTTGTGGCCGTCTGCTTCTGTACAGATTTATAGCCTTGGAAACCTGTAGGGCAGGTCAGCTCTGACCTGTAGGACCACTATGAGTTGGAATCGACTCCATAGCACCGGGTTTGGTTTTCGGTTTTGTTTTTGCCATTGACTTAGCCAGAATAGGCTCTGAGCTTGGTATCTCCCCTGAAGTTGCTTTATATGCTTTCTCATGCAGAAAGCTTGGTAGCAATGGTACTATAAAGAGAGAACACAAATCCTAATGTAGGGTTTTGAACTGAAACCTCAATTTATCACTTTTCAAGCAACCAGCAAATACTGAGTTCCCTGTGATTACAGGTAGTCTCCAATTTATGACGGGGTTCTGTTCCAGTAACTCCATCGTAAGTTGGTTCTGATGTAAGTTGACTATTTTGTTTTCATTCTCACTGCTTTTTTATTATCAGTGTCTTTTTAAATCTGATCTTTATTTGTATTTGAGGGTTAGAAACATTACATATAAGCTTACAGATATGATGACATCAGAAAATTATGTGCCAGCAACATTGTATGTAGTGCATATTACTAATGATAAGATGTACAAAAAATAATGTTATGTTGTGTGTGTGATTCGTCATAATTTGAATATGTTGTAAATATGGGAACTATTTCAGGCATTGTGGAGGACTTTCAGTCTCTGAGGGCAGGCTCCTCTTGGCCCTTTCAGGACAAGCTTCTCTCAATCCCTTTAGAATAGGCCTCTCATTTTAGCCCCCTGGGCCTTTGGCCCCTCTAAGGCCTGGCCTCTGCCCTGCTAGAGCAAGTATTACAGAGCTCTTTACCAAAAAACAAACCAAACCTACCGCCATTGAGTTGATTCTGACTCCCAGCAACCCCCATTGGGTTTCTGAGGCAGTAAATCTTTACGGAAGTAAATTGCCCCATCTTCCTTCTGAGGAGTGGGTGGTGGATTTGAACCACGAACCTTCTGATTAGCAGTCAAATGCCTTAGGCACTGTGCTCGCAGAGCTCTTTATCTCCTCCAGTAAGTGCCTAGAGGCACCCACCCTGCCAAGAAGCCTCCTGCTGGGAAGACTCTCAACTCTCTTGCTCCATGGGATGGCATACCCACTGTAGCTGCATTGCTCTGTGGGCTGGGAAGCCCATCACGCCGTCTTGCACTGGTCTCCTGATTCTGCTGCTGTCCTTTTCTCTGCCACTGCATCTCACTGTCTCATGCCATCTCCAGTGTTACAGTTCTCTGCATAGGAACCCCAGGTTCAAAGGATGCACTCTACTCCTGGCTCTTCTTTCTTGATGGTAATGAGGTTCCCCCCCCACCCCCCGGCCTGCCAATACACACTCTAGGATGGGCTCTCGTTTTAAGCCAAGCAGGATGGTAAAACTGACCAATCCTGCCCTTGGGGTTCTATATACTTTATTTGCATGACCCCACCCCCACAGAAGTTCCCATGCACCTTATTTGCATTCCTCGCAGGCTATCCAATCCCCTTGGTGGGCCACAAATACCTTGTTTGCATAGTCCCACTCAATCGTGGGGATACAAGCCCCAAATCCACATTAAGTAATTCACCACACCATAGTAACAGTATGTTTTGAAGAACTGGAGAGGTGCCAAGGTGCCCCTTCATCATTAGATCCTTCTCCCCCAGCCCTTGTCTGAACAGCTCACAGAGATTAACTGGAGAGACCATGATCATGAGACCATAAGGTACCTAGAAAACCTTACCAAACAGAAACCAAACCAGTTGCTGTCAAGTTGATTCTGACTCATGGCAACCTCGTGTGTGTCAGAGTAGAACTGTGTTCCATAGGGGTTTCAGTGGCTGATTTTTCAGAAGTGGAGCACCAGGTGTTCTGGTTACCTAGTGCCACTCTAACAGAAGGTCCCACAAATGGGATGCTTAAACGAACAGTTTATTCTCTTACAGTTTAGAGACTTTAAGTTTGAGTTCAAGGTGCCAAGCTCTAGGGACTGGGTGAAACCTCCACAACCTTGGGCTTCAGCTCTGCCTCCTGTTCCCGACCCACTGAAGCTAGAGGCTCTTCTTCACTCAGACAGCTGTTGGCTCCTGAGACTGACAAGCCCAAGGTTAACAAGTAACAAGGCACAGTCCCCATGTTACCAACCCACACAGCAGGCCATTAATTCAAGTCCATTGGAAGTCCCAAGGTCATCAGAGCATGGCAGGCTGCTGAACAACAACTTGGCTACACGCAGAGTTCAAGCCTGCCGTAAACTAGAGACCGTTCCCCAAGGCTTCTCCTTATATACAGGAAGCAGACCACATCCCTCAGGCAGCTACTCAGTTGGTCACAGTAGATTCCACTATGGAGTAGATTACCAGTCTCATCATGGGGAATACTACATCCAGCTGCCCACCCACTCAACCAGGCCCAGCCAAGTTGACACACAAACTGAACTACCACACCAGGCATTTCTTCTGAGGTACCTGTGGATGGATTTGAACCACCAACCTTTGGGTTAGTGGTTGAGCACTCACCCACGCATACCACTCAGGGCCTCCAGAGCACCTTACAACCATGCTTATGTGTTAAGTGTTATTCCAGTAATTATAATCCAGTCATGCCATGCCTTGGAGAAGGCAGGCTGATAGGTAGACAGCTTATTCTGGCACTCTATAATATGCTGTAAGTCTCCTTTGGCTGCTAACCAAAAGGCTCCTTGAAAGAAATGCCTAGTGATCTACTTCCCAAAAACCAGTCTTTGAGAACACTATAGAGTCCAATTCTACTCCAACACACATGGGGTCACCATGAATTGGAATCTACTTGATGGTATCCTGCAATATGCCAGGTATGTGCATATTTTCTTACTGGAATAGTCTATACTAGAGCCTCAAGAACTTGGATCTTGCTGATAGAGTCAGACCAGCAATGACCAAGAGCCACTCTGCCTTTCTCCCTAAAGAATATGGCTGAAGCCCAGGCTTCCATGCCCAGTTAGCATGAGTAAGGCTGTCCTGTTTGCACAGAACTATGAAGAACTCCACCAAGGAGTGTATTTGGAAGGGGAGCTTTGTAAAGAGATCTTAGTTGACAGATATTAGAATGAATAAAAAGTTGGACAGACAATGGGGAAAACAAATCTGAAAGCAAAGAAAGACACTGTTGAGTGAACGAAGTTAATTGCAGGTTGAGAGAAAGTCAGTCCTAAAATTTAGTGACCTCTAAGGGCAAGGATGGCGCCGATGAACCAGAGAAGGCTGTTTCAAAAGCAAGACCTGCAGGGTTTGCCTTGCTTGGAGCCGGCATTTGGACCCCTGCCAGTTAGTTTGTCCTGTGGAACTTGATTGGGCTACAGGCCACCTTTCTGGCCTAGCTCCCAGCCTGATCCCTGCAAACCTCCACAAATGTTTACAACACCAGTAATTGGCAAATTATAATCAGCAGGATTCTGTAAATATCCCTTCCAAATACATAATCACATAATGCTTTCTGCTAACCCGGCAACTTTCTCTAAATGAGTTTTCAAAAGTTCAGGAACAATGTAGTTCATTAATCACCATCACATCAAGGTGAGATATTGTCTTACTTTGTAAGATTTGAAAGTCCTGGGAACCATTATGCCTTGAATAATTTTACATCAGCCATAAACCAGTTGCCAGGGAGTCCGTTGTGACTCATGGTGACCTCCTGTGTGGACAGTAGAACTGCACACTGTAGGATTTTCAAGGCTGTGACCTTTCAGAAGCCTGTAGCCAGGCCTTTCTACTGAGGTGCCTCTGGATGGGTTTGAACCACCAACCTTTCGATAAGTAGTTGTTCTGGTTACCTAGTGCCACTCTGACAAGAATTATACCGCAGATGGGATGGCCTTAACAAACAGGAGTTTATTCTTACAATTTGGAGGCTTTAAGTCTAAGTTCAAAGTTCTAGGCTCTAGGGGCTGAGTGAAAGCCCTTCAACCTTGGGGTCCAGCTCTGCCTCCTGCTCCCGGCCCACTGGAGCTAGAGGTGTTTCTTCACTCAAACAGCTGCTGGCTGCTGAGGCTGGAAGCCCCAAGGTTGACAAGTAAAAAGGCACAGTCTCAATGTTACCAGACCACATGGAAGGCCATTAGCTTAAGTCCATTGTAAGCCCCAAGGTCGGCAGAGCATGGCAGGCTGCTGAGCAACGACACGGCTACATGCAGGGTCCAAACGTGCCAAAGGCTAGAGACCATTCTCAAAGCTTCTCCTTATATACAGTAAGGAGACTATATAGCAGCTACTCAGCTGCTCCCAGTAGATTCCACCATGGAGTTGATTACCAGTCTCATCATGGGGAATACTACATCCAGCTGCCCAGCCACTCAACCATGCCTAGCCAAGTTGACATACAAACATAACCATCACAGTAGTCAAGCACTTAATCATTTATTCCACCCAGGAACTCCTAAATTAGCCATACAGAGAATTAAAGATTTGATACCTGAATCCTTTAGGATACACTAGGCTATTTGGAAAGATGACAAACTGCCCAAAAGACTCAGTGGCTTAAACATTGATGTTTATGTCTCACTCACACTACTTGTCCATCATGTTCAATGGGAGCTCTCACTCTCACTGATGGAGCAACCAGAACCTGGGGATGTTGCTATCACATGACAGCAGAAACTAGAGTGTGGCTTTTAAATGGAGTCAAGATTCAGGAGTTGAAACCTAAGTGTCTTCTGGGATCTGTTATGCCCTTCTTCAGTGCCTTTATTTCTCCATTTGTAAATTGGAGGCAATACATTTAGGCTTTTCTTCATTGAGAGTAACACATATGGTCTATAATAACTATTGTATAAAGTAATGGGACTGACCTTTTTTATTTAAAAAGAAAAAAAATACACACACACACACACACACACCCCCATCCAAATAGATCCTTGAGAAAAGTTCATTTGGGAGGATCAAGTTTATTCAGGTGATGCTGTTGTTGCCCAAAGCCTTTTAGTTGCCTTCAATTTGAGTTTCCAAGAATTTTTTTTTTTTTTTTTTTACTGTAGAAATTCTATTATAAAAAAATGAGTTGTGGTGACAGGCTAAATCAGAGAGATATGTTACCATGGAGAAGCCAAAAGTCTTCCTCCACAATGTCTCCCTGAATTTTATTCATCACTCTGGTAAATTTGGGAGCTCTGGTGGTATAGTGCCTAGGGCATTTGACTGCTAACCAAAAGGTTGCTGGTTCAAACCCACCAGCCATTTCTTGGGAGGAAGATTGGGCAATCTACTTCCATAGACATACCACCTTGGAAACTCAAGGAGGGGTCGCTATGAGTTGAAGATGACTTGACATCACATAACAACAACAACTGGTAATTTCCTGTGTGTTAACACTGCCCTTTGGCTCTGTAGGCTCAAAACTCTGATTTTTCATCCTCTAGGGAAGATTCACATTAACCAATTTCAAAGTATTGATGTATAAATCGAGTTTCAAGCAAGGGCTATAACTTCACCTAGACAGGGCCCTCAGGGCACATGATCCTTTCATGCTCCATTGGGGAAGTAGAGTCAGCAGAAGCAGGATGGCAGAGGTGTTATACATGTGGGCTCTGAGGCCACCTAGATCTTGTCTTGAATCCTGGCTTAGCTGTGGGACTGGAGCAGTCTGCCTACCACCTCTAAGTCTCATGATCATCACTGACAAAGGGATAATGATCTCTGTTTTGGATAATAATGAGATCGTGTCTGAGGTTGCTCAGCACCATGTCCTGGACATCATAATGGCTCAATAAGTCCCTTGGAAGACATGGAAATAGAACAGAGTTAATGAGGCAATTTGTGTGCTTAATATGATCAGCTAAAGTAGCCTCAAGGAGCCCTGGTGATACAGTGGTTAAGTGCTCAGCTGCTAACTGATGGGTTGGCAATTTGAACCCATCCAGCATCTCCATGGAAGAAAGATCTGGCAATCCCATAGAAAACCCTATGGGACAGTTCTACTCTGCCATACATGGGGTTGCTATGAGTCCAGATTGACTCAACAGCATCTAAGAACAAAAACAACAAAAAAAGTAGCACCATGCCTCTAACATTGCTGTATAAAAGATCCAGGTATCCAAAGCCTATTGACAAGGATTCCATTTACTTCCCTAGCTCATCCTCCTTTCCTAAATTGATTCTCCCACACACACCATCACCCAATAACCACCTTCCACTGAACTCCCACATTCTGCAGAACTATTAATACATTTAATCATGTTATATGTTAAATACATTTAATCGTGTTATAAATATCAGACCTGGGAGTAATTTTTTCTCTTCCTCACTAAATTTATCTCTCTCTGATCAATTCCATTGAGGTGTTGGCTTTAAAGTTTAACTCTTAAGGAAAATTATCTCAAAGAAATCTTATTTCTGTCATTTCTAACTTTGGGCTGGATACCTCACCATAGTCTGCAAGAGTTCACAACAATTACTCTAGTCACACCTCATTTTATAAAACTAGATTGACCCAGCTTGATCATTTGCTGTCCCCTTCCCCATTTATCAGACTTGATATAAAGTGACTTTTGACATTTGAAAAAAATCAAATCCATTCTGAGGCCAAAAAGATTTATCACCACTGAAGGTGTTTTTATGAATGTAACACAAGCTTCGAAAGCAACCCCAAAATACTATCATAAAGTTTTAAGAAATAACAAACATCCTAGGAATACTGTGGAACCCTTTGGAAGGGATGGCAATCATTTGAACAGATAAAGTATGGTACTTCGCAATTTAAAAACCAGCCATACTACTTTCAAGTCAGTCACAACCTGTACCTTGAATGCTTTGTCACTGAATAGCCAAATGCATTCTGGAGTGAAGTGGTGCCTGGCAGCAGAGCCTGAAGCAGCCCATAGCAAACAGCATTGACTTGAAGTGTTAAAAGTCCCTCTCATGTATTTCTACGTATGTATTTACATATGCTGCAAATATATCCATGAATATATTAGACCATATTGTTGTTGTTGTTATGTGCCATCGAGTCAGACCCGACTCATAGCAACCCCTCCTTGGGTTTCCGAGGCACTACCACTGTGGAAGTAGATTGCCCAACCTTCCTTCCGAGGAGTGGCTGGTGAGTTTGAACTTCCAGCCTTCTGGTTAGCAGTCAAGTGCCTTAGGCACTATGCTACCAGAGTTCCTGTATTAGACCATACAAGGGGTAAAGTTATGAAAAATTTTTAATTATAACCAAAAACCCTAGGGAGTGAGTTACTGAGCCTGGGGACTCAGGACCATAGTCTTGGGGAGATAACGGTCAATTGGCATAGCATAACCACAATAACCATGCTCTGCATCCTAATTTGGTGAGAAGCGAGTGGGATCTTAAAAGCTTCAAAGTGGCCAAGGTATAACTATTGGCCTCTCTCCATCTGGAGCAAAGAAGAGTGAAGAAAATCAAAGACACATAGGGTCAATTAGTCCAAAGAACTAATGGACCATGTGAATATCAGCCTCCATGACTCTGAGACCAGAAGACTAGAAGGTGTCTGGCTACCTCTACCAACTGCTCTGAAAGACACCACATTAGAAGGTCCTGAATAGAGTGGGAGAAAAAATGTGGAACAAATTCAAAATCATACAAAAGACCAGACTTGACTGGTAGAACTCCTGAGACTATAGCCATTTGTCACCCTTTACCATGTAGCTCAATTTTCAGTCAAACAATAGATCTACAACGCAAACAGTAACTCTAGAAAGGTACACACTCCTTAGAGCAATCAAACATTCAAGATCAAAAGGGCAGCATTTGCCCAAAGAAAAAGTTCAGAATGCAGGAAGGTTTAGGAGAGGAGGAGAAATGGAAATGAGAAACCCAGGGAGGAAGAGTGATATCAATGGAATTACAATCAATGACATGAAACAAAATGTGTATGAATTGTTGAATGGAAAACTGGTTTGCTCTGTAAACTTTCACTCAAATCACAACAAAAAGTTATAAGAAAAAAAAAGTCCCCTCATTTTATACTTGACTTTATAAGTAGTAAGTGCGACTCTGAGATATTCTCTATTTACCCTGTAGCTGTCTACGCCCTGCATTTCTCCCGGGTAGAATTGTTAGGATTTACAACCAAAAACCAAACCCAAACCCACTGCCATCAAGTCAGTTCTGACTCATTGCGATGAAGGAGAATCTTAATAAGGTCTTGAATTCCCTATTGATTACACAGATTGCTTTTCCACTTTTTCAAAATTTAGTGTGAATGGAAGTATAAAAATTAGATGGTGTTGATTTATGAAGATGGGTTCTCCTATTGATTTATGTGTTCTTGGGAGGAAGTTCTGTCATAGCTCCTACCCCTCTCCTGTTAGTTCAAGCTGTTTTCGTTGGTAAATTGATAGTAATTGAGGCCCAGAGGCCGTCATCCTGTGAGCTCAGAGTGAGAAGGAAACATCTGCTTTGGAGTTTTAAAAGGAACACTAGCTTGTACTCTGTACTCCTTATGAAGACTAAGGGTCTTCTAGGTAGGTGCTAAGATTTGCTCATTTTTGTATCGTCTGTAGCATTTAGCTAGTACTTTGTCTAGTATGGGTGACCCTACTGGTATGTGAAATACCAGTGGCATGTCCTTCAGCCTCACAGCAACATACAAGCCACTATAGTACGACCAACTGACAAATGAGTGGTGGTTGCACTTATTAGACATTGATAAATATTTGGTGAGTTAAAGGAATTATACAAGAAACCAAAGTATAGATAACTCTTAACATCATGTTTTATCCACCCTGTCACATGGGGTCGCTATGAGTCAAAATCAACTCAACAACAAACAGCAACAACAATCCACTCTCCTAACACAGAAATGCAAGAGAGAACTATCAGAATAGGAAATATATTCAAGAAGAGAGAAAATAATGTCCATGAATAATGTGTACACACACATTTTCTCTTCTGTAGTCTTTGTTTTTGCTGTGAGCTTAGAGGTGTCCAGTGAGCAGTCATCCTAGATTGAATGCAATACGTTTGCATATATAGGCCCTAGAAGCTGATTTAGAAATAACTGTTTTCTTAAAGGAGCTCTGGTGGGGGTAATGGTTAAAGTATTTGGCTGCTAACCAAAAGGTCAGCGGTTCGAACCCACCAGCCACTCTGCAGGAGAAAGATGAGGCATTCTGCTTCCATAAAGATTTACAGCCTTGAGAACCCTATGGAGCAGGTCTACTCAGTCCTAAAAACTTGTTATAAGTCGGAATCAACTCAATGGCAGTGGGTTTGGATTTGTTATTCCCTCTTAGCCACATATCTCCATCAGCCTGCCTTTCCCTCCTCCTCCACTTCAGTGCTCTGGTGTTCTGTGGTGATTTCAAGCTTGATAGACCAGGGAGAATAACGTATTAGCAGTGCTCAAACATCTACAGTGATTTTATGCCTAAATTCTGCGGGAGTACTCCTACATCGGTCAACATTTTAAAAAAAGAGTTTATGATGAAAACATGCTTAAGATCGTTGTTGTTCTTTGAAAAGGTAAAGACAGGGTAAATGTTTAGTTTATTCTTAAATACCATTTCCAAAGTCCTCTGGCCTTAATTTTGACATTTCTTGCAGGAGGATACTTTTATTGTTTGTATTAAAAATTATAGCAGCATAGTAGAGTGGTTGAGGACACAGACTTGGGAGCCAGAAGGTTAAGACCCAAATCCCACTTTTAACACTTGCTTAATCTCAAGTGCTGGTTTCCCCCCTGTAAAGTGGAATTGGTAAGAGGACCAACCTTACAGGGTTGTGATGAGGATTAAAGATGCTAGAATATGTAAAGTGCTTGGAATAGTACCTGGCACATAGCAAATACTATGTAAATGGTTGTTAAATATAATTAAAAAAAAAAAAAAAAAAGAAGGAAATCATCTTCTAGTCCGTTCGATGTAAAATATACTTTTAACTGCTTGGAGAGGAGGAGCCACAGGGTTTGACAACTTGGCCAAAGAGCAAGAGCATCTAAGAAATGAGATAACCTGTTAGTTGCTGTCCAGCGATGCTGAGTCATGAGCCCCCATGTGTGTCAGAGTAGAACTGTGCTCCGTAGGGTTTTCAGTGGCTGATTTTTTGGAAGTTGATTACCAGGACTTTCTTCCAAGAAACTTTTGAATAGACTCAAACCAGCAACCTTTCAGCTAGTAGCCAAATGCAGTTAACCAAGAGAAATAAGATAGAAGGTTCTCCACTTATTAAAAACCCTTTACTTGACTGATTCCACTGCTGGGTCCTCATCGTCTTCTCCTTTGCATGATTATAACATTTGCATTGACATACTCGGGGTTTGAGACATTCCATTAAATGAAAATTATATAAACCTGAGATTGTATGTTTTAGGAAAATCAGTCTCTTGTCACTTACTCTTTTCCTTTTTGTTCCCCATTTGATTCTCCCCCTAGCCCAAGCTTTTGGCCAAGGAGCTTCTAGACCTAGTGGCATCTCACTTCAACCTGAAAGAAAAGGAGTACTTTGGAATAGCATTCACAGATGAAACGTAAGTGCTGTGATGTGCCCTCAGAGCCTGCCGGGCACGGGCAGCCCTCTGCAATCACACTTTCTCAACTGTCAGCCATTAAATGAGTTGCAGGCCTCTTGGGTCCTGTGGTATGGGTTCAGCCTAAGTCTGTCATCTGAATTTCAAAGACCTTGTGATCATGCCAGGAATAGCCAAAGGATATAATTAGGGTCATCTGAATATTCTGAAATTATTAGAGGTACTAGTTCTTATAATCAAGTAGGTTGATGCTCAGAACTGCGCTGTTTAATTTTTAAAAAGTATATTTGTATGGGTTTGTTTTCTATTAAAGTTAAATGAAAACTTATGGAAATCAAACATTCCCTTCCAGTGTTGAAATAACAATGACAGTAAGTTAATTTGATGATAAATGCAAAATGAAAAGTATCTGTGTCATTTCACTGTCTTAAGCTGAAATGGAGAATATGAAAATCAAAAAATTCACATCACTCATCTGATAAAAAGAACATTTGCTTTTCAAAAGCAGCTTTCAGTTTGGCTCTATAAAGTCATGTTTTGTAATACAACTAAAGAATAACCACTAAAATTTCAATTTTCTTCTTAATGTATTATTATCAAGAGTGCAGTGAATACCTGCCCAGATTTCTAGGTAAAAATAAGCTATTTTCACCAAATGTTTCATAATTCTCTTTCTTGTGTGTGTGTGTGTATACATAAATACATACTTTTTTTTTCTTTCTAAAATCTTAGAATTACAGAGATCATTTCCTAAAACACAGATAGATTAGGGTTAGGTTAGTGGTTGAGCAAGATAGTACAGGAAGGCCAGGCCCAGGAAATCAGACGGCTGGCCCCATGTAGGCAGGATGGGCTCAGAAGCAAGCACAGGAGGCATCCACTTGGGCCAGTGAGAGAGGTGACCAGATATATCTGCACATAGGGCCTAATGCATTTGACAGCTAACCAGAAGACTGGAGGTTCAAATCTACGATCCACTCCTCGGAAGGAAGGTTGGGCAATCTACTTCCGTAGAGATATCACCACAGAAACTCAAGGAGGGGTTGCTATGAGTTGGATCTGACTCGAGGGCAATGAGTTTGGTTTTGTTTTTTTGTAGAGTGGACTTAGCCTTGGGAGTGACAAATGGATAATGGCCATTTAATTTATTATCCAAATTGGGATACTGTGAGTGAGGTGGGTATAAAAAGAGACTGTTTTGGCAAACTGGAACAATGATCACCCTATATGTATTTGGTGGCACAATGGTTAGGCTTGCAGCTGCTAAGTGTAAGGTCATTGGTTTGACCCCATCACTGGCTCTGCAGGAGAAAAGACCTAGAGATCTGCTCCTGTAAAGAGCACAGCCCAGGAAACCCCAGAGAGCAGTGCTTCTTTGTCACATCGGGTCCCTATGAGTCAGACTCAGCAGTGCACAACAACATACATAAGTGACATTTCAGGCAGTGGTGTGTTTAGGGAGCAAGCAGCGAGGACAAAGCCATATCATTCTCAAGAAAGCCATGAGGAACTAGGTGGGCCATCATCCAGACTTGCAGGGAACTGAGCAGGCTTCTGGTGGCTCCTGATCTGGAGAAATGGCTGTGCCGGCACGTAGCCCAGCTGTGCAAGCCTGTGCGCTGTGGAGGGAAGGAGCCAGCCTGGTAATTTCAAAAAATGCTTTTCAAACAAATTCACATGTAGAACAATTACTTTGACAAATGCAAACGTTTTCTGCCCTTTGTCCCAAGAATCAGCGTAAACTCCCAAAATTGCTATTCAGATCTTTTTCGCTAATTAATGAATTGGAAGGAAACCATAAGTTTCAATTAATCACAGCCCCATTGTTCACATTTCCCAAATAAGTTTACCCTCCTACAAAATCCCGTGAACTTTAGATGTGTCCCAATGAGACTTCCTTTTTGAATAAGCAGGAATCAAAGAATGAGACAAACAGGAAGAAGTAAGCCTGAAGGATGTTTCAAATCACTACCTAGTAGCATGGGCCAAAAAGAATCAATTGTAGGGTACCAAGCCATTCTTCTCCCGGGAGGGATGAAAGTTCCACATCATAGAAAGAAGAGTGGGAGTGCCCACAGCAAAGTTGAGGTTTCCCATTAAGCGAAGCCTTTATACTCTGGATCTCTTTGTTGTTGCTAGTTGCTGTCAAGTTGGCCTGACTCATGGTGACCCCATGTACAACAGAACAAAATGCTGCCCTGCCCTATGCCATCCCATAATTGGTTTCAGATCAAACCACTGTGATCCATAGGATTTTCACTAGCTGATTTTCAGAAGCAAATTGCCAGGCTTTTTTTCCTAGTCTGTCTGAGGCTAGAAGCTCTACTGAAACCTGTTCAGCATCATAGCAATTTACAAGCCTCCACTGACATGGGTGGTGACTGCACTTGAGCTATAGTGACCAGAAATGGAACCCAGGTCTTCCTCATGGAAGGTGAGAAATCTACTATTGAACCACAGTGCCTTATAGTCTGCATTGGAGCTATCCTAATTCTCTGTGCTTCCCAGGAAAGAGTGTGTGGTGTGTGGTGTGTGTGTGTGTGTGTGTGTGTAGGTCAGGCTTTAGAAGAGCATATTACTTTCTGGTGGAGTCGCCAGCACAAGAGGGCTCTATGGGGGATGATAAAAAAAATATAAGCATTTTTCTGGCATGGTGCAGAGAAAATATCTACCATGGTCACCTTCATTGGATTCTGGGTGGGATGGTTTCTCCAGCAAGTGTAGGAGTGGCGGGCAGCCAACGAGAGATCAGTGACAAAGGGTTGGGACTGGCAAACAGTTACTGCAAGAACTGGCAGATATGTCTGACTCACCAGTGGGAAACAGTAGTGCAAAGATCCCAGAGTAAAATGACAACCTAGGTCTCAAAGGAAAAGGCAAGGAGACAGAAACAAAGGGGAAGGCAGGGAATGGCTGTGACTCAGGACACTGTCAGTCGGAGCCTGACAGCACCTGGGGCAGCAGATGCCGAAGGGTGGCCTTTTTTGTTCTCCTGAACTTTTCACCTTTTCTTGGTAGGAAAAGGAAGAAGAAAAGCTACCACCACAAAACAGTGCCTGTGGTTGTGACTTGGTCTAGGCAGGTGATGTGTCAGTAAGCACCAGCTTTGTACTATGTCCCACCAGTCCTCATGATGTCTCTGGGTACCAGTGGACACTTATACAAGGTCTTTTAATAACTGTTTTCAATTTGTTCATGTGTGCTGTGAGATGAAAGAGCCCTGGTAATGCAGTTCTTAAGCACTTGATTGCTAACCAAAAGGTTAGTGGATCAAACCTACCCTGTAGCTCTGTGGAAGAAAGACCTGGCATATGCTTCCATAAAGATTAAAGCCAATAAAGCGCTGTGGGGGCAGTTCTACCCTGTCACATGGGATCATTAGGAGTCATAAGGGACTGTTGGTACCCAACATCAACTGACACTATGAGATGAGCAGTGTGTGTGTGTGTGTGTATGTGTGTGTGTATGAAAGAGAGAGAGAATTTAATTTATGCTGGTACACTACACTGTGTGTTACATAATAAAGTGCAGAAATTTCATCCTTTATTACAGCTGACAATATACCACATCTATTCACCTACCTCCTGATGCAAATCAAACAAAATTAACACTTGGAAAATACTTATAAACAGGAAAATACTGTACAAGTGTGAGCTACTGTTACCAGCAGCATTATCATTCCCAATGGTAGAACTGACTCTTTGGTCAAATATTGTCAGTGATTCTTTCAATGTTAACTGCTATTGATGGTATTTTGTGGGACTGAATAGGCCTGTAAAAAAGATATATAAAGCAGAATGCAGACAGGAAATTGGAAATTTCTCTAAGCTTCTTTTGCCCCATAAATTTTATTCATTAATAAAGTGTCTAAGTCCATAGTGAAAGACTTTCTGCCCAAAGATATTTAATATTGCTACCTCATCAGTAATTTTACATTATTAAAGCTAGCTCCACCTTCTCTTTTTTCATTTAATTTTTTTTAACTTGTAAGTGAAATAACTAAACATACAAAACAGTTGCAGAGACAGTACAGAGTTCCCATATATCCTTCATCCAGCTCCCCCAAACCATCTTACAAACTATATTTATCAAAACTAAGAACTTAACATTGTATTATATTATTAAATAAATTACAGACTACTCAGATTTACCTGTTTTTCCTCAAATGTCCTTTTCTGTTTCAGGGTTTAGTCCAAGATACTTCGTTATGTTTTTGTTGTTGTCATTGTGTGCTTTCAATTCAATTCCAATTCATAATGACTCTGTAGAACAGAGTAGAGCTGCCCCATCGGATTTTTTTGGGGTGTAATCTTTACAGAAGCAGACTGCCATGCTTCTCTTCCATGGAGCAGTGGATGGGTTTGAACCTTCAACCTTTTGACTCACAGCTAACCCTTTTAACCACTGTGCCACTAGTGTTCCTTATGTTGTATTTAGTCCTCCTTTCCTTTCATTAATTTTGTCCTAGCAAAAAGAGATAGAGATGACCACCTACAGATGATCTGAATTGTGCTGGCACACTCAAGCAATGACATTTGGCAGCCTTTAAAACATTGTGAAACAAAGTAAGAGCCTAGTATAAACTTGATCTTAAAATAATTGTTCATGCTTTGCTGGAGCAGGGGTTCTCAGCCTTTGTTGCACATTGCCATAACCTAGGGCATTTTATAAAATACTGATGCCTGGGACCTACCCCCCAGAAATTCTAATTTAATTGGTCTGGATTTGGCCTGAGCATCGAAATTTTTCAAACTCCTCCATTGATTCTAATGTGCAGCCAAGTTTGAAAATCCCTGCTCTAAAGAGTGGAGAGTCCTAGAGTAAATATCCCTGCTGCTTCTGTCCAGATCCAAGAAGAGAAATTGATCCCACTCAAACTTTGGGTGTTTGGGGTCAATCATGGCACATCCCAGGGGCCTACAAAGGTCAATATTGTTGTTAGGTGCTGTTGACTTGGCCTTGACTCATAGCAACCCCATACACAACAGAATGAAACCCTGCCCAGTCCTGCACCAGCTGCAGGATCAGTTGTGGATTGAACAATTGTGATGCATAGGGTTTTCATTGCTGGGTTTTCAGAAGTAGATCTCCAGGCCTTTCATCTTGGAATGAAAGCTCCGCTGAAACCTGTTCAGCATCAGAGCAACCCACAAGCCTCCACTGATAGGCTAGTGGTGGCTGCACATGAAGCGCATTGGCCAGAATCAAGGCAAGGTCTCCGTGTGGAAGGTGAGAACTCTACCACTGGAAAACCACTAGCTTCCTCGGAAGTATACCGAAAACCCAAAACAGTTGTTGTCAAGTCAACTCTAATGCATGGCAACTTCATGAGAGTCAGAACGGAACTATACTCCACAAGGTTTTCCAGAAGTAGATTGCCAGGCCTTTTTTTTTTTTTTTTTTAAGGCACTTCTTGATGGACTCAAACTACCAACTTTTCAGTTATCAGTTGTGTTGGATTGGGTTCTCTAGAGAAACACAAAAACCAGCAAA
>NW_006921615.1:5855708-5858263 GCF_000298275.1 Orycteropus afer afer
GCTTAGGACGCAGTCATGTGATCCATCATGGGAACCACCACTCACAAGTGAAGTCCAGCCAAGTTGACACATCTTCAACTATCACATCAGTTGAACTCATTAACATTCACAACGCCTGGAACTCCTTTTGCAGAGGTATAGACCATCTCTATTCTAGACAGATTCTGGAAACCTAATAGTTTGAGAACCAACTCAGAAGTTCAGATTGAGTGTACCTATCTGTGCAAACAGTGTAATTGAGATCATTTATCAAACAGTAGTGTCTAGCATTAGGGATTATTTTTATATTTTATGTTTGAAAGATTTCCATTACTGTTTTAACACCCAAGTTTCAATTGATCTTTTTAAAATTATTTTATTTTTGGTTGTTGATGAAACTATATACAGCAAAGCATACCTATTCAACAATTTCTGCATGTGTAGTTCAGTAACATTGATTATACTCTTGAGTTGTACAACCATTCTCACTTTCCTTTTCTGGCTTGTTCTTCCCCCATTAGCATAAATTTGCTGCCCCCTAAGGTTCCAATCTAATCTTTTCAGTTGCTGTTGTCATTTTGATCCCATGTAGACAGATCTTAAAAGAGTATAATACTCAAGACAGACTTTTTTTTTTTTTTTTTTTTACTAGTTTAGCTAAACTGGGATTTGGTTTTAAGATTTCATGGGATATTTTTGGTTTATGATTTAAAGATTATCTCAGGGCAACATTTTGGGGAGTTAATCCAGCTTCTGTGGCTCCAGATAGGCTGGATTCCATGAGAATTTGGAATACATTCTGCATTTC
The DNA here is from genome assembly GCF_000298275.1 of Orycteropus afer afer. Lineage (NCBI taxonomy): Eukaryota > Metazoa > Chordata > Mammalia > Tubulidentata > Orycteropodidae > Orycteropus > Orycteropus afer. The sequence continues at coordinate 5,856,496 of NW_006921615.1, forward strand.
CTCCCTTTTGATTAGGATTCTTCTGTACAATCTTTGTTCAGCCAACATGTCCAGTAATAGCTACCATTACTCAACTGATTTTTTCAAAATTGTTAGCTGGGGGACAGAGGATCTCATCATCAAAAGCTTAGCTAAACAACTTTTAGACTTATCTAGTTGTTAATGGTTAGCAGAAATAGTCATACCCCAAATTAAAATGATTATAATAATCTATTTAAACTTTTATTTGACTCTCCTGTCATAATTTAAAGAATAGCTCATTGAATGCTATGTATGAGTACCCATATAATACTCTCTCTGTGTGTGTGTGTGTGTAAGATATGGCTTCTAGTTACCCTTCAGGCCTGGAATTGAACTCACTCTCATGGCTTCCAGGCAAACAACAGACAGGCATATAGGGTGAACATTTACACTAGGTAGTTATACTCCTTAGAAAGATAAATCATAGGAGAACAGAAGTGCAGTATTTACACAGGGAGATAGATAGCTCATGGGACTGGACTCCATAAGAAAGAAGGACACACAGAAGAGGTGATTACAGGGAGGAAGTGAGAAGAGAGTTGTTACATTGTGAAAATTTCAGTCAATGTCATGAAACAAAATGTGTATGAACAATGAATTTTCTTTCAAAACTTTCACCCACATTACAATAAAGATTTTTTTTTTTTTTTAAAGTAAGAAGTATTAAGAAAGTTGAGAGAGAAAGGTAAGAAATTTGGCTAGCCACTATTTCACAATTTTAAAACCCAAGTACAGTTAGAATGCATTTTCAATACCAATTAAGAAAATTAGTAGTTCTTAGACTCTTATTTAATTACAGACTTCTTTGAAATTTGTTGAGAAGTAATTCTCTCCTTCACAATAGGTTACATGCAAACATGTAAACATGTTTTTGCACATGTGTTAGAGGATTCACAGACACTCTGAGGCTAGAATCTCAGGTTAAGAACCTATAAGGTAATTGAGGATTTTTATGTTTTTTATGATATGTTTGTGTCTCAATTAATTGAATCACTTGATTGCTACTACTGTTCAGAGATTCTGAATTACCCAGATAATTAAAGGCTAAACTTCCCTGAAGGTTCCTGGGTGGTACAAATGGTTTGCACTCAATTGCTAACCTAAAGGATGGCAGTTCAAACCTACCCTGTGGTACTGTGGGACAAAAGGCCTGGTGATATGCTTCTTTTAAGATTGTTGCTACCCGTTGCCTTCGAGTTGATTCAGGCTCAAAGCAACCCCATAGGACAGAATAGAACTTCCTTATAGGGCTTTCTAGAGCTCTGGTAGCCTAGTGCCTAAGGCACTTGACTGGTAACCAAAGGGCTAGTGGTTCAAACCCACCAGCCATTCCTCGGAAGGAAGGTTGGCAATCTACTTCCGTAGTGATACCACCTCAGAAACCCAAGGAAGATTTCTGAGTCTAGTCCGACTCAATGGCACATAACAACAACAACAACATAGGACTTTCTTGACTATAATCTTTATAGGAACAAATCACCATTTCTTTCTCCCGCAGAGCCTCTGGGTGGGTTCAAACTGCCAGCCTTTCAGTTAGTTAACAGCCAAATGCTTAACTGTTGCACCACCAGGACCCAAGAACCCCGTGGAGCAGTCTTACTCTATAACACATCAGGTTGCTGTTCTGGTTACCTAGAGCTGCTCTGACAGGCATATATACCACAAATGGGATGGCCTTAACAAACAGGAGTTTATTCTTACAATTTGGAGGCTTTAAGTCCAAGTTCAAAGTGCCAGGCTCTAGGGG
>NW_006921615.1:5858363-5868686 GCF_000298275.1 Orycteropus afer afer
TTATATATACCATCCTGTTGCCTTCTCACCTGCATGGTTTCTGCTGAGAAATCAGAGATTAGTCTTTCTTCTGGTTACCTAGTGCCACTCTGATGAGAAATATACCACAAATGGGATGGCCTTAACAAACAGGAGTTTATTCTTACAATTTGGAGGCTTTAAGTCCAAGTTCAAAGTGCCAGGCTCTAGGGGCTGGGAGAAAGCTCCTCAACCATGGGGTCTAGCTCTACCTCCTGCTCCTGGCCCACTGAAACTAAGGGCTTTTCTTCACTCAGACAGCTGCTGGCTGCTGAGGCTGAGAAGCCCAAGGTTGACAAGTAAAAAGGCACAGTCCCGATGTTATAAAACCACATAGCAGGCCATTTTTAAGTCCATTGTAAGGCCCAAGGTCAGCAGAGCATGGCAGGCTGCTGAGCAATAACAGGGCTACATTCAGGGTCCAAGTGTGCCATAGGCTAGAGACCATTCCCAAGGCTTCTCCTTATATACAGAAAGCAGACCACATCCCTAGGGCAGCTACTCAGCTGCTCACAGTAGATTCCACCATGGAGTTGATTATCAATCTCATCATGGGGAATACTACATCCAGCTGCCCAACCACTCAACCAGGCCCAGCCGAGTTGACACACCAACCGAACTACCAGTTGCCATGAATTGGAATCAACTCAGTGGTGACTGATAAAAACAACAAACTGCCCTGATGCATTGGAAATCCATGTTTAGATCCTGTGCTGGGAACAGTGACTGATACATGGGGTAAGTCCTCTGTTCTGTGATGTCCTTGAGTCCTTGCATTTGCTTAAATAGAACCGTGGCTGTCATTGGTTGGAGCAGCTGACAAGGGTCTAGTTGATGAGCATTCTTAGTCATAAGTTTATCTACAATTTAAAAAACAAAGAAAGTAGGAAAGCAGTTTTCCAATCAAGGAAGAAACAACAACAAGTGACTCTGGGAAAGTAATTTATTTAGAGATAGGTTTGGAATTTCCATTCATTAAATGTGCTGTTTTGTGAGACTGAAGAGAAAATCAATGGCAGCAACCTCTATTCCTGTGTGGTAATAATGACTTCTGGTAACATGGCATTCCTTCCCCATTACAGCCTCTGAGACAACCACGTTAGTCCTGTCAGGCATTATGGAAAAAAGCGGTGTCTTATATTTAGTGAGCAGAGAGTGCTTTAGCATAAATCTTTCTGTGTGTAACTCAGATGAATAGAAAAGAATGGTGTAATCCAAGGAGGGTTTAGAGGCCCAGGCTCTCGCCTCACCTTTTCCTTCCTTCATGGTGCAAATGATATGGGAAAATGCTGATCCTTGACTTAAGAGCAGAGTGTGTTCTTACTAAGTATATGGAGTCTTTTTATTGAAGACAGGAGCAATATCTGTATATGGGTGACAATCAGTGAACCTATACAAATCTTGATATATTGGCATACTATAAAGCTGATACATTCATTCTCTCAACAAATATTTATATAACATCTACTTGAGCTATGGAAGTAACTGGTCTTGGACTCTTTGTAGAGCTTGTATTTTTAGGTTTGTTGTTGTTAGTTGCTGTTGAGTTGCCCTCTGACTCATGACAACCCCATTCACAATGGGATCAGACTGTTGTTATCTACAGGGTTTCCACTGGCTAATTTTTCAGAAGTAGATTGCCAGGCCATTCTACCTGGTCTATTTTAGTCTGGAAGGCCCACTAATCTCTGTTCAGCATCATAGCACCACACAAGCCTCCACTGACAGACTAGTGATGGCTATGCTTGAGGTGCTTTGGCTAGGAATCAATCTGGGTTTTCCACACAGAAGGTGAGAATTCTACTACTGAACCACCCGGGCCACTGTTGAGGAAGTAGATAATAAAGGTGTAATGTTGGAGGGTAGGAGCTCTGCTAGCACAGTGGTTAAGACATTTGTCTGGTAACCAGAGGGTCAGAGGTTCACACCCACCAGCTATTCTGCTGGAGGAAGGTGAGGCAATCTACTTCCATAAGGAATTGCAGCCTTAGAAACACTGTGGGTCACTATGAGTCAGAATTGACCGGTGGTAGTGGCTTTTAATGTAGGAGGTGCCAAAAAAGAAAATTGTGAACAGCCTTAAGAGCAAACAATTCCTCCATAAAAATTTAGAGCCAGAGATTCAGTTGGACCAGATAGCAAATTGTTTAGTAATTTGGCCTCTCCAATCCATACCTTACCTTCATCTTTCTGTCCCTCTCATGTATGCACTCTCCTTCGCTCTCATACATGTGTATATACATACACAATACAGGAAGGTTTGAGGTTTCTAGCTAAATCAGAATCCCTGAGCTGCCCTTGATGAGCATATAACACTTCTGAGTCAAGGACACTAATTAGCTAAACACTCTTCCTTTTGAAGAGCTCCCTCCCTCCCTTCCATTCAGTGACATCTTTAAGAATGTCATACTCTTGCTTTGATTTTCCATAAAAACGCATTCTGTGTGAAATAACGTGTCTACAATAAAACGCCAAAAAGGCGGACCCTTAGGTCCAAGCTCAGAGAGACTTAGCATACAACTCCACCCTCCAGTAACTCTCCATAAACAAAGCTCTCCTTGAGGCTATCTCTCTTGAAAGAACCAACACTTGAACCAGAAATCTATTTGTATTATAAGTAGAAGCTAAAAACAATCCCTTAAATAAATGCATTCTGTTCCTTTTGCCCGGAAGCAATTGCATATTTATTACTGACCTAACAGTTTGACCTTCTGCAGCCATAAACCAAATGAGTGCTATCTAGCTCCATTTTAAAGATAGTTATCAGTCAAGTAATAACAAAAATGCTCTGAGTGTCTGCTAGGGCTCCCCCCCCCCCTTTTGTTATTGGCAAAGGCACTGATGTGAATTCTCAAATGGAAAAATCAATGAGAATAATGAAAGCCAAACTATCAGGCATCTCTTAGTTAAACTATATAGAGAAAATGCTTCTTTTACCTTTTTGCTCTCCATTACATCCAAACTCAAAGAAAAATAAAAGGTTTAAGGGAGAAGCTTGAAATCAGGCAGGGAATGTTACTTAGGAAAGAAAAAGTCCTGTGTATTGAGGATGCCCTGATCCTATTGTGTCTAGAAAATGTGACTCTGAACCCCATGGAGTGAGCACAGGCCAACATTTTAAGAAGTCTACTGCTGCACCACAGCTATCAGTTTGTCATATTGTCCTGGCTTGTGTGTTGCTGTGAGGCTGGAGGCTATGTCACTGTTATTTTAAATACCATTAGAGTCACCCATGATGGACAGGTTTCTGCGGAGCTGCCAGACTATGACAGACTAGGAAGAAGGATGGGGCCATCCACTTCTGAAAAAGTTGGCCACTGAAAACCTTATTAATGAAATGTTCAAATATTTGGAGTTAGAAAACACCAAAAGGGGAGAACATGTTTGGCATTACTCAACCTGAATGAACTGAAGAAAAAATTCAAGCCTCCAGTTGTGATATTGAAGGATTCTATGGGCAAAATATTGAATGATGCAGTAAGCATCAGAAGATGGAAGGAATACACAGAGTCACTGTACCAAATAGAATTGGTAGGCATTCACTTATTTCAGGAGGTTGCAGATGACCAAGAACCACTGGTATTGAAGAAAGAAGCCTAAGCTGCACTGAGGGAATTGGTGAGAAACAAAGCTTCAGGAATTGACGGAATACCTATTGAGATGTTTCAACAAATGGATGTAGTGCTGAAGGCACTTACTCATTTATGCTAAGAAATTTGGAAGACAGCTACATGGCCAACTGACTGGAAGAGATCCATATTTGTGCCCCTTCCAAAGAAGGGTGATCCAACAGAATGTGGAAATTATGGAATAATATCATTAATATCATACGCAAGTAAAAGTTTGCTGAAGATAATTAAAAAACATTTGCAGTAGTATTTTGGCAGGGAATATCCAGAAATTCAAGCTGGGTTCAGAAGAGGGCATAGAATGAGAATATCACTGCTGATGTCAGATGGATCTTGGAGGAAAGCAAGTAATACCAGAAAAGTATTTACCTGTTTTTTATTGACTATGAAAAAGCATTTGACTGTGTTGATTATGACAAATTATGGATAACATTGCAAAGAATGAGAATTCCAGAACACTTAATTGTGCTCATGAGGAACCAGTACATAGACCAAGAGGCTGTCATTCAAACAGAACAAAGGGATACTGCATGGTTTAAAATCAGGAAGGGTGTGCATCAGGGTTGTATCCTTTCATCATATTATTAAAAAAAAAAATTTCCTTCCCTTTGTAAACCTTCCTTTGACGTTTTATAATAACTGACTCATACAATATTTGTCCTTCAGTGATTGACTTACTTTGTTCAGCATGATGTCTTCCAGTTTCATCTATGTTATGAGGTGATTCATGGATTATTCATTATTCTTTTATGTTGTATAGTATTCCATCATGTGTATGTACCAGAGTTTGGTTGTCCATTAATCTGTTGATGGGCATTTAGGTTGTTTTAATCTCCTTGCTATTTGACAGTTTGACCTTCTGCAGCCATAAACCAAATGAGTGCTATCTAGCTCCATTTTAAAGATAATTATCAGTCAAGTAATAACAAAAATGCTCTGAGTGTCTGCTAGGGCTCCCCCCCCCCTTTTGCTATTGGCAAAGGCACTGATGTGAATTCTCAAATGAAAAAATCAATGAGAATAATGAAAGCCAAACTATCAGGCATCTCTTAGTTAAACTATATAGAGAAAATGCTTCTTTACCTTTTTGCTCTCCATTACAGCCAAACTCAAAGAAAAATAAAAGGTTTAAGGAGAAGCTTGAAATCAGGCGGGGAATGTTGCTATTGTGAATAGTGCTGTGATGAACATGGGTGTGCATATGTCTATTCTTGTCCCAGATCTTGCCTCTTTAGAATATATTCCTAGTAGTGGGATTGCTAGATCAAATGGTGTTTCTGTTTCCAACTTTTAAAGGAAGCACCAAAAAAATTTAAAAAAAAAAAAGGAAGCACCATACCATTTTCCACAGTGATTGTCCCATTTTACAGTCCCACTAGCAGTATATGAGAGTCCTAATCTCTCCACATCCTTGCCAACATCTGTTGTTTTCTGTCTTGTTGAACTTTAGTATTATTACTGGAATGAGATGATATCTCATTGTTGTTTCAATATGCATCTCTCTGATGACTAATGATCAACAACATTTCTTTTTGTGTTGTTGGATGCTTGAATAGCGTTTTTGGTAAAGTTCATGTCTTTTGCCCATTTTTTTAATTAAATTGTTTGTCTTTTTGATGTTGAGGTATTGATGTTTGCTATAAATTTTAAAGACAAATCCCTTGTTGGATATGCCATTGGCATTGCCAAATATTTTTTCCCAACCTGGGGGATCTCTTTTTACTGTTTTAGAGATTGATGTGCATAAGAATTTAATTTTTAAAAGGTCCCAGTCATCTAGTTTTGCTTCTGCTGTTTGTTAATTTTGGTTTATGTTTTATAGTCTATTTATAGACAGGTCATAATTTTTAAATACTAATTGTAGAAGATTAAGCATGGGGATGATACAAACCAAAAGTTCTAAAGATGTTTGGAAGGAAAAACAAACAAACCTAGACTTATGTAATCAAAGAAGACTTCACTCAAAGACTTGAATTCAGCCTTGAGTAGTGGCTAGCAGTGAGATAAAGAGGGTGGGAAGATTATTGTAATTAGGGGAAACAGCAGGAGCAAAGTGATGGTGTAGAGCATGCACATGGCATGTTTGCTGGAGTCTGAGAAGAAAGACAAGACTGGGAGTTTGGAGGCATTTTCAGAGGCAAGAAGGGAGTGACTGTAGCTTATTACTGACCCCCACCAATAATCAGGTCTAACATTTCTAACACCACTTATTCAATTTTGTACTTTCACCTTATGAGGTAAGTCTCTGTATATTTTTCAGATGACAAAAATCCACTAGGGAAAAAGAATGCATGCACAGAGTAAGTTCCATTGAATGTCAAGTGCAGAAATGGAAGTGTGCCTAAAATGGATACTTGCTTTGGACATGTTTTTAGGAGGGATCAGTATCTGGAGGAAGACATTGGGTGAAGAAAAAGGCCAGTGAGGGTGAAGGTGACGGACTGGCAAAATAGCCAATAGATCGTGCTGGCAATTTTGAGATTGATGCAGGGTGGGCAACATTTTGTTCTGTTGTACATAAGGTTGCTATGATTTGGAGTCAACTTGATGGCAGCTAACAAAGATGGGCGTTTTTCATCACAGCACTATTCACAAAAGCAAAGAGATGAAAAACCTAAGTGCCCATCAACAGAAGAATGGATAACCAAACTATGGTACACACACATAGTGGAATATTATGCAACACCAAACAATAATGTAGAATCTACAAAACACTGCATAATGTGGATGGACTTGGAGGACATTATGCTGAGTGCAATAAGTCAATCACAGAAGGACAAGTATTGAATTAGACCATTATTGTAAAAAGTCAAGGAAAGGTTTATACATGGGAGGAAACTCTCTTTGTTGGTTACCAGGGATGAGAGGGGAAGGAAGGGGAGGAAAATTTGCTAGATATGTTAGAGAGAAGTATTGATTTGAGTGAAGGGAAAGGCAATATACCAAGTTCAGAGACCAACACAGTAACACTAAGGAAAAGAAAAACACAGAGAGGTGCACAAGCGGTACAGACAACAAAGATAAATGCTTTTCCATATACAATTCCATGTCATCAGTGATAACAAACATTAATCTATGGGTAAAATATATGAGTAGATGGGCTGAATGATCAGATGTCTAGGCAAAAGGGAATATAACCTTATATATAGTTGGTAGATGATATTTCTACATACATATTTGTATGTGCTGTAAGAATATCCATATAAATAGAACTAGCAGGGGGCAAAGTCATGATAACTTCTTAGGCACAGTCAACCACCCTGATGGAGTGAGCTGTTGGACCTGTGGGCTCAGGACCAAGGTTGCAGGGGACATCACGCTCAATTGGCATAACATATTACACAAAAACATTGTTCTACATCCTACTTTGGTGAATAGTGACTGTTGTTGTTGTTATGTGCCCTTGAGTTGGACCCCACTCATAGTGACCCCTCCTTGGATTTCCGAGGGATATCACTATGGAAGTAGATTGCCCAACCTTCCTTCCAAGGAGTGGCTGGTGGGTTTGAACTGCCAGCTTTCTGGTTTGCAGTCAAGTGCCTTGAAAGCGAACATCTAGATGCAACAGTTGGTGTCTCCTCATCCAGAGCAAAGAACAATGAAGAAAACCAAAGTTGCATGAAAACAATCAGTCTAAGGGACTAGTAGACCATGTGAACCTCAGCCTATATGATCATGAGACCAGAAGAACTAGGTGCCCAGCTACCACTGTCAACCACCCAGAAAGGGATTGGTACAGGAGATCCTAGATAGAATGGGAGAACAATGTGAAACAAAACTCAAAATCATTTTTAAAAAGGTTTACTAATCTGAAAGAACCTGGTGGGACACCTGATACTATGGCCCCTAGTTACCTTTCAGGCCTGGAATTGAACTCACTCCTATGGCTTCCAAGCAATCAATTGACAGGCATATAGGGTGAACATTTACACCAGGTAGATACACTCCTTAGAATGATAAATCATGGGAGAACAGAAAGGCAGTTTTGCAAGGGGAGATCCTTCAGGAGTCAGGAATACATAGGAAAGAAGGACACAGGGAAGAGGTAACTACAGGGAGAAAGTGGGAGGAGAGCTGTTACACTGCGGGCGTTGAACTGCTGTATGGGAAATGAATTTACTCTCTAAACTTTCACCCAAATTACAATTAAATTTTTTAAAAAGAAAAGAAGGATGGGTGTTTTGAGAGTCCAGAGGAGGAGCACAGCACAGCCTGGTGAGGTATAGGGCAGATATACCAGCAAAGGCTTTCTCAAAGAGATACATGATAGTTGAGTCTTGAAGAATGGGTAGGACTTGGCTGAGGGAGGGAGGGGAAGGGCATTCTAGACAGAGGGAACATGAGCTAAGGCACAGAGGTATGAAATAACATGGCCCACATAGGGCATTATCACCATTCTGGATATCACCAAAGATGAAATTGGCACTTACACCTTATTCTAGATTCTATGTCTACTTGGATTGGAATTTATCCTACCTTGCTGGAGGAAGTTGGTCCAGTCATTTTAACTTTTCGTCATTGTTGTTAGGTGCCATCGAGTCATCTCTGACTCATAGTGACCTCATGTACAGCAGAATGAAACACTGTCCGGTCTTGTGCCATCCATCCTCACGATCCTTACCATACCTGAGCCCATTGTTACAGTTACTGTGTCATTCCATCTCGTTGAGGGCTGTCCCCTTTTTCATTGACCCTACACTTTACCAAACATGATATTCTTTTCCAGCAAATGGTCCCTTCTTACAACATGAGCAAAGTAGGTGAGATGAAGTTTGGCTATTCTTGATTTCAAGGAGCATTCCAGCTGTACTTCCTCCAGGACAGATTTGTTAGTTCTTTTAGCAGTCCATAGATCTTTCAGCATTCTTCACCAACACCACAACTTAGAAGCATCGACTCTTTTTCAGTCTTCCTTTTTCATTGTCCAGCTCTCACATGCATATGAGGCGATTGAACATACCATGGCTTGTTTCAAGCACATCTTAGTCTTCAAGGAAACATCTTTGCTATTCAGCACTTGAAAGAGGTCCTTTGTAGCAGATTTGCCCAATGCTATATGACGTCTGATATCTTGACCTGCTTCCATTGGTATTGATTGTAGAACCAAGTAATATGAAGTCTTTGACAACTTCAGTCTTTTCTCCACTTATCATGATGCTGCTTATTGGCCCCATTGTGAGAATTTTTGTTTTCTTTATATGGCTGTGTAATCCACAACTGCAGACTGTAGTCTTCAATCTTCATCAGTAAGTGTTTCAAGTCATTCTCACTTTCAGCAAGCAGAGTTGGGTTGTGTGCATAACATAGGTTGTTAATGAGTCTTCTTCCAGTCCTTATGCCATGTTCTTAATATAGTCCAGTTTCTCGGATTATTTGTTCAGCATACAGATTGAATAAATATGGTGAAAGGCTACAGCCCTAATGCACTCTCTTCTTGATTTTAAACCATGCAGTGTCCCCTTGTTCTGTTCTAATGACAGCCTCCTGGGCTATGTATAAGTTTCTCATGCGCACAATTAAGTACTTTGGAATTCCCATTCTTCTCAGTGTTATCCACAATTTGTTATGATCGACACAATTGAATGCTTTTGCATAATCAGTGAAATACAAGTAAACATCTTTCTGGTATTCTTTGCTTTCAGCCAAGATCCATCTGACATCAGCAATGATATCTCTTGTTCCACGTCCTCTTCTGAATCCAGCTTGCACCTCTGGAAGTTCTTTGTCAATATACTGTTGCAACCATTTTTGAATTCTCTTCAGTAAGATTTTACTTGTGTGCAATATTAATGATATTGTTCCATAATTTCCATATTCTCTGGAATCACGTTTCTTTGGAATGGGTAAAAATATGGATCTTTTCCAGCCAGCTGGCCAGGTGGTTATCTTCCAAATCTCCTGGCATAGCTGAGTGAGTGCCTATAGTGTGGTATCCATTTGTTGAAACATCTCAAAGAGTATACCGTCAATTCCTGGAGCCTTGTTTATCACCACTTCCCTTAGTGCAGCTTCGACTTCTTCCTTCAAGACCATTGGTTCTTAGTCATATGCCACCTCCTGAAATGGATGAACATCAACCAATTCTTTTTGGTACAGTGACTCTTTGTATTCCTTCTATCTTTTTATTATTATTATTTATTGAGCATTTATTATGTGTCAGGCTTTGTACTAATTACATCACAGACTTTATATCTACTATGACCATCATAACAGCAGCTGTGATATGGGTACAGTTTTAAGTACTCTCTTTTTACCAAGGAGAAACTGAGGCTTACAGTAGATAAATGACTAAGATTATGTAGTTAGAAAGTAACTGAACTAGGATCCATACCCAGACCCATGAGATTCCAAGACCCATATTCTTAACAACCAGGCTGTGCTCAATGGCAAGTGCTTTTTCAGTTAGACTCTAGGGCTATGTTGATGGTATGCCAGTCGCATCACTCTGGAATCCATGGTAACTCCTGCTTCTACAATGTGGCCTTCATAATACAATCAATACTTCCCTTTAGTCAGAGGTGTTAGGTTTAGATTTCCCTCACCCAAAGCCAGATTCAATCTTGTTCTGAAGATTTAGTTTTAGCATATAGAAATTCAGTTGATTTGTCTGTCTTCTTTTGGTGTTTCTGCTTTTTTTTTTCTTTCTCTTTTCTCTTTTCTTCTTTTCCTTTCTTTT
>NW_006921615.1:5877884-5892562 GCF_000298275.1 Orycteropus afer afer
CTACATAATAAACTCTGTCTATTCTTTCCTTCTATCCCAAATACCACTTTGGCCTCTTGAAACTTGCCTATTTTATCCCAAGGAGGAATAGTTCAAACCCAGCAACAAACTACAATTAATGCACTTCCTGGAAAGAGGAGATTTGGCATAATAAAATATCAGAGACAGTGGACATTTTCTATTTAATTATCTATTATAAGAAGTTTTATTTTGTGGTTGCAGTAAAACTTAACATTTACAGCTATCTTATGAAGTCAACCAGACTTACCATGTGCATTTGTAAAGGGTTTTGTGAAGCCCAGAAGGAGGCCAGGTCATATGTTCAGAGAGAAAGTACAAATTGATAGATAGCAAAGTCAGAACCTGAGCCCCTAGATCCAGTAGCTCTCCAGGGACTCAGCTTGGTGGACTGAGGTATTTCTGTTGAGAACCTTCACTGCATCACAATTGCAGAGGCACTAAGATTCTGATGCCTCGATCTTCAGAGTCCTTGGGTGGTGCAAATGGTTACCATGCTTGTTTGGAGGTTCAGATCCACTCAAAGGCACCTCAGAAGAAAGGCCTGGCAATCTGCTTCCAGAAGGTCACAGCCATTGAAAACCCTATGGAGACAGTTCTACTCTGAAACACGTGGTGTCACCATGAGTTGGAATTGACTTGACAACAACTGGGTTAGTTTGGTTTTGGCCTCAGTCTTCAACTGAACACAATAACATTTCCACCAGGTACATAGTTCCTGTTCTTTTAAGATATGTTAACAGAAATTCAAGGGCAAGATACAAATGATTTGCAATTCATTTCTTCCTAAAGACCATGACAGGAATGCAGTTTCAGACATTGCCATTCTAATACTACAGAAAGCACTAGAAAAGCTTAAAACAAAAGTGTTACAGGGTCTGTTTAACAGGCTGGAGTATGTACCTTTACCTCAGCTGGCGGAGTAAATTTAAATTTGTATTTAATGCTTTTTTGATTTGTTTAACAGCTGTCAACATATCAGAACTAATCTTAGCTATTTCCATTACTGATGGGAATAATGTCAATGTCATATTCTCCTTAATGATGTCTATGTTTTCTAAGATTAATGGAAAAGTGACCATAAAAAGCAAAGAGTAACAATTCCACTGGGAGGGGCTGTTGGTATCAGAGGAGAATGTAAGCAGTTCATTAACCTGTGATCGTTGGTAGATGAATCTATTGACCATTTATCAGGCTGTCCCCTCCTCCTGGTAATTCCACCAACATTAACCAAGTAGAGAAAATACAGGGCTGGTTGCATATTAGGTATTTTTTCCCAAGCGTCTGTTATGAGGTGTTTGTGGGTTTGGGGAACTATACCCTTGTAGGAAAGCTTGGTGCACCATGTGGTTACAGTTGACATGTTTGTCCCCGAGGACATGCAAGTCACTGTGAAACCTGATAACTTGGAAATGAGCTGCAGAGACCAAACCAGGTAGGTGCCACTGAGTTGACTCTGACTCACAGTGACCCCATGTGTGTCAGAGTGGAACTGTGCTCTGTAAGGTTTTCAGTGGTTGGTTTTTCAAAAGTAGATCACCAGACCTTTCTTCTGAGGCACCAGACTCCAGTCTGAGCAGCCAAGCTTAACTTAACCATTTTCACCACCACCCAGGGACTTCCAGAGGCTTAAGAGGTTCTAGCAATAGAGAAAAGTGGGAAGCAGTGTGACTGATGAACTAAATTTTCTATGCACTTCTAATCCATAGCCATAAACTACACTTATGTCATCACCAACTCATTCTTCACGTTGGCCTCAACAGGTACCACACAGAACATCCATTTAAAAAATCCTCCAAAGCCATATTTAGTATCATTTGCTCATTCTTATTTCTTTATATATGATGCCTAGCATATATGCCTGTCACAAGGCTGATCTCTCTCCAGCTCCTTGTGAAAGCTGATTTTTCTTGAGGGAGTCAGGCTTCTATTTCCAGGTGCCTCCTGGTCAGCTCCTTGTGAGTGATTCAAACTCAGCAGTTCCAAAGCCAAATTCATTATCTTCCCACTCCACCCTCACCTTTCCAAACCTTGTATGATCCTATCAAATCTGTGACATCATTGTCCATTCAGTCATATAGGCTATATAGAAATTTGCTGTCTTTCTTTCCACATGGGTCCTCAGATTCTTAGATGCATTCATTCTCTGCTGCTACTTCCAAAATCTCTCTCAACCCTGTCCTCTCTTCTTTATCACCTGAACTTTAGGTAGTGAAATCTGCCAATTGAAATTTACAGCAGCCTCCATGAATGTCTATAACCTTCATCCTAGCCACAGAAGATACTGGTCACCCTCACAGCCATCCTGAGTTCCCAAGTTCCAGCTAGCTGAGCAGTACAGTAACAAAATACCTGGAGTTTGTTCTCTCAAGAGAGGAGGTAGATTCTCTCCCATAGATGAATTCTACATTTTTACCTTGATTTTCAGCTTGGGAAGAATTTACAGTTTACAGCTTGGTGCCTTTGTAATAATGCCCCAGGCCATTTTCTCCAAAGGAGTGGGATGATCAATTATCTTCATAAAAGACCTGGACCTTGGAACATGCTTCAATCCATCAAAGGGCTTCTATCCAGTTGGGCGTATTCCCTATGCGTGCACAGTGACCTTTCTGGACAAAAGCATGGTCGACCCTATGTAGCCTCAGCTTAGCCATCAATTACTCAGGCATACCTTGACTATCCTTTCTCCTCTCTTGTAAACAGACTAGCATCTCTATAACAGATGGACAATAAGCCTTCATGGAGTAGGAGAATAAGCCACCTTTCAAAAGAGGACCATGGAAACAATCACCTGCCTTAAACCAAGTTTCAGGAATTCACAGAGTGGAAATCTTAACCCTGTATCACTGAATATTTAAGCTTTGGCTCTCATCCCAGGATGAGCTGTTATTTGGCATTTATATATTCCTTCATTGTAATGCATATTCAAAACATCTGTGAGCACAAGGGCAGAATCATTGCCTCTCTTCAACAGATTAGGAAATATGAGACCCAAATCTATTCACTACCTTGAATTTGAACTCATAGAATGCCACTTCATCTGGTAAGCCAAAATAGGTTGTCTTTAATGAGCATTTCCTCATCAGAGGGCCTGTGGGAAATTTTCAGAATGGCAGGATGGAGGACTGAAGAACCTGCGTCTTCCTTGAATGGTTATTTCACCTAAGAGGGACCTAAAAAGGAAAAAGGAACAGAAAGAGGGAACGATCCATTATTAAGCACCTGTTGTTGTTGTTAGGTATGTTTGAGTCTGTTCCGACTCACAGTGACCCTATGTAACAACAGAACAAAACACTGCCTGGTGCTGCACCATCCTCACAGTTGCATCACAGCCACTGTGTTAGTCCATCTCAATTAGGGTCTTACCCCTGTTTTGCTCACCCTCCTGTTTACCCAAAATGATATCTTCCTCTAGGGACTGGCCCCTTGTGACAACATGACCAAAGTATGAGAAATGGAATCTGGCCATTCTTGCTTCTGAGGAGCATTCCAGCTGTACTTTCTCCAAGATAGATTTGTTCATTCTGGCAGTCCATGGTGCGTTCAGTATTCTTTGCCAACACCACAATTCAAATGCATCAATTCTTCTACAGTCCTCCTTATTCATTGTTCAGCTCTCACATGCATTGAGGCTATTGAAAATACATGGCTTGGCTCAGATGCACTTAGTCTTCAAAGTGACACCTATCCATTGTTAAAATCTGTTTTGATGGTGTATCAGTTAAGCTCTTGGCTATTAACCAAAAGGTTAGTGATTTGAACCCACTCAGGAACTCACAGGATAAATATCTGGCAATCTGCTCCCATAAAGATTTCAGCATATCATCCAGAGTAAAGAAAAATGAAGAAAAGCACAGATGCATGGAAATAGTCCAAGGGACTAGTGAACCAGTGAACCTCACTCTGTATGACCATGAGACCAGAAGAAGTAGATGGTTCCCAGCTACCATTGTCAACTACTTGGAAAGGAATCAGTACAGGAGATCTTGGATGGAGTGGGAGAGCAATGTGGAACAAAACTCAAAATCATAAAATAAATAAATAAATAAATAACCTGGTCTGATAGAGCTTGTTGAGACCCCCCTGAGACTCTGCCCCTTGGTTACCCTTCAGGTCTGGAATTAAATTCACCCCCACGGCTTCCAGCCAAACAGTAGACAAGCGTAGAGGGTGAATAGTTACATCAGGTAGATACACTCCTTAGCACAATCAATTATGGGAAAGAAGAAGAGCAGTAATTGCATATGCAGATGGCTCAGGGGGCAGGAATGCATAGGAAAGAAGGACACAGGGAAGAGGTAACTACAGGGGGGAAGTGGGAAGAGGGCTGTTACATTGTGGGGAATTACAGTCAATCATGAAACAAAATGTGTATGAACTGCTGTTTGGAAAAGGAATTTACTCAAAAAAAGTTGATTTTAATCCAAAAAAAAAAAAAAAAAAGATTTCTGTATAGAAAACCATATGGGCTCTGCTCTGCCACTTGGGGTCACTATAGCCAAAATTGACATAAAAGCACCTAACAAAACAACATCCATTATTAAGCATGATTATTCATCTTCACAGCAACCCTTGAAGCAGGTATTATTATTCCTGATTAAAGATAAGGAGATAGGGACCCAAGGTGACCAGGTAAGTCTCCTTCCTTCCCCCAGCATGGCTAGTAAGTTACGGGCCAAGATTAAATTGCATGGAGTCAGGTAGCTCTCACTCCACAACTCATGCCCTTCCCCCCATGGTACACTGCCTCCACCTCCATATCTGAAATTAACAGCATAAGTTCCACGCCTGGCTACATCTGCAGGACCAGGTGTCCATCTGCAAAGATGCTGTTAAGATAGGTGCACACACATCACTGGTTAGAGGAGCCCTGGAGAGCAGACCCCCAGGCCTGACACCCCTGTTCTAGAGAGCCCACTGTGGGGTGGGGCAAGCACATTCACAAAACTCACTGGCCTGTGGCTCTGACAGTGTTACTCCCTGGACCAGCACATTAAGTCTATAAGAGACTCCACAGTGGATGAGGAAGGTGTATCTTAAATGGTAAAGCTGTTTTAGAAGATAAGAAATTTGCTATTAGTCCCACTTCAGAAAATCTTGCCATTTCCTGACAACAGTGAACACAAGTGGGAGGGTGTTTGGTCCTGAGCAGTGCTGTTTTCCTCTTCTGTGAGGAAATCTCACCTCGTCCCACTTGCACCTTGTCATCTCCCTGAATTGTTTTACTGCTGAGCCTTAAAAGCCCAAACCCACTCACATCCCACTTTACAGTGTCCTAGCTTTCTCACCTGCTGATTCTCATGCTTCCTCACGCACCACTACCAATTTAGTCACAAATTTCATTAAGCACTTACTGTGTCCTAGGTACCATTTCAGGAGCTAAGGATAGAATGAAGAACAAAACAAACAAAATTCCAACTCTTATGGAACTGCATATCCATTTTCCCCAACTTCCCAGATTATTTCAGCCCCTTTCTGTCTTTAGTTCTTTGCCAATTCAGCCCAACACCAGTTGGGCACCATTCCAACCATTCTGTTACCCAAAACTTCAACTTCACTTCCCTTTGTTGCTTAGTATCTCTCTCTCTCATTCTCTCTCTCTATTTCTCTCACTCACTCACACACACACACACACAATATCATCCTCCAGGATTGGTTTAATCCAGCCACACACATCTTTTATTTCTGCCCTTGAGCTGCTGACTGTTTAAAAAAACAATAATAAATCACCCACCTGCAGCAAGCTGGTACATGATTCCTTGTGATCATTCACTGTACCTGTTATTGATACATCAACAGTTCTAGCTAGTGCTCCCAGGTGTACCTGGCCAAAGTCCTCTGCATTCCCTACCAAGTCTTTATCTCTTGCCACAAACCAGATGCTCACCCCCTTCTCTCCTATTGCTTATGATTTTGCAGAGAAAACAAACATTAGCATGAGGGAACTCCATGAACTTCCTGTACTCCCAGACTCACAAACATAATTGTATCCACCCCCTTCTTTGCAGTCTCCTCACCCACTCATTACCCCGCTCATGCACATGCACTCACACATACACATACATGCATATCTCATAAGAGTGAACCTTAGCCCATCATCCAAGGCTAACAAATCTGCATGTGCCCCAATTTCAGTCCTTGTACAACCTCAGAAATTTTGCTTCATCAAGTCTTTCTTCTCTTCCTCTCTATCTTAAGTTTTTTATTCTGCATGGGCATCTTCTTTTCATGATCAAGTCTCTCCTACACTAGCAATAGAAAATACCTTCCCTTGACTTGCATCCATTTGTATCTACCACCCTTTGCTTCCCCTTCTGTTCATAGCAAAGGTTTAGAAAGACTTGCGTTCTTTTCTTCTTCACACCTTATTCATCCCTTAGTTTCTGGCAGTCCAGCTTCTTGCTCTCATCACCCCACTAAATTTCTCACCAAAGTCATTGGTGGGCTCTAGGCCCCAAATTCTGCAGGCACTTTTCCGCTCACCTCTAGCGAAACCTCTCTGCTGCTCTGGCCTCTATTGAACGTACTCTCCCTTAAATGCTCTCCTCTTTGGCTCTGTGCTGCCATGTTCTCCCGGACTACCTTCTCGTTGGCCCCTTTGGCCCTGGCCCCACTGTGGATTCTCTGTCTTGCTCACCTGTGAGTGTGGATGCTCCAACAGTCTCTATCTTGATTGTCTTCTTTCAAGCCACCCTCCCAAGGTAAAATTTCACACCCATTCATGGCTGCCACAACTGGAGACTCAGTTCTCTGACCTGAGGCCTATGTCTCTTCCGACTCCAGGCCTTTTCCATTCAACTGCAGCACGAATCAAATTTAGTTATCATCTTTCTGCCCCCAAGCTTACTCCTCTTTTTGTGGTGCCTCCCTCTCTCTGTAATTGGCAACCCCCCATCCGGGCCCCAAGCCACAAACTTGGGGGTCAAACTTGATTTTGCCAGCTCTCTCCCACCTGTTCCCTTCTATGCTCTCAGTCCCCATTTCCTGTTATTTCTGCTTCTATTCCTTTCTTTCCAGCCACACTTACTCAGCTATAATTCAGGCTTTGATGGACCTCTCCTAGACTTGAAATCCTCTCATTTCTCTATTCTGGCCTTGGCCACTTCCAGTGTCTTCTGTATATTGCCACTGAACATATTTCTAAAATTCTCATCTGATCCCCAGCTCATAATATTTTATGTCTCCCTGTTATCCTCAGGATACAAAAAAGATATTCTTAGTGTGTCCTGTATAATCTGAATTCTGCTTACCTATCCAGCTTCATATTTTCCACACTTCCCTGCCTCCACACACACATACACTTTATCCAGTCATCAGTACAGTGTCAACATCACGTTTGACTTCACTCCAGCACACAAAACCAGCTTTCACTGCTACAAGGCAAGTTCCCCAACTTTGGGAACAGTGACCCTCTGATAGTGTCCACCAGGCAAGCTTAAGAAAAAGCATAAGGAAAATGAGCCTACACACCCAAGGTGGTCTGTATGTCTTTTTATAGGCACATCTGGGCTCCTCCATATCTGGGTTCCATTCCTTAATCGTGATTCAGTCAAGTGTCCCTGTAGCTCTGGCCGTCTGCACTGCTTGCAGGAAAATAGAGATTAGATCTATCTCCTCAAACTTAGAGTTTCACAATCAACTAAAGTGAGCAATAAAAAAAGAAGCAAGAAAGAAAGAAAGTGAGGAGAAGCCAGGAAGCTTTATCTGGGAGAGAGGGTTGTATGGCCAAGTTCATGGGCCTGATTGTGTTGGCTGATTGAAATAACAATTGCTATTTTCTGTCACTCACAGTAACAGTGATGGTGTGTATCTAAAATGAAGCGCCTGCTAACCAGAAGTTGCTATATTTCAACCAAGTGCTCCACACAGGTTCTCCCAGTTAAGATTTGAGAGCTGTTAAAATTCCAAGCAACAGAAGTAGTTGGCCACTGAAATTCACAGCAGTATCAATTATCGTTCTGATTATATTGCTCTTTTCCACCTTCGAAACTCAGTATTCCAAATGTGGGGCTTGTGTTTATTACAAAATGAAATCACTGGTCCGTTTAATTAACACTTGCTGAAAATATTCAGTGATTCCCTCGTGCCAAGGGGTGGCTATGAGAGGGAAGAGGAGGAGCAAGGGGGCTGATGTCATCAGCTTGGGCTCTCGCCATCTTAATTGGATGGTGTTCATTCTGTTGCAGACTGAGGCTTCCACAAGTTAAAGAAAGAAAACGAGACTCCCAATGCTTCAGACCCTGTTGAGTATTTAATACAGTCATGCACGTAATAACCTAGCATATGTGTGTTGCTACTTCAAACTGACAAAATATTCTCAGGGCAAAATTGCTTGGGCCTTTCTTTGTGACTAAGATGGGTGTAACTGACTAAGAGAACTCAAGGTAAACTCTTAGATTCAGTCCTGACAAGTGTACCAAAGAACCAGCCTTCGAATTGTTATACAGATGATCTGAATCCAAAAGGAATCATTCCTTTCCTTGGGTTTACCCAGAGAATCTGGGTTTTCTTTGTGAATCAGGCCTTTGAGAAAGCCCTCCCTGTCGGCGCTGGCTAGTGAGGAAATGCAACATCGCCACCTATTGCTGAAAAGAAAGATCTTTGACAAAGCTCATAAACTTCAAAAAAAGTAACTGAATATTTAAACAAAAAAAGAAAATCTCGACTTTGAACCCAAACCATCAACATTTCTCCCAGAAAGTTCCTCTCTCCCTGGTGTTCCCTTAGGGTGCATTGTGCCTCAGTGTGTAGACTGAGATGTCTGAGGTCTCGTTTTCTGCATTGTTGTGTCCCATCAAGTCAATTATGATTCAGTGTTGAGCTCATTGTTCACCTCAGAGTTGAACTGCCCCATTGGGTTTCCCAGGCCGTAATCTTTACAGAAGCAGATCACTGGGTCTTTCTCACACAAAGTTGCTGGTGGGTTCAAATGCAAACCTTTCAGTTTGCAGCCGAGCTCTTGATTGTTGCACTACCAGGGCTGTTTCTGATTTTCTTTAGGCTTTGTTTCTGTGTGTGTGTGTGTGTGTGTGTAGTGAAAATATATGTAACAAAACACTTTCCAATTCATCAGTTTTTACATGTATACTTCAGTGACATTGATTACATTCATCATGTTGTACATCCATTACCACTGTCTTTTTCCAAATTACTCTACTGCTATTGACAGAAACAAAAAAACAAAAACCACTGTCATCAAGTCTGTTCTGACTCATAGGACCCCCATTGGGTTTCCAAGGCAGTAACGATTAACAGAAACTCCCCCTACCCTAAACAATGACTCCCCCTTTGACTCCCCCTTCCCGTGCCTAGTAACCACTAGTAAGATTTGGTCTATATACATTTGTTCTCTAGGCATTATTTTTTTCTTGGCTGTAATTTCTTTCTTTCTTTTAAGATTTTGTGCTTTTGGTGAAAGCTTACATGGCAAATTAGTTTTCCATTCAGTAGTTCATATACACGTTGTTCCATGACATTGGTTGCAGTTCCCTCAGTGTGTCAGCACTCTTCCCATTTCCACCTTGGTTCCTTGTTTACATTTGTCTGATTCCCCTATCCCTCACTACCTTCTCATCTTTGCTTTGGGCAGATACTGCCTTTTCGGTCTCTTACGCTTGTTTATTCAGTGGAGTATATGAGCACATTTGATTTGCCTGCTTGAGGTGTTTGACTGCTAACCAGAAGGTTGGCTGTTCAAATCCACCAGCTGCTCTGTGAAAGAAAGATGAGACAATCTACTTCTGTAAAGATTTACCACCTTGGAAACCCAATGGAGGTCACTATCAGTCAAAATTGACTCGACGGCAGTGGGTTTGGGTTTTTGGTTTGGTCCCTTAATGCAGGTGGGAATTTCAAAATAAGTTTATTTTTGTTTTATTTTAATTGTGCTTTAGGTGCAAGTTTACAGAGCAGAGTTTGTTTTACAGTCAACATTTCATGAATATTTGGTTTCACTCCGCAATTACCATCCCCAATCCTAACCCACTCTCCTCCTCTCTCTTCCCATTGCTCCCTCCCCCCATGCCTCTCATAGTTATGCACTCCTGTGTGTCCTGCATTTCCTCCATGCGAATGTTGCCTCTCTGGTGCCCCGTGGTCAGTTGCTCCAAGGGATGCATCTCTATAGAATATGTAGGTGCGTCACCCTGGGTTGAGTGGTCTGCATGTACATCTTGTTTACTCTTGAGCTGAGAGCCAGCCCCTGGGAGTGAGTTTTATTCCCCAAGTGTATCCCAGGACCATAGTATTAGAGATTCCACCAGACTCCAACCAAACCAAAAACCAAATCCACTGCCATTGAGTCAGATCTGACTCATAGTGACTCCTCCTTGGGTTTCTGAGGCAGTATCACTATGGAAGTAGATTGCCCAACTTCCTTCCGAAAAGTGGCTGGTGGGTTTGCACCACCGGCCTTCTGGTTAGCAGTCAAATGCCTTAGACACTACGCCATCAGAGCTCCCCGACCAGACTCCGTCTGACCAGTAATTCTGGTCATTATTTTGTTTTTGGATTTTGTTTCATGTTTTTCCTCCCACTCTGTCCAGGATCTCCAGTTTTGATCCTTTTCCTGAGTGGCTAGCATTGGTAGCCAGGCACCATCTAGTTCTTCTGGTCTTGAGGTTCATCATGTCCTAGGGCTGACTGCTTCCAATTGCCCTTGGATTTTTGCACTCTTCTTCACTTCCAATGATAGGATACCATTAGCTGCATCTTAGATGGCTGCTTGAAAGCATTTAAGATCCCAGTTGCCACTCAGCAATGTAGGTTGTGGAACAAGATTTTTATGTATTTTGTTGAGTCTGGTGTCCCCCAGTACTATGGTCCTGAGTCAGTAAATCCATTGGATCTCTCTACCATAGTGTTGGGCAGTCTGTGAGGGATTGCTCTATGTCTATCTTCTGTTGTTTCTGTAAGGAATGCATGTATTTTGTATCACTGGTATCTGTGCAAGATTAGCCTCAGCTGAATCTATCCTTGGCTTAGAATATAATCCTGTTCTCTGACCCCCATCTGATCTTCTCAGATGTTTATGTGCTTATCTGTAGCCTGGTGTTTGGTGTTAATGGTAATGCAGTATTGTGGATATACTGGTATTAGCTTTGTCGTCTATATCTTATGCGCACAATTTGGTGTCCACCCTTTCCCCAGTGTTATCCTGGTGGTCACAGACTCTTTCCATACCATCCTTCCCCTTGCCCACCTCAGCGTGTGGCCCCAAACTAGCCCCAAGTTATTCCCGCCCCTTTCCTCCCCACCCTTGTAATTTACAAAGTGAATTCCCTTCCTTAAGCAAACCATTCCTTGTCTTTTTATAGTAATGGGCTCATACAGTATTTGTCTTTCTGCAATTGACTTATTTCACTCAGCATAATGTCCTCCAGGTTCATCCATGTTGTGAGGTGGTATTGTAGCATAGTATTCCATTATGTGAATGTACCATAATTTGGTTATCCATTCATCCATCGATGGGCATTTAGGTTGTTTTCATCTCTGCTATAATGAATTGTGCTGCGATGAACATAAGTGTGCATATGTCTGTTTGTGCCCTGCCTCTCACTTCTTTAGGATATATTCCTAGTAATGGAATTACTGGGTCAAATGGTATTTCTATTTTCAGTTTTTTAAGCAAACACCATACCGTTTGCCACAATGGTTGTACCATTTTACAAGCCCATCAGCAGTGTATGAGAGTTCCAATCTCTCCACAACCTCACCAGCATGTGTTATTTTCTGCCCTGTTGAACTTTGCTATTATTGCTGGGGCGAGATGATATCTCATCATTGTTTTGATTTGCATCTCTCTAATGACTAAAGATCCCGTATGATTCCTCACATGTTTATTGGCCACCAACATATCTTTAGCGAAGTGTCTGTTCAGGTCTTTTGCCCATTTATGAATTGGGCTGTTTGTCTTTTTGGTGTTGAGGTATTGAAGTTTTCTATACGTTTTGGAGATAAGTCCTTTATCAGATATGTCATAGGCAAATATTTTTTCCCAATCTGTAGGTTCTCTTTATACCCTTTTGATGAAGTCTTTTGATGCACATAATAATTTAATTTTGAAAAGGTCCCAGTCATCTAGCTTCTCTTCTACCTCCTGTGCATTCTGGGTTATGTTTAATAGTCTATTTATGCCATAAATTAGGATTCCTAGATTTGCCCCTATTTTATCTTTGATGAATTTTATAGTTTGGGTTTTACATTTAAGTCTTTGATCCAGCTTGAGTTTGTTTTTGTGTATAGGGTGAGGTATGGGTCTTGTTTCCTTTTTCTTCAAGTGGATATCCAATTTTGCCAGCACCATTTGTTAAAGAGGCTGTCTCTTCCCTATTTAATGGGTTTTGGGCCCATTAAAGCTCAAAGACCAGCTGCCCATAGTCGGGTGAGTCTATTTCTGGGTTTCCGATTCTGTTCCATTGGGCTATCTGTCTTATTGTAGCAATACCACACTGTTTTGACTGCTGTGGCTGTATAGTAGGTTTTAAGATCCAGGAGTGTGAGACCTCCCACTTTGTTGTTCTTCTTCAGCAGTGCTCTGCTTATCCAAGGTCTCTTTCCTTTCCATATGAAGTTAGTAATTGGTTTTTCCATGTTCTTAAAAAATTTTGTTGGTATCTGGATCTGGATTGCATCAAATGTGTAGAGCAATTGCTTTAGGTAGAATTGACATTTTTGCAATATTCAGTCTACCTATCCATGAACAAAGCAGGTTCTTCCATTTATGTAGTGCCCTTATTGTCTCCTGTAGTATTGTTTTATAGTTGTCTTTGTGTAGGTCTTTTGTGTCTCTGGTAAGATTTATTCCTAGTTACTTTATCTTTTTAGTGGTATTGTTTCCCTTATTTCCTTTTCAGGGTCTCTTTGTTGGTGTAGAGGAATCCAACTGATTTTTGTATGTTGACCTTGTATCCTTCCACTTTGCTGAACCTCTCTATTAGTCCCAGTAGGGTTTTGTTTTGTTTTGTTTTTTCCTAAGCCTCTTGGGTTTTCTATGTTTAGGATCATGTCATCCTCAAACAGAGATAGCTTTACTTCCTCTTTGCCAATTTGGATGCCTTTTATTTATCTTTCTAGCTTTATTGCCCTGGCCAGGACTTCCAATACAGTGTTAAATAGGAGTAGTGATAGAGGGCATCCCTGTCTGATTCCCATTAATAAGGGGAATGCTTTTGAGTCTTTCTCCATTAATAATAATATTGGCCATTGGGTTTTTATATAGGCCCTTTATGAGTCGGATCCAACTCAACGGCAGTGAGTTTGGTTTTTCTGGTTTTATTATGTTGAGGAATTTCCCTTCTATCCCTTTTTTGCTGAGAGTTCTGAACAGGAATGGGTGTTGTATTTTTCAAATGCCTTTTCTGCATCAATTGATATAATCATATGGTTCTTTTCTTTATGTGGTGGATTACATTGATTGTTTTTCTGATGTTGAATCAGCCTTGCATATCAGGTATGAATCTCACTTGGTCAGGATGTATTATTTTTTTGATATGTTGTTGGATTCTGTTGGCTAGGATTTTGTTGAAGATTTTTACATCTATGTTCATGAGGGATAT
Source organism: Orycteropus afer afer (assembly GCF_000298275.1). NCBI lineage: Eukaryota > Metazoa > Chordata > Mammalia > Tubulidentata > Orycteropodidae > Orycteropus > Orycteropus afer. The sequence goes on from NW_006921615.1 coordinate 5,891,459, forward strand.
TGGTCTGTAGTTTTCCTTTTTAGTGGTGTCTTTCCCTGGTTTTGGTATTAGTGTTATGCTTGGCTTGCTTTATAAAATTAGTTTGGCAATATTCCATCTTTTTCTGTGTTCTGGAATAGCTTGAGTTATATAGGTATCAACTCTTCCCTGAATATTTGGTAAAATTCTCCAGTGAAGCCATCAGGGCCAGAATTTTTTCTTGTGGGGAGTTTTTTTTTTATGACCTGTTCAATTTCTTCCTTTGTTATAGGTCTGTTCAAGTATTATGTCTCTGAGTGGGATAGTTTAGGTAGGTCTTGTGATTCCAGAAACTTGTCCATCTCTTCTAGGTTCTCAAATCTATTGGAGTACAGTTTTTCATAATATTCTATCAGTATCTTTTTTATTTCAGTTGGTTCTGTTGTGATAGCACCCTTTCATTTAACTATTCTAGTAATTTGCATCTTCTCTTTCTTTTCTTTTGTGAGGTTTGCCAATGGTTTGTCAATTTTGTTAATCTTTTCGAAGAACCAGCTACTTGTTTTGTTGATTTTCTCTATTGTTTTTTTGTTTTGTTTTGTTTCGTTTATGTCTGCTCTGCTCTTTATTATTTCCTTACTTCTACATACTGTAGTATTCTTTTGTTGTTCTTTTTCTAATTGTTGGAGTTGTTGAGTTAGAGTGTTGATTTTGTTTCTTTCCTCCTTTTTCTTTTTTTTTTAAATTGTGATTTGGGTGAAAGTTTACAGAGCAAATTCACTTTCCATACAGCAAGTCACATACACTGTGTCTCGTTATATTGACTACAATTTACCCCAATGCAACAGCTCCCCTCCCACTTCCTCCCCATTGTTACCTCTTCCCTATGTCCATCCCTCCATGCACTCCTGCCTCCTGAGCTATGTCCCTGTGCATACACAGTCCTTCTATTCTCCCATGATTCTCCTCTCTAAGGAGTATTTCTACCTAATATAAATGCTCACCTCATATGCTTGTCTTTTGTTTGGCTGGAAGCCACAGGAGTGGGTTCAGTTCCAAACCTGAAGGGTAGCTAGGGACCATAGTCTCGTTGATTCCATCAGACTCTATCAGACCAGCAAACCTGGTCTGTTTTTTTTTTTTTTT
>NW_006921615.1:5893577-5921008 GCF_000298275.1 Orycteropus afer afer
ACCAACAAAGAAAATTTCCTTCCATATATAAACCTTTCCTTGATTTTTTACAATAATGGACTAATACAATATTTGTCCTTCTGTGATTGACTTATTTCATTCAGCATAATGTCCTCCAAGTTCATCCACGCTATGCAGTGTTTTGCAGATTCTGCGTTATTCTTTAGGGTTGCATAGTATTCCATTGTGTGTGTATGTACCATAGTTTCGTTATCCATTCTTCTGTTGATGGACACCTAAGTTGTTTCCATCTTTTGGCTATTGTAAATAGCGCTGTGATGAACATGGGTGTGCATTTATCTGTTCTTGTCCTAGCTTTCACTTCTTTAAGATAGATACCTAGTAATGGAATGGCTGGGTCAAATGGTATTTCTAATTCCAAATTTTTAAGGACTCGCCATACTGCTTTCCATAGTGGTTGTTCTTTCTTCTTTTTTGATGTATGCATTTATTGCTATAAAATGACCTCTGAGTACTGCTTTCACTGTGTCCCATAGGTTTTGGTGAGATGTAGCTTCATTCTTGTTTGTTTCTAGGAATTTTCTTATTTCACTTTTTATTTCTTCTGTTACCAAGTAGTTTTTGAACAGTGTATTGTTCAACTTCCACATGTTTGATGTTTTTTCCTTGATCTTCCAGTTATTAATTTCTAATTTTATAGCATTGTGGTCCGAGAAGATGCTTTGTAGTATTTCAGTGTTTTTTAATTTATTGAGGCTTGTTTTATGTCCTAACATATGATCTATTCTGGAGAATGAGCCATGTGCACTGGAGAAGAATGTGAATTGTGCTTTTATTGGGTGGAATGCTCTGTATATGTCTGTGAGGTTGAGTCAGTTGATTGTGTTGCTGAGTTCTTTTGTATCTTTTTTTTTCCTAGTTGATCTGTCCATCCTTGAAAGTGATGTGCTAAATTCTCCTATCACTATTGTAGAATTATCTATTTTCAATTCAATTAATATTAGCTTCATGTATTTTGGAGCACTTTCATTGGGTGCATAGATATTTATTATCATATCTTAGTCAGTTGACACTTTTAGCATCATATAGTGACCTTCTTTGTCTCTTATGTTGTTTTTCATCTTAAAGTGTATTTTATCAGAAATTAATATTGCTGCTCCTGCTCTTTTTTGGTTACTGTTGGCTTGGTATATTTTTTTCCTACCCTTTAATGCTTAGTTTCTTTTTATATTTGTGTCTAAGGGGGTCTCTTGTAGGCAGCATATCAATGGGTCTTCTTTTCTTATACAGTCTGCCACTCTCTTTCTCTTGATTAGTGCATTTAGGCCATTCACATTGAATGTAATTAGTGATAGGTTATGAGTCGGGGCCGGGGTCGCTATGAGTCGGGGCCGACTCGACGGCACATAACAACAACAACAACAAATGCATTGATTGCTGTCATTCGATTGTGTTTTTTTGTCATGTTGTTGGAGTTCCCTTGTTTCGTATACTTTTCTGTGCTGAATTAATTTTGTTGTCAAGTGTTTCCACTCTTCTTTATTGTTGGTTTTGTGCTCATTGAACCCATATGTTTTCCTTCCTTCTGGGTTTGCTTAGGGGAATTGTTAATTTTTTCTGTGGTTACCTTGAAGTGAATTCTTGTCTCTGTATTTTTGGAACAGTCTGTTCTATGATGACATTGTCCTGTTTTCCTCTCCATTTGGAAGTTTTGTACCTAGAACTTTTATTTCTTCTATTTGGTTAATCGTTGTTGTCATGTGCAGATTAACTTCCTTGTTTTTTAGTGTACAGTGTTTTATGGTGTTATTTTGAGTGTCTATTTCTGACTTGGTTTTAGTGTTGATGTTACGTGTCCTGATTTTATTGTTCTCTGTTGTGGGTTCTCTATTGGAAGGACTTCCTTTAACATTTCTTGTAGGGTTGATCTGGTTTTCACAAAATCCCTTAATTTCTGTTTGTCTGAGAATGTCTTGATTTCACTCTCATATTTGATGGACAGTTTGTCAGGATGTAGGATTCTTGGTTGGAAGTTCTTTTCCTTCAGTGTTTTATATATGCCATCCCGTTGCCTTCTTGCCTGCATGGTTTCTGCTGAGTGATCAGAACTCAGCTTATTTGATTGTTATAAGTAATATTTCTTTTGTCCTAGGCAGCTCACAAGATTCTTTCTTTGTCTTTGGTTTTCGAAAGATTGATTATGCAATGCCTTGGTGTTTTTCTCTTGGGATCTATCCGGTATAGGGTTCTTTGAGTTTCTTGGACAAATATATTTTCTTCCTTCATGATATGGGGGACATTTTATGTTAGTAAGTCTTCCACAATTTTCTCAGTGGTTTTTTTCTTCTCTTCTTGTTCTGGAATTCCAGTGAGGCATATGTTGTTTCTTTTCATGTCGTCCCATATAACTCTTAGTTTCTCTTCATTTCTTTTAAATCTTTCTTCTGATTTTTCTTCATACAGACTGGCATCAAGAAATTTATTTTCTAGTTGGGAAATGGGTTCTTCAACCAGTTCTAGCCTATTCTTTTGTGCTTCCACTGTGTTATATAATTCTGTAATTTTGGTATTCATCTTCTGAATTTCTAACTGCTGTTTTTGTATGAATTCTGATTGTGTATTAATCTTTTTATTTTGTTCTTGAATGGTTTCCCTAAGCTCTTCCAGAGTAGTCTGTGTTCTCCTTGGTTCTGTTTGGGGTTTCCTTGAGCTTTTGTAGAGTTCTATAAACATACCTTCTAAATTCTTTCTTGGATAATTCTATTGCCTCTTCTTCCTCCATGTTTAATAAGACTTGTTTGGGATTTTATTTCTGTTGTCTTACCCTGTTTTTTTTATTTGTTTGATTTGAGGTTGCCTGTTGTTTCCTGGGGAGCTCTGGTGGCATAGTGCCTAAGGCATTTGACTGATAACCAGAAGGCTGGTGGTTCAAACTCACCAGGAATTCCTTGGAAGGAAGGTTAGGCAATCTACTTCTGTAGTGATACCACCTCAGAAACCCAAAGAGGGATTGCTATGAGTCGGATTTGACTTGACAGCAGGGTGTTTGTTTTGTTTTGTTTTGTTGTTTCCTAGACATTTTTAAGTTGCCTTTAACTGTTAGTTACGTATTGTTTTGTTTTGTCTTGGTTTTATGATTTAATATTTTTGCAAAGGTGGATCTGGTATATTCTATTTTTTTGGTTATTAATTCAGGTGTGCTGGGTTGCTCTGCAGTTTTCTTTGTGATGGTGGAATCAGTGTGTGGAATGTGGATGTAAGTCTCTGTTTGTCATGAAGGGGGCTTAGGATTCAAGCCGGCAGGTGTTGTGGAGGCTTAATGTGGTTTATCTATTGGATGAGGCAGGGGAGAGGTGGGGAAAGGAGGAAGAAAAAGGGAAAAAAAAAAAAAAAAAAAAAAAAAAGCTCCAAGTTGCCAGTAGCCATTCCTAGGGCTTTGAGTAGGCTGCTAATAATCACATTATACTGTTACTCACAGGCCCACAACTCAAGTTTGGCAAAGACCCCAGTGGTTAGAGGGCCTCCACTTTCTATCAGATTCAGACAGCCACAAAAAAAACCATACTGCAGGCCCCTTCATGCCAAAAAGCTGTCCTGAGATAGCTGTCCTTACTGGCACTGTAAGTTAGTCCCAGGGTCTGCCCACTTGAGGCAAGCTTCCCTCTCTGCTCCCAGTTCTGCAGCACCCGGAAAGGGGAGTCTCCGCTCCCTCTCTGTGGTCCCAAGTTTACCAGTAAAAGTGGTTGCTGAAGGTAGATCCGTGGAGTGGTTGCAGGTCCTCCAGTACATTCTCTCTACTGCCCCAGGGAGTCCTCCAGTGCCCCATCTCGCCACCCAGTTGGCGCTCCACAGGACAGTTTTGCCTATTTTTTTTCTTTCTGGTTAATTACACTGTCTCTTTTTCCTTTCTACTCCTACTCCCCTGAGTTTAGCATACTCTGACTTAATGAGCTGTTCAGAGCCCCAGAATCCCTGCTTCAAACTGCTGCACCTAGTTTTTCAGGCACTAAGGTGCTAGAGGAAACTAGTGTGTGGGGAACTAGTGTGTGGGCTACAGGTAAGACTCCATTTTCTGGGAAGATCAAGTTTCAAAATAAGTTAATTATCCGAAGTTATAGAACAATAATAGAACAGGCGTGGAACTTATGGGGTTTTCCAGACTATTGTCTTGGTGATAAAAGTTAATAGGAAACCACTGTCCAGTCAAGAGTGTGGGGTGGGTGGTTTTCTTCATCTTAGAACAGGCTAGTTAATTTCTCACCTTATCTGCCTCTTTTATAGGCAGACAACACAGAACTCATTGGAAGTGAATGCTATAGCAAAGGTGTAGAATTTGCCACCTCTTTTTCAGTTTTCCATTAGTAGAGAATTAAAAAGGAAATGTTAGGTTTTCTTAATATACTATTTCAGAGAAAATTGGAAGTGTTTTGGTCCTCTAGTGCCGTTCTAACAGAAAAATACCACAGAAAGGTGGTTTTAAACAAATGGAGTTATTTTCTTACATTTTAAGAGGTTAAAAGTCTGAGTTGAAAGTGCCAGCTTTAGGGGCTGGGTGAAGGCCCCTTGACCTTGGGCTTCAGCTCTGCCTCTTGCTTCTAGCCCACTGAAGCTGGAGGTATCTCTTAGCTCAGGCAGCTGCTGGCTGCTGAGGCTGACAAACCCAAGAGTGACAAAATGCACACTCCCCAAATTATCAAGCAACATGGCAAGCCACTAATTCAAGTCCATTAACAGTCCCAAGATCGACAGACAACATGGCAGGCCACTGAGATGAAGACTCGGCCAAATGCAAGATCCAAATGTGCCAAAAGTTCTGAGACCTTTCTCAAAGCTGACTTATATACTAGGAGCAGACCACCTCCCTAAGGCAGCTACTCAGCTGCTCTAGTGGATTCTACCATAGAGCTGATTACCAATCTCCTCATCTAGAATAACTCCATCCAGCTGCCCAGCCACTCAAAACCAGTCCCAGCCAAGTTGACACACAACTTAACTACCATCGGGAGTGAGGGACACAATGTCTACTCCATCATTCTCAAGAATAAAAACGAATGGGATAAATACATATGGCATTGCTTTGGGAAATTTTTTCAAATCCAACAGATTTAAACAGAAAATTATTGTAGTACTAAGGGTGCTGTCAGTCTCAGGAGACCTCTGTTATTGTTCTTGTATTAGAACCCAAGGTGGTTGTAGTTTGGTGCCATCTAGTATTCCAACTCATAGCAACCCCATATGATAGAGTAGACCTGTCCCATAATGTTTCCTAGGCTGTAATCTTTATGGCAGCAGGTTACCAGACCTTTCTCCCATGGAACCACTGGTTGGGTTCAAACCACCAACCTTTCAGTTAGCATTAACCATTGCGCCACAGGGGTCCTTAGAACACAAGGTGTGATGAGCAGCTTTGCTTTGACAACTTCCCACGTGAATAGTGAGAGAAGGAACAGTGGAGAAATTACTGGATGTGTGGAGCATAAGACCCACGTAAGCTGGAACTTTGTGACAGCCGGGAAGTCACAGATTCTTCTTCCTCCTGCATTGCCTTCAGAGGCCATTTTGCTGTCCAGTAGTAGGACCTCCAGCCCAGGGTGAGTGGTGAGGAGAAGAGTTCATAATCAGAGTCTGCCATTTGTAGATACACATTAAGCTCATACTTGTGCCAAGCACGCTCATATTTATGGGAGGACCTCCTGGTAAATCAAAAGTTCCAATGCTATGGGGCAACACAATAAGCAGAGGGTATCCCGGGAATACAAGGAGGAGCTTCACTGTGGAAGGCAAGCAGAGTCAGTGAAAACTGCCTCTGTATGGTGATTCTGGAAGCTCTGGTGGCATAGTGCCTAAGGCATTTGACTGCTAACCAGAAGGCTGGAGGTTCAAATCCATCAGCCACTCCTTGGAAGGAAGATGGGGCAATCTATTTCCATAGTGATACTGCCTCAGAAACCCAAGGAGGGGTTCCTTTGAGTTGAAATTGACTTGATGGCAGTGAGGGTTTTTTTTTTTGTTTTGTTTTGTTTTTTTAATGGTGATTCTGAGCTGAGGGCTGGGGAAGTAGGAGTTAGATGACGAGTGGGCTGACATGGAGGAGGACTGTTTTGGAGGTGAGAGGAATAGCTTGTGCAAAGGCATAGAGGCTAGATTTCATCTATAACAACCATACCACAAATGGAGATGGCATTTTCGAACCACCCAGGGCTGTGCTGAGATCCTGAGCCCTCCCCTGCCTGCCCTTCCCTTCCCTTGTGTTTCTTTTCCTTTCCTTTCCAGATTCTTTTCTCTTCTTTCTCTGTCTTCCTCTCTCTTTCCTTCCTTCCTTCTGCTTATTTTTTTACTACTCTTTGGTAAAAGCCCTTTCCAAAAGATGTAGATTTGTTTTCCATTTAAACAAATTTAACCTATTTTGCTCTTTTAAATCTAGAATCTGCTACTGCATTTCTATTTGCCATTATTAGAGAACTGAAAGTTCTCTGATATCATTGCTGACCCTGTGCAAATACTTGCCCTAATGTCCTTCCTGCAAAGGCAGGAGGCAGGTGCTTTTGCAGGGGATGGAGATCAACCAGCTCCCTTATTCCCAGGCTTTGCAGAAATGTAAACCCTCACATAATGGAATTTTGCTAATATCTGTTGATGGAAAGAAAATCTAATAATCTGAGCTTACTCTCGATCCATTCACAAATTTAAATTGTGTATATTATATTCATCACAACCATCTCTGTACACATTTATTTAATCTATAGCTGGGAGTTATAAACTGGTGGGTCATGGGCTTGGCCTAACCTACAGACACATTTTGTTTTCCTTATACCATGTTGCTTTGTTGTGTTTGCTGCTGCTATTGTTGCTGTTGTTTGAACTTAAATAAGTTTCCAATATTTAAAAACCAGGAGTCTTCCTAGGTGAACAACCACTGACCTAGTCCTACCCTCTTTTTTTCAGACTAGGAAAAAGGACCCCAGTGAGATTATGTGACCCAGATTTGACACTGCCCTAGATGATCATAGTACTTGCTTCTTCCCATCTCACCTTCTTCACCTTCCCCCTCTTAGAATACCTGACTTCAAGGTGCTAAGGACACTGTCAGTCTCAGGAGACTTTTGTTACTGTTGTTGTATTAGAACCCAAGGTGGTTGTAGTTTGGTGCCATCCAGTATTCCAACTCCTAGCAACCCCTTGTGATAGGGTAGACCTGTCTCATAGGGTTTCCTAGGCTGTAATCTTTATGGCAGCAGATTACCAGGCCTTTCTCCTGTGGAGCCACTGGGTGGGTTCAAACCACCAACCTTTCAGTTAGCAGCTAAGCGCTTAACCATTGCACCACAGGGGGTCTTTAGAACACAAGGTGTGATGAGCAGCTTTGCTTTAACAACTTCCCACGTGAATTGTGAGAGAAGGAGCAGTGGAGAAATTACTGGATGTGTGGAGCATAAAACCCCTGTAAGCTGGAACTGTGTGACATCCGGGAAATCCAGGTGTCTAGAGCCCTCATATTCTAGTCCACAGGCTGCCACGCCCACCAAAACCTTCTTCCCTCCAAGGCTCTGCCTTTCCGTCATTACCTCTGTTCCCATCAGAGCCCATGCTCCCCCCATGCAGCTGATCCTGACATAAGAACAAGGACATAATCTTTTGAAAGAATATAATAAGCTCTGAAGTCAGTGTGTAAAGGCTCATTTAATATAACCTTGAATAATTTCAGCATGTTTCATTTTAAAAAAACCTATAATACGATCTGTACTACTATGGATAAAAATTCACTTCTCATTTGGCTCAATGTGAATTACTATCACAGTGTTAAGAACACTTACCACAGCTCTCTGGATGTGTAGAAAGCAAATCATACCTCGTCCCCTTTGGGAAGACATAGAGTAGCCATTTCAAAGAGAAACATGTTCCCTTTATTCGATGAAGCAGGAAATTATCATTAAAAAAAAAAAAATCCTAATCAACAGAGATTAGAGCAAAAAGTAAGGTAATGAAAACAAACAACATTGTAACAAATTAGAAAGCAAGCAAGGAGAAAAAGTAGATGGTTCATTTACATCTGTACCTAAAATTGATGCCAGGCCAGATCTTTGGCTGTAGTGAGGGCTGTCAAGCACAGTGGTCCAAAACCAATATAAATGTACTAGAAAAAGAGTTTGTTTTCATACAAAAGCTATTGATGGATCCTTGTTCTTTTGTTCTTCTGGGAGTTCCAGTTCTGATCTCAAATTGTGTAGCTCCTGTTGTTTCTCTGGTTTACTTGCAGTTTTTCTCTTTCAGGTTCTATATAGAAAGCATTTCATACCTGAAGGATAATGCCACCATTGAGCTCTTCTTTCTGAACGCTAAGTCCTGTATCTACAAGGTAAGAGCTTTCTCTTCCTGCTTCCTGTTCAGAGTTGCCCATTGAAATCTGAAAGCATCATTAGAATCTGGGAATCCCAGCTTGCTGCCCTTAAGAATGGTTATTTTATTGATTAGTATATTGTAAGCAATTCATATATTAATCACTATAAATGAAAGAAAACATCATGAAACTGGAGACATTCGTTTAATGAAGTGACTCCTGATATCATCACTGTGCCTTTGATTCCTTAGAGATGTCCCTAAACCTGATTTTAAGGATCTTATTAACTTGGCTAAGGAGCTCTGGTGGTATGGTGGTAGGCATTTGGCTGCTAACTGAAAGGTCAGTGATTCGAACCCACCAGCTACTCTGTGGAAGAAAGATGAGGTAGTCTGCTTCTGGAAGTATGTACAGCCTTGGAAGCCCAATGGAGTCACTATGAGTTGGAATTGACTCAATGGCAGTGAGTTTGGATTATTTTGTTTTGTTTTAACCTGGCTGCAGAGATGAAGGGGAGACATAGACAAATACAACAAACGATCTTGTCAACTTAGATCTCACAAATGTGAATGAACTTCTTATAACCAAATATTGGATCATTTAAGTGTTCTTGCAGTGTCTCTCAAAGGGAACAACAGTATGGACACTTTGGTTGGGATGGTTCTTAATTGAGTGGGACAGCCCCTTGCACTGCAGAATGTTTGGCATCCAATTCCCCAAAAATACTTGTCATGGTCCCCTTTCATTGGAGAACCAAAAATGGGGAGAGGGGCTTGCAGTACCCCCCTCAGGTTGAGAGCTAGTGCTTGAAGATATTTTATATGAATATCCATTCTGCTTTCTTCCAACATGCACACCTGTGTCTTATGAATGCAGGCTTTCTCAAGCCACATCAGGTCTGCTCAGCAGCAGTTAGAAGAGAAGAACACTTTATACTGAGCTCACACAGTGTGCAGGGTTGCTGCTGGGGGCTCTCTGTGAATTGCCTGGCTGAGTGTTTGTAACTTCTTTTGAGTAAATACTACATTTTATCCCTGCTTGTCATACAGGGAAGATGAAGCATGGGGATATTGCAAGATTTGCCCAGGATTGCATGCCAGTGAATGGCAGACTCAGGGTTAAAACACAGACAGCCTGACAGCTCAGTTTTGGGCCATACCGCACCTTAGAGCAGAGACTCTCTTTAAAGTGGAGAATGCCCATGCCATACACCTTGCAACTTCAAAGCCAAGTATCCCTGGTTGTAAAGTTGTTGTGGATATATTTGGTGGAGCCTGAAGAGACTATGTTTTCATACTTACCGAAACTCAGATTTTGGGGATTGCAACTATCTACAGACGTTAACACACATATACACACACAGGTTGAGATGGTGTATTTAATCACTCTTTATCTCAAAGTATCATTGTATAGACATTACACAGGATTGTGCTACCAAGTGCAAATGTTCAGAGTAATAGAGAACCTTTCAGTGATAAAATTCAATTCTGTGAATGGCCTTCAGTTCTGAGAGTGGCTGAGTCAGGGCTTAAACTCGGCTCAAACCCAGAGAGGTCCAAATACAGTATTTTTGCTTTTTGCTGAGTGGAAGGTAAAGGTACTACATTTTGTTCCAAGTATTTGCAAATTTCTTCATCTCTCTAAGCCTCTGTTTTTTCTTTGTAAAGTGGAAATAATAATATCAACCTTACCTACCTGTAAGAGTATATAATGGTTGTTTCATGAATGTGAATAGACTTTGGAAAAGTTCAGAAATAAAAGTGAGGCACTCTCCACCAGATGGCAGAGTTGGGCAGTGAAATAGCTGGAAAATCACACTGAATCTTTGAAAGCACCCTCAACTGGCACAAGCCAAAAATCAAACCAAACTCACTGCCGTAGAGTTGTCCCGACTCATAGCAACCCCTCCTTGGGTTTCCGAGGCAGTATCTTAACGGAAGTAGATTGCCCAATCTTCCTTCTGAGGAGTGGCTGGTAGGCTTGAACTGCCAGCTCCCACCTGGGACAAGAAGGGGGAAAAAAAAAAAAAGCCATTCATTTTATTCCAATTCACAGCAACCCTCTAAGACAGAGTAGAACTGCCCCATAGGGTTTCCAAGATCTTTATGGAAGCAGACTGCCTCATCTTTTTCCTGCAGAGCAGTTGGTGGTTCCAACTACCATCATTTTGGTTAGCTATTGACTGCTTAACCCTGTGTCACCAGAAGTTGCCAAAAATCATGCTTATATAGATACTCGGATAAAGGGAGAAAAACATTTTCTTCTCAAAGTTGTTCACTTCAGTATAGTCACAAATCTAAACATCATGCACAGAGGGACTAATGGAAAATAAAAAGGAAGAGTAAGTCCTCAGAACTCAATATTACAGACCACCCTAGTGAAGGTATTGAGCCAACCACATTTAGGAACAAGGTGCTGGTGGCATCAGTCTGTGAGCTGGCCTATGTGTGGTATATGCCATCCCAGAACCCCAGCTCAATCTTTCCAGGATCTGTACTAGAACAAGAACTAGAGATGGCTTTGCAAAAGTTTATATTGGAAACCAAATAGCATCACAAGACCACCTGTCTCCCTCCTTTATCACAAGTCATTATTCCATTTGCATTGATTTACAGTTAAGAGTTTACCCAAAAAAATCACAAAAATTATCTTTTTTGAACTTCTTAACTTCTGAGTTCATAAAGCTCTGAGGTAGAGCTTTACAGATGAGAGAACTGGTATTTAGAGAGGTTAAATGACTTACTGGAAGACAAAGAAGTTGGAAGTGATTAAGCAAGCAGTGTAACCGGTTTAACACAGCTGTAAATATTTCAAGATAGTGGGAGGCTTTGTAGCAGAGTGATTAGGAGTTTTGATTTTGCTGTCAGACAGACTCCGGTTCCCTTCCCAGCTCTGTCATTTAGTAAATGTAATAAATGTTGACAATTTATGTAATATCTCCAAGCTCAATTTTCTTCTCTTGTTGAAAAAGGATATGAAAAGACCCTACCCACCACCTTCTTGTGAAGATTAATGAGATAAAGCGTGTAAGGGCTTAGTTAGCACTGTGCCAGGCATATTATCACCTACTGCTATGGTAGTAGCATACTGCTATGATAGGAGCTCTGGTGGTACAGTGGGTAAGGCATTTGGCTGCTAACCAGAAGGTCGGTGGTTCAAACCTACCTGCTGCTCCATGGGAGGAAAATGAGGCCGTCTATTTCCATAAAGATTTAGCCTTGGAAACCCTCTGGGGGGTTTTCTATGAGTTAGAATCAACTGGATGGCAGTGGGAGTGGATATTAGGATGGGGCAGCTGACTTGGATTCAAACCTGAGTTGTTCATCTGGGCTGTGATTTTCCTCTGTACCACCCACACTGTCCCTGGCACTTCTGAGGCCATGAAGAGCCCAGAGGGTGGTGCCAGATGATGGATAATTTGTAAATGACACAGATACCCAAAGGCTGTGGTTTACCCAGCACAACTTCAGTATCACCTCCTTCTCTCTTCCTTAGGGAATAATTTCTGTAGTGTATTAGAATGTAAGTTGTTCAGATCATATAAACTGTTCCAAAGTTGTTATTCCGTTCACTTTTCAAAACATTAACATTTTATTTTTATGATGTAATGTATGATGTAGTTTGACAGTCAAATGGTTTTACAAGACTTACTATGAAAAAGAGTCCATCTCTATATCTAAATCATTGGCATATGGTATTATTCCTGCATTTATCCATTTTAGATTTATTGACTGCTTGTTATGATATTGAAGATTGTTGTTATTGTTGCTAATGGCTGTCATGTCAACCGACTCATGGTGACCCTGTGCACAATGGGACGAAATGCTGCCTGATCCTGCGCCATCCCCATGGTGGTTAGCAGATCAGACTGTTGTGATCCATAGTTTCGTTAGCTAATTTTTGGGAGTAGATCCCAGGTTTTTCTTCCTAGTCTTAGTCTGGAGGCTCTGCAGAAACCTGTTCAGCATCATGGCCACACACAAATCTCCACAGACAGACAGGTGGCGGCTTGGCACAAGGTGCATTGGCCTGAAATCAAACCCAAGACTCTTACATGGAAGTTGAGAATTCTACCACAGTATCATCACCCACCCTCTTTCCCCATTCTCCCTTTGTGATGATAACACAACTTTGGGTTAAAGCCACATCAGCATTACATTATTATGGCTAATCCAAGTGGTGTCCTCTGATTATAACTCCTTTTATAGACAACCACTTGTTTGACCTAAAGTAGTAATTGCCTTGCTTTTACTTGCTTAGTTTCTATGTTCCAGTGCTTTTACAGGTTCCCCAAAGGCCTACTAATACTAATTTCCAAATGCATCAGATAATCCATCAGTTCCTTTTATTGGTTTGATTTATTAATGTTACTGTTGTTTTTCTTAAAGACCTCCCTTTGGAACCCTCCACCCTCCCTTGCAAGTTGATTTGGCCTCCCTCATAGCTCACACCCCGAGACTCTCCTTCCCCATCAGGCCTTTCCTCTACCCCAGTTCTGTATCAGATCCTCTCTTCCTAGATCCGTGTCTTCCTGTTTTTTTTCCTTTATGCCATTGTTTAGCTGGAGAACATCTCCCAGTAAATCCAGATAAAGAGTATATGGGAAGTAAACTGTCTGGATCCTTGTTTATCTGAATAAGTCTTCATTCTCTTATCTGAATAATAGTTTGACTAGACATAGAAATATATGATAACCCTTCTCTCAGAATTTTAAAGCTGTTGCATCTAAGTCTTCAAGAAGTTGCTGTGGAGTAGTCCTGTCTTAGCCAATGTATGTGACACACCCTCTCCCTCAACCATGGGATATTTTAGGATCTCCTCTTAATCTGAAATTTCAGAATGCTGTGCCTTGGTAATGTTGTTGTTAGGTGCTGTCAATGACTCATAATGACCCCATGTGACACTGCAGAACTACACTGTCAGGTTTTCTAGGCTGTAATCTTTATAGGAACACATCACCAGTCTCTCCTCCTCGGAGCTGCTGACAGGTTTCAGCTGCAGATCTTTTGGTTAGCAATTGAGTGCTTAACCTATGCACCACCCAGGATTCCGCTTTGATAATAAAATCAAACAAACCCATTTCCATTGAGTTGATTCCAACTCATAGTGACCCTATAGGACAGAGAAGAACTGCCCCATAGGATTACCAAGGCTATAATCTTTACAGAAGGAGCTCTGGTTGTGTAGTGCTTAAGGCATTTGACGGCTAACCACAAGGTCAGTGGTATAAACCTACCAGCTGCTCCACAGAAGAAAGATGAGGTAGTCTGCTTCTGTAAAGATTTACAGTCTTGGAAACCCAGTAAGGGTTGCTATGAGTCAGAATCAATTCCATGGCAGTGAATTTGGTTTTGGTTTGAATCTTGACCCAAACAGACTGTGTTTATCTTTCTGCTGTGGGGTGGTAGGTGGGTTCAAACCACTGACCTTTGGGTTAGCAGTGAGACACTTAACCACTGCATCATCAAGTCTCCTGCCTTGATAATAAGTCTTGGTAAATCCATTATGCTATGTATTTGTTGGTGCACTTTTAGTCTGGAGACTCGTATTCTCCAGAGAGATCTGTATACATTATTTCTTTGATGATATCTTCCCCTCTGTTTCCTCTGTCCTCTCTCTCTGGAACTCCTCCTAATCAAATGCTGGGCACAGCCTCCTGCTTTAATACCTTGTGTCTCCTATTCTTCATCTCTGCCTTTTTATTCTACTTTCTGGGAGATTTCACCAGTATTTTTAATCTCTTCTCTTTAATTTTTCCTATCATGTTTTTGATTTCTAAGAGTTCCTTCATATTGTGAGTTTTCTTTTCTTTCCACATTATCCTGCTCTTTTCTTAAGAATGCAATTCCTTCCCTTGTCTCTCGGATGATATTAAATATTGCACATTTTCTTTTTCTTTCTAGTTCTCCCCCTCCTGCCCCGTTTATTTATTTTCATCTGTATCTTTCATGTTGGTGGCTTTACTCAAGTGTCTGTCGATCCTTGTTTGTCCATTCATATTTAGGAATGAGGTAACTAAAAGCTGATTGGATGCTCCAAGGGCATGGGTTGGGCCTGACCTCTGATGGATTTCCCTATAAACTGATCCACTGACAATCTAGTTCTTTTAGTGGGGATGCCAAATATCAATGTCCTATGTCTTTTCTATGGCTATTCATTTTCTCCAGAGGAGAATCTTCCAACTTCCTGCCTTGGACATGTCCACTCACTGCTAGGATTTGGGGGGTGAGAATAACCTCCCGTCATGGAGATAGCCTCCCTTTCAGTCCTTTTGCTTTCAGCCCACCTAATTTCAGCCTCCTGTTCATCTTCTCCAGAGGACAAGCCTCTGAGGTCTCCAATAGCAGAAGTGAGGAAGACTTTTTGTTTTGTGTTGTTGTTGTCATCCTTCTCAGGCTATGAATACACCTTCCTACAAACCTCTCTCAAGCACTAGTGGCACAATGGTTATAGCCTCTGGTTGCTAACCAGATGATCATGGTTCGAACCCACCAGCTGCTCCACAGGAGAAAGATGTAGTAGCCTGCTTCTGTAAGTCCTTGGAAGTCCTATAGGGCAGTTCTACTCTGTCTTATAGGGTCACCATGACTTGGAATCGATTGCATGGCTGTGAGTTTGCCTTTCTCTCTTCCTTCACCAAAAGACAGAAAGCATGACCACAATTTCTCTCTCGCCCTCTATTTCTATTTATCTCTCTATTTTCTACAAAAAGAGCAGGGAAATACAGTCATAATCTATCCAAATTTCATAGAATGAGATGGTTCGGTGGTAGAATTCTCACTGTCCATGTGAGAGTTTGATTCCCAGCTAATACACCTCAATCACAGGCACCACTCCTCTGTCACTAGAGGCTTGTGTATTGCAATGATGCTTGACCAGGTTTCAGCAGAGCTTCCAGACTAAGACACACTAGAAAGAAAGGCCTAGTGACTGACTTCTAAAAATAAGCCACTGAAAACCCTGGGGATCACAATGGTCTGGCCAAAGTGGATTGTGGGGATAGTGCAAGACTGGGCAGTATTTCATTCCACTGTGCATGGGGTCACCATGAATCAAGGGCCAATCAGTGGCAGCTAACAACAACAGATGAGAGAATAGGGCTACAATTGTGTGCTTTAAATGGAGCAGTAGGAAGAACAGAATGGAGCTCATTGACACCCCATGAGGTCCTGTGGCTCAATATTTGTGACATGTTTTAACTCACTAAGGTGACAGAATAGGAGCTCTGGTAGCATAGTGGCTAAAACACTTGACTGCTAACCAGAAGGCTGGCGGATCAAACCCACCAGCCACTCCTCAGAAGGAAGGTTGGGCAATCCTACTTCCGTAGTGATACTGCCTCGGAAACCCAAGGAGGGGTCGCTATGAGTCGGGGCTGACTCGACGGCACATAACAACAACAACAACAACAACAAGGTGACAGATGGAACATGGAAAGGAAATCTGTCACTGGGGGACAGAAGAAACTCATTTAGAAAGTGTGTCTAGATCCTCAGAAAACTCCCATGGGAACCCCGGGTATGTTGTATGTTCCCTGGGGAGAGATTATGAGAAAGCAAAGCTCTCCTGCCAAGCTTTTGTCACCAGTCTTCACCCTCTCTGTATGTGGGTTCCTTCACCAAGTGGAAGAGACCCATCAGTCAGGCCCTGCAGGAGGCAGCCCACTTGTCAAATCAGAGTGATTCAGTGATAGGGTTTCCAGTCTCAGCTCTTTCCCTACTTTCAGGTTTCAGAATTAAAGCCTGACTGCTCTGGTTTCTGCAGTGACAAATGAAATTGGTGAAAATTTGTCATCACAATAATGTTCAAAAATCTTCGTAAACAAATTCAAGATGATAAAATGCCAGTTGTCTGTCTACTTTTTTAAAATAAAGATTCTCATAGATTTATAGATCTTAAAGTTATTAGAGAGATACAAAAAACTTAGACCCAGGCCCCAATCTTCTCTTCATACACATACATTCAGAGAAAGATGAAAATTTGCTCCCACATTGAAAGCCCTATTTAGATTCAGTTCTTCATAGGAATAATTTGGTACTTAACTGACTTAAGTTGAATGAGAAGCAGGGCTGTCAAACTGACTAGATAAATGTGAAGTTACGAATCACATATTCTAACTGTGTAGTTAGCCTAATGGAATTAACCATTCTCTCGTTTTATGTTTGTTTGTTTATCTGTTTAGTTGTGATTTGGGTCAAATTTTTCAGAACAGATTCATTTTCCGCTCAACAGTTCTTACACATTTTGTTTTATGACACTGATTACAATCCCTATGATGTAACAGCTGTCCTCCCACTTCCTCCCTGTGATTACCCTTTCCCTGTGTCCTTCTTACCAGTGCATTCCTGCCTCCCTAGCTTTCTATTTTGCACAAATGCTACCCTTCTGATCTCCTCTGGTTGATTTTTCTAAGGAGTTCGTCTCCCTGGTGTAATTTTTCAGCTCAGAGCCCTGTCTGTTGTTTGGCTGAGGGTTAAGCCATGAGCGTGAGTCCAGTTCTAGATCCAAAAGGGGACTAACTAAAGAAAACCAAACTCACTGCCATCAAGTCAGATCGGACTCATAGCGACCCCACCTTGGGTTTCCAAGGCGGTATCTCTACGAAAGTAGATTGCCCAATCTTCCTTCCGAAGAGTTGCTGGAGGGTTTGAACTGCCAGCCTTCTGGATAGCAGTCAAATGCCTTAGGCACTACGCAAAGGGAGACTAGAGGCCTTAATCTCAGAGGTAAAGTTTTACCAGTCTCTATCCAACCAGTAATTCTAGTTTTTTTTATGTATTTGAATTTTGTTCCTCATTTTTCTCCCACTCTATCTAGGATAGAGATCTAGGATCTAGGATCTAGGATCTCCAATTTTCATCCCTTTCTGAGTGGTTGGCATTGGTGGCTGGGCATCTTCTAGTTCTTCTGGTCTCAGGGTCACTTAGGCTGAGGTTCCTATGGTCCCTTAGTCCCTTGGACTAATTGTTTCCATGTGTCTTTGATTTTCCTCACTCTTCTTTGCTCTGAATGAAGAGACACCAATAGTTGCATCTTAGATGGCTGCTCCCAAGGTTTTAAGACCCTATTTGCTACTCACCAAAGCAGGATGTAGAACAATGTTTTCATGTACTATGTTGTGCCAGTTGGGCTTGGTGTCCCACATAGACCATGGTCCCAAGCTTGCAGGCCCAGCAACTCACTCCTTCAGGATACTTGGTTGTGGCTAAAAAGTTACTCTATCCTATAATATATAT
The DNA here is from genome assembly GCF_000298275.1 of Orycteropus afer afer. Classification (NCBI taxonomy): domain Eukaryota; kingdom Metazoa; phylum Chordata; class Mammalia; order Tubulidentata; family Orycteropodidae; genus Orycteropus; species Orycteropus afer. The sequence goes on from NW_006921615.1 coordinate 5,911,113, forward strand.
GGATAGTTTTATAGCACGTACAAAAATACGTGTGTAGGAATATTGTCTGCCAAACCTATATACCGTCATGGGTATATTCCCATGCACCTATGTATACCTGATCATTCGCCTCTCTACCTATGTATCCACCCATAGATTAGTGTTTGTTATTACCAGTAACGCAGTATTGTGTATTTAATAGTATTTACCTTTGTTGTCTGCTTCTCTTGTGCTCCTCTCCATGTTTTCCTTTTCCTTAGGCCATTCACTCTTCTTCTTTTTTTATTTGTAATTGTACTTTGGGTACAAATACCCATTCACTCTTTACTTATATTATACATCTTTAAATTTTGCATGATATCAACAATTACTTTGTCCAACAATGATACTCAAAGAAACAGGATCCGTGATCACCCTCCAAAGATGAATGAATTATATTTCTTTGAGCTGGAGGAAGAGTTGGCATGAGCATTTTTGTTGTTGGTTTATTACTTAACCCATGTGTTACAGAGTGGAACTACTCCATAGGTTTTTCTTGGCTATAATCTTTACTAGCATAGTGCCTAAGGCACTTGACTGCTAACCAGAGGGCTGGCGGTTCAAACCCACCAGGCACTCCTCAGAAGGAAGGTTGGGTAATCTACTTCTGTAGTGATACCGCCTCAGAAACCCAAGGAGGGGTTGCTATGAGTTGGGTCCAACTCGAAGGCAAATAACAACAACAACAACAATAATCTTTATGAAGCAGATCACTAGGCCTGTTTCTTCCTGGTGTCACTGGGTGGGTTTGAACCAACAAATTTTTGGTTACCAGCCTTGGTATGAGAGCTCTGGAAGTGTAGTGCCTAAGGCACTTGACTGCTAATCAGGAGGCTGGTGGTTCAAACCCCCCAGCCACTCCTCAGAAAGAAAATTGGGCAATCTACCTCCATAGTAATATTGCCTTGGAAACCCAAGAAGGGGTTGCTGTGAGTTGGGTCTGACTTGAGGGCACATAACAACAACAACAGCCTTGGCATGAGTATATTTCTAAGTGAAATTTTAGGATCATGTTCTCAGTTGTCACTGTGCTGGCGACATAGCTGATGCTCAATAGATCGTTTTTGATTTATTTTCCAAGCTCAGGAAGCAAGTATTTGTATATTTCCTGGGAGATTATGAAGTGTGGAGCTTACATGTATCCACTGAGGGCAGATCATGTCAGAAAAAAAATAAGTTTAAAATTCCTGTTGATGTGAGCTGCAGGGTCTTGCCCAGCCTTCTTTTCCAAGATGTCCACAGTGGTGCAGGAGCTTCACATATGATTGAGGTTTAAATAATCATCCTTGGGCTATGTTTGCTACTTAGGTCTAAATATTATCACTCTTGTGGATTTTGAAATAAACATTCTTTAGCAAGGATCTTCAAAGACCTTTACCAATGAGCAGTTGATATAATTTCATGTGTGGGTGGAAAAGACAAAGCCCAAAGTAAAATCCTATAGGACAAAGTAACCAATGTAAGAATTCATCTCAGACTTGCAGAATCCTAGTTCTCATCTCTTAGTTTGATTATAAAAAATAAAATAAACTCACTACTATTGAGTCGGATCTGACTCATGGTGACCCCTCTTTGGGTTTCCAATGGTATCACTACAGAAGTAGATTGCCCGATCAGAGAGTAGAAGGAAGGAAAGAAACAGATTTTCTTTGACAACGTTCTAAGTAAAATCAGATAGACTCATTATTTTGTCTTGGCTACATGTATATCCTTTTATTGACCTCTGGTCCTTACTGTGCCTGTGACCACTAAAAGGGGGATTCCTCAGAATCGTGATATGGGCTGTATGCAGTGGACAGCAAGAGAAATCCCTGTGTCATAAAATTAAGCATGATGGCTCACCGTGAATGGCATTTATCCAGTGGATTGTTAGACAAACATGAAGTAATTAGATTGCTGAAAAACTGGCAAAGGGCTAAGAGGAACTGTGCAAGATCACATTACTCTTTATTTATTTTTAACTCTTTATTTATTTTATTGTACTGTTTTATTGTACTCTTTATTTTATTGTAGTTTGGGTGAAAGTTTACAGAGCAAATTAGTTTTCCATTCAATAATTTATAACACTTTGTTTAGTGGCACTGGTTGCAATCCCCTCAATGTAACATCACTCTTACTGTTTCCTGTGTAGGTTCCCTATTTCCACTCATCTTTTCCTGCCCCTTCCTCCCTTCTGAACTTTGTTTTGGGGTACATGCTACACTTTGGTCTCATGTAGTTGATCGTTTGTTCACTTTATAGGCCTATCTTTTGTTTGGCTGAAAGGTGATCCCTGGGGTTAGATTCAGTTCCAGATTTGAGGGATATCTAAGGGCTTCCACCAGTCTCCATCAGATCAGTAAGTCCGATCTTTTTTATGATTTTGAATTTTATTCTACATTTTTCTCCCACTCTGTCCGGGACCTTCTATTATGATCTGATCAGAGTAGACAGCAGTGGTAGCCAGGCATCATCTAATTCTTCTGGTCCCAGGGTAGTGGAGGCTATGATTCACATGGTCCATTAGTCCTTTGGACTAATTGTTTCCCTGTGTCTTTGATTTTCTTCACTTTTCTTTGCTTCAGATGGGGAGAAACTTATAATTGCATCTTAGATGACTGTTGACAAGCGTTTAAGACCCAGTCACAGCTCACCATGGAAGAATGTAGAACACTGTCTTTGTGGACTGTGTCATGCCAGTTGACCTAGATTCCCCCATGACTATGGTCCTAGGCCCCCAAGCCTGACTCAGTCCCTCAGGGTATTTTGTTATGGCTAAGAAGTTTTCATAACTTTACCTCCTGTATGCTTTACTGTATACATGGATATATTTGCAGTACATACAAATATGTATGTAGAAATATGCTCTGCCAAACCTTTGTATAGTTATTGGATGTACTTTCATTCACCATCCTGCACCTGTTCAGCTTGCATGTCTAGTTATGGATCCATTCATAGATTGCTGTTTGTTATTGCTGCTGTTGTAGGTTTGTGTGTGTAATAGTATTTATCATTGTTGCCTTTAACTCTTGTGCCCCTCCCAGTGTCTTCCTTTGCCTTGTTCATGTTGTGCCGACTTCCACTTTATTGTACATGCCTTTTCCTTCACCTTCCTTAATGCATGTCTATTTGCTAGCTGGTGGCTTATCCTTCCCTCCCCCTCATCCCTGATATCCATCAAAGAATGTTTCTTTCTCCATGTAAATCTTTTCTTGGCTTTTTACAACAGTGGTCTCATACAATATTTGTCCTTTGGTGATAGACGTATTTCACTCAGCACAGTGTCCTCCAGGTTCATTCATGTTGCAAGATATTTTGCTAATGTTGTATAGTATTTCATTGTGTGTATGTACCGTAGTTTGTTTAGCTCTTCATCTGTTGATGGGCACTTAGATTGTTCCATTCTTTTTACTATTGTGAATAATGCTGCAATGAACATGGGTGTGCATATATCTATTCATGTCATGGCTGTTATTTCTCTGGGATGTGTGTCTAGTAGTGGGATTGCTGGATTATATGGTATCTCTATTTCTAGAATTTTAAGGAAGTGATACACCATTTTCCATAGTGGTTGTACCATTTTATAGTCACACCAGCAGTATATAAGACTTCTAATATCGCCACAACCTCTCCAGTATTTGTTATTTTCTGTTTTGTTTTATTAGTACCATTATTGTCAAGGTGAGATGGTACTTCATTTAGTTTTGATTTGCATTTCTCTAATGGGTAATGATTGCAAGCATCTCTTTTTGTGCTTGTTAGCTGCCTATATGTCTTCTTTGGTAAAGTGCCTATTTGTGTCCTTTGCCCAGTTTTTAATTGGATTGTTTACCTTTTTGTTGTTTAGGTATTGAAGTTTTCTATAAATTTCAGAAATTAGTCTCTTGTGAGATATGTTTTTGCCAATTTTCCCCCAGTCTGTATGTTCTCCTTTTACTCTTTTGTAGAAGTCCTTTGATATGCATAAGTGTTTAATTTTTAGGAGGTCTCAGTCATCTAGTTTATCTTCTGCTGTTTATTTTTAGTTATGTTTGATAGACTACCTATGCCATAAACTAGGGCCCCTGAGTTTGCCCCTGTTTTTTCCTTTGATGATCTTTATAGTTTTAGGTTTAATGTATCTTGAGTTAGTTTTTGTATATGACGTGAGAAATGAGTCCCATTTCAGTTTTCTGCAAATGAATATCCAGTTTTGCTGGCACCATTTGTTAAAGATACTATCTTCCCTATTTAATGGGTTGTTGAAGATCAGTTGTCCAGAGATGGATGGATTTACTTCTGGGTTTTCAATTCAGTTCCATTGGTATAGTGTGCAAGTACCAGGTTTTTTAAACTACTGTGGCGTAGTGCCTAAGGCATGTATTTGACTGCTAACCAGAAGACTGGTGCTTCAAACCCACCAGCCACTCCTTGGAAGGAAGGTGGGCAGTCTACTTCTGTAGTAATACTACCTCAGAAACCCAAGGAGGGGTCACTATGAATTGGATCTGACTCAATGACAGTGAGTTTGGTTTTTTTGGTTTGGTGGCTGTGTAGTAGGTTTTGAGATCTAGAAATGAAGATTGTATCAGTCTTGTCCTGTACCACAGCCTCTGTATCTGGAGCAACTTCATGTAGTCATCATGAGCTGTGTAATGAGGCATGGCAATTACAAAGCCACAGAGAGGAAGAGAACAATTTGACTTAAATTTGGGCAGCAGGACCTACTTTCATGATATACACAGTCACTAACACAACATACATGTAGACACAAAAACAATTTACCAGAGATTTCCTTTCTGTAAATGCTAAGAAATTATTTTTAAAAAGAAAAAGAAAAAAGATGAAACTGTAAAATTCAGATTATCTATAAATACCAACGAGCTGAAATACATAATTTAAAAAAAATTTTTTTGCCCTCAAGTCAATTCCTACTCATGGCTCCTGTATGTGTTTCAAAGTAGACCTGCTCTCCATAGGGTTTTCAATGGCTGAGATCTTTCAGAAGGAGATTGCCAAGTCCTCCAAGGTGCCTCTGGGTAGATTCAAGCCAATAACCATTTGGCTTGTAGCCAAGCACTTAACCCTTTGTACCATGCAGGGAGTCCTGACATAAATAATAGAGTCATTATATTTGTAGTGTGTTTTATAGTTTCCAAATCACCTCTGTATTTACCCCTCAGCAAACCCTATAAAATAATTAGAAAAGAAATTGTTGTTGTTGTTGTTATATGCTGTCGAGTTGGACCCAACTCATAGTGACCCCTTCCTTGGATTTCCAAGGCAGTATCAGTATGGAAGTAGATTGCCCAACCTTACTTCCGAGGAGTGGCTGGTGGGTTTGAACCCCCAGCCTTCTGGTTAGCAGTCAAATGCCTTAGGCACTACGCTACCACAGCTCCCAATTTACCCATCAGGGAAATGGAACTCGAGGAAGTCAAGTGATTTATTCAATGTCCCAGAGCTCTTGGAGGTCAGGACAAGAACCTGGAACTTTTCAGACCTATCTATGTGAGAGTAGAAATAATCTTAAGGACCCTGAAGTCTTCTTTAAACCAAACAATAGTTTAGCTTAATGAATAAAGGATGTCTGCCTTGAGCATTGTACTTTTTTAAAGAACTAGCTATATGGGATCAAATTGACAACAGCAACTCACCACGGTTAGACAGGAAGTTCAGGGAGCAGTGAGTTTATGTTAATGGGGAAGAACAGTTCACGAAAAGGAGAGAGAATGGTTGTACAACTTGTGTGTAATCAGTCACTGAAGTGTACATATGTTAATGTATGTTATGCTATGCATAGTTTCAACAAAAATAAAATGTTTAAAAAAAAAAGAAATAATCCTGAGGATCACAAGAAATATTAATCATTAGATGTTTTATGGATAAGAAGAAATGTTACAGTACTGGTAGGTAAGAATTCATTAGGGAACCTTTGGGCTAGCCTTCCAAGTGGTTCTGAATAAACTTTGCAAAGGTCTTCCTCATTCAAATCTTCTCATATGGTTGTTAATCATATTTATATTATAATTATCCCATTAATCTTCTGTGAAAGTTGGAGTATCTGTAATTCCTGACTGTGGAAGAACATTTTTCATTAAGGCTCTCAGTTGAGTGTAAAGACCAATACCAAGTCCCTCAGAGGCAAGGGATTCTGCGGAGGTCTTCCAGCTCTCAGGCTCTTGGAGAATGTCCATAACACCTGCCACTGGGGTGCTCAGGAGGCTATTTGGAACATTTTGAGACCTCCAATGGCAATCTGTCTGAGAATACTGTTAACCATTACACTGCTAATAAATGACCTCTGGCTTCTTCCTGCAGCCACTTAATCACCTGGGATAAAACAATGCTGAGTGGGAGGAAGTGAAGCCATCCTCCCCAGCCCTACTCCAAACACACGTGCACACATCTGCAGATAATCGTGTTTTGTCTTTCTGTACCATTTTTAAAAAGATCAAAGAAAGTGGCATGCATTATTCAGTAGTAAATAAAACAGATGCCCAAAGTGCACACCAGACAGCCATAGTAACTAAAAGACATCATGTTCCCTTTTTCCACATCACCTTCTTGCCAGTGAATCCCAAGATAAAATTAATGCATGTCCGTCAGACCACCAGACAAGATTCTAGCTCTGAAAACTAGCCTGCAGAAAACCTTCTTCAAATGGATCTAAGTGTGTTGGGGACATCAACACAGAGCTGGGGGTTGAGTAGCACAGAGGGACATCACACCACCAGCCTTTGCGTGTGCCAGATGGAAACGCCCATAGATCTTCCTAGAAGGTTCTCTCCTGCTCCCCATTGTTCTTTTCCATTTCATCCTCAGTAAAGGGAAAACCCAGACCCCTAGTCCAGTATAGGATGTGTGCCTGCACTCTTTGTGGTCTCATTCAGTTTATCTTCTCTGTTTGAACAGAAGCACATGAAATATACCACCTCTGGATTGCCAGAAAAGTCAGATGAGAAAAGGTAGAGGCATCTTTTTAATGGTATATGGCTGCACATTTCTGAAAGGAGGATCCTGGAAACATCCATTAACTTCTCTACACAGGGAACCCAGCAGTCCGGTTTTGAAGTACAGTAGGAGATTTGTGGAGTAGGCAGGGAGTCCAGAGTTCTAGTCCATCGCAGTGGGATTTTAAAGATAAAATCACCTGGGTGGGTGAGATATAAAAGGGGAAAGAAGTAGTATAAACAAGAGACATCAGGAAAGTTGGGCAGGGACTGTAAGGATATGGCAGTATTTTCTTAACAGTTAGGAACATTTCTTCCCACCAGTCCTTGTGGGTTCTTCTTATACATACCATTTAGATCTCTGTATTGGCTTCTCTGAGAAAATCTAGCAAAACCCTTCCTGAACACAAGAAATACTAAATAGAAATGGTAGAGGTAATAATGCAGCTTTCTTTACCACTAGATTTTGCAAGTGTGTAGGATGTCTGGGCCCCTTCAGTCTTTAATCCTTTTCTGATTGAGTGACCATATTTTGACTCTCACCAGTTTTTTATTTTTATTAAGAGGTGATCAAAGGAGCTCTGGTGGTACAGTGCCAAAGGCATTTGGCTACTGCTAGTCGGGTCCAACTCGACGGCACATAACAACAACAACAACAACAACAACAACAACCAGAAGTTTAGCAGTTCAAACCCACCACTGCTCCACAGAAGGAAGATGGGGCAATCTACTTCTGTAAAGGTTTACCCCTGCCTTGGAAACCCAAAGGGGGTTGCTGTGAGTCAGAATCAACTCAATGGCAATGAGTTTGGTTCGGTTTTTTGGGAGGTGGTCAAGGTCAGAAAAGAGGGCATTCTCACCCCAGCTATAGTTCTCACTTACCCTGAGGACAGATGTGGGGAGAGAGAACTCAAGTCTATCAAGTTAGAAAGTTAAGTGTGCATTTTGGTTAGTTTTACCCTGGATCATAGTGCTGTTGCGTGTTGTCAAGTTGACTCTTATCATAGTGACCTTATAGGCCAGAATAGAACTGCCTGGTAAAGTTTTGTAGGCTGTAATCTTTATGAGAACGACCGGCCAGGCCTTTTGTCCTGAACAGCCACTGGCGTATTTGAATTGCTAACCTTTCAGTTACCAGCCAAGCACTTAACCTTGCACCATCAGGGCTCCTTCTGGAGCATGGCACATGCAGTGAATGTTCACCCTCAGATTAGTGTCCAGCATTACCTTGTGGGACTGTGTTAAATAAAATAAAAAAGCTTCCTCCTCCTTGCCTACCCCTAGTCCCCCACAAGGTATAAACATTTTCATTTTTTAGCAAATGAATCAAATAATGAAGTCATTGCTATGTTTGCATTTCAGAGGGCTGTTTTCTGATGGTTGGCTTTGAGTTGCACATCAGACAAGCCTCTCAGAGAATGTTAACTATTAGCCCACCATTGACCATTAGCTGCAACATAGGTGTAAATGTTTGACAGACACACACCAATACACTAACAAATATATACAGATGTACACACAAAGCCATGGTGGGAAGGGAAAGGAACACACTGAGAGTAGGAATGGTCTATTGTGGAAACCCTGGACAATGCGTCTGTTAAATCATTTGTACACTGTTAAATGATTTACATTCTGATGGGACCTGGTAATTCCCACACTGTGATTCCAAGCATTCCTCTAGATCCCCAGTGCTCACAGTCTGTATCAATTACAGTGGCCATAAAGCTCTTTCAGCTGGTTATGCAGAAAGAATTATTGTCCCAATTCTTCCATATGCTCACGTTACTACTCTTAGCTCACACTTATAAGGCAGTTCAGTTCTTGTCAGCTCTACTATACACCTGGGAATTCAGATCATACACATAAACTTATAGGATCATTGTCCATCTTTGAAATTCCTAAGCGGCAAGAACCTGAATGATATCCCTCCCTCAAAAGATACAGCCTCGCTTCAATGCATTTCTTTAAGTGACAGGGGCTAGTGTTGGAGTGCAAATGAATAACAATCAGAAGAAAATTCATGAATTAGAGTTTGGTTTATAATTCAAGTGAAGAATAACGCCTTGATTATAGATACTGTTTTGCGAACATGTTGGCTGGGACTGAGCCCTTACCTGCTGAACAGGAAGTTGGAGGTTTGTTTTCAGTTCCATGCATACCACCAAGTCCTGTGACTTGGGGCAAGTCCTTTCATGTTTTTCAGATTTCTACTTTCAGTAAAAGAAGAGCTTGTGGGACTCTTAAGTCCTTCTTAACTCTTAACTTCCTGTGGTCCAGTCAGTCACTATAGGCTCTATTCATATTAGGGAGCAGGAAAGAAAAATGGATGTTTTTATGTAAGCTTGACAACAAAAGTGTGAAGTAAATGAATGGGTTTATTATTCTTGCATACTGCTGGACTCCAGATTTCCCTTTAAGATATGAACTATATGTTGTTGTTACGTGACATTGAGTCGGACCCAACTCTTAGCGACCCCTCCTTGGATTTCTGAAGCAGTATCACTATGGAAGTAGATTGCCCAACCTTCCTTCCGAGGAGTGGCTGGTAGGTACATGTTGAAAAAAATATATTGAATTTTTTTCAAAGACCAAAGATGTTTATATAGTTTTTATTTTTAATTTTTTTTTATTGGGATTTGGATGAAAATTGACAGAGCAAATTCACTTTCCATACAGCAGTTCATATACACTTTGTCTCATGACATTGACCACAATTTACCACAATGCAACAGCTCCCCTCCTACTTCCTCCTGATAGTTACCTCTTCCCTGTGTCCATCCCTCCATGGACTCCTGCCCCCTGAACTGTCTTCCTGTGCATAAGCAGCCCTTCTTTCTCCCATGATGTTCTCTCTAAGGAATGTATCTACCTCAGGTAAATGTTCAACTCATATGCCTGTCTATTGTTTGGCTGGAAGCCACCGGCGTGGGTTCAATTCCAGACTTAAAGGGCAGCTAGGGGCCATAG
>NW_006921615.1:5939927-5958719 GCF_000298275.1 Orycteropus afer afer
TATCTTCTGTGTCTGTGTTAATTGGTTTCCCTTTTCTTTGTTGAAGAGGGTCTGTGCAATCCTTCTGCCTAGTCCGCCATATTGCCCCGCCTCAGCCCAATTGGTTTTGAGACCACTGTCCATTCTGGTTAAGAGCTGTAAATGCTGCCAGGGACCAGTGGGGGACAAATGATTTTGAGCAGCTGCCTCAGGGACTAAAGATATTTTTTGAGTATTTGAGGTTCTAGGGAGTTCCTCTGAAAGGAACACTAGCCTTTTTTTAGAGAGATGTCATAAAGAAGTAGTTGTTAAAAGTAGCCAACTTACCTTGTTTGTTTTTCCTTTCAGGAGCTTATTGATGTCGACAGTGAAGTGGTATTTGAATTAGCTTCCTATATTTTACAGGTGAGTTAGTCTCCCCTCTTATCTGTATCCCAGGGTCAGACTCAGAGAAAGAAAAAGAGTTAGCACTGGTGACCAGTAGTTATGTTTACTAGCTATTTGTCTTCTTAACTGTTCTAGCCACAAGCTGGAAGGAGCTCTTAGATGCCAATGCAGTAAATAGGGGCTTCTAATATCCCAAAAGTTTAAGACAGCCTGTCTTTGTAAAGCAAATTTGTGTTTAGCCTGAACCTGGGAGAAGCTGAGGTCATTCAGTGAGCTCATTTTTTTTTCGATTTGGTGCCCTTCACCGCGCTAGAGAAAGCAAGTGAATAGCGGGAATTTATTGCCAAGAGAATCACCTCATGCCCCCTGGAAAGACAAGAAAAAGACATTTAGCTTATACAAAAAAATGGAGAAGAAGAAGAAGAATCTTAGCTCTAACAATGGCAAATGGAGTTGGAATGATATCATTAATTTATTCCTTCAACAGATATTTATTGAACAACTACTATGCTTAAGGCATTGTGCTAGAATCACTAAAAGTTTCAGGGTCCCTGCCTCCAAAAGGCTTTAGTATGATTGGAAAATAATCCACATTACAATACAAAACAAAAAAATGGCTCAAGAGATAGACCACTCTACTCAAGACACATGTTGTTTAGATTCAGTGTCTTTAAACTAGTACAAATTAGGCCAGTGCCTAGTGGTGGAAATTTGCATTTTGTCATTAAGAATAGCTTTCTTTGTATTTAACATTCTAAAGTTTAAATTAACATCTCGTGTCCAAGTGGCAAGTGCATGCTTCCCTTCTCCACTGCATTTCTGTAGCAAGTAGAATGATAACGATGATAAACTGAATTTAACTCATTCAGTAGAGGAGTAGTGATTATAGAATATGTATTTAAAAGTTTGTAACTCTGGCTTAGAGTGTGTTACTGACACTGAATTTTCTCTTACAGGAGGCAAAGGGAGATTTTTCTAGGTGAGTTTACTTTTTTTTTTTTGCTTAAAAAAAGTCTTCTTTTGCTTCTCTTTTAAGAAAACTGTTCTGTCTGTCCTTTTGTGGAAGGACATTTAATAATTTGTATTAATATTGTGTGTTAATAATGAGATCCAACTCGCAACTTGTCAACTGAAGCACACAGATTAGGTGTGGAAAACATAGTCATAGAAAGCAGTATATTCTATACTAAATCAAAAACCCAGAGCCTACTGAAAAGCCAAGATCAGAATCTAGTTTTACAAATGGCCATCATCCCAAGGTTTGACAGGTTGGTCGTCCCAGTGTCTCCATGATATCTTCAATAACTACTGTGGTGTGAACTTGATTGCAGATAAACCTGCGGTCCCAACAAACATATATATATGGATGCCTTGTCTTCTCTCAATTATAGTCTCTGATCCTCAAGGACAAAATGCTATTCCATAGAGAGATTTTTTTCATAAAAGTGTTAAAGCATAAATACTCCACTTCTACTTTTCTTCCTTCTCAGAATATTACTTTGGAGATAACATGAGTAAAATTAACTGCTGGGAAACCTTTGAAGTGCTTTGATAACTATATAGAGCTGCCAGTTTTAATCTTGTTATTCATTTCTTCAAGCAGTGCCCATTTAGCCACATGGCTGATACTGATGAGCAAGTTTCTTCTTGTGATTACTGGGGCCTTCACAGAATAGAAGGAGCCTTGGTGGCACAGTGATTAAGCACTTAGCTGCTAACTAAAGGTCAGCAGTCTGCACTTACCAGCTTCTCCATTTGAGAAAGACGTGGCAAGTCTGCTTCTTTCAAGATTACAGCCTTGGAAACCTTATAGGGCAATTCTTCTCTGTCCTATGGGAGCACTATGAGTCAAATCAAATCAACTTGATAGCAGTGGGTTCACAGACTAGAGGGCTGTAGCCTTCTACCAGTAGAGCTGTCTTCTCAAAGACAAACATTATTCCCAAGATTCTGTTTATTGAACTCCTCTGAGGAAAGTCCAGGGTAGCCCATTCTTTAAAGTCAAGTCTAGAGGCAAAAAAAACCAAAGAAACCAAAGCACATGTACAGGAAAACAAAAGATTGAGGCATGTGATTCTGGCCCATGAATAGGAAAGTAGCATGTTGGTGTTAAGAAGAAATACAAATCATACCTCTACTCCATCACATAACTTTGTATGTTTTCTCATGCTTTGAGAGATTTGATCTGTAAATATGCTGTTCCAGTTTGTGGTCTTACTATACTTGCCTGTTTTCATCAAGCTTATGCATCAACTAATTTCTCGGGTCTTAGCTGTTTTCTCTTTGTTCTTCTTACGTACTTGTAAGTCAGTCTAACAAAACCTGATTATTTTATAGTCTGAAACAGGTGCTGATGACTTCTTTCTGTATAGGGCCTGATAGTAAATATGTTAGGTTTTGCTGGCTGTGCAATCTCTGTAACAGCTCCTCAACTCTGCCTTTGTAAGTACAAAAGCAGCCAACAGCAATAGGTATACAAATAGTTATGGTTGTGTTGTGTTAAAACTTTATTTATAAATAAAGTATAAACTTGAGTTTTATACAGTTTTCATATATCACAAAATATTATTCATCTTTTGATTTTTTTCCCCACCATTTAAAATTATGAAAGCTTTTCCTCATTCACAGGCCATACAACAACCGGAAGGACCCGATTTGGCCAGTGGGTTGTAGTTCGCTGGCCTCTGATCTAAAACAGAGTCTTTTGGCTCAGTTTGAATACTTGCGTAAGGAGACCTCCAGGACTGCCTTTATTTATTTATGTTTCTCAAGTTCTTGGTATAAAGCAGAAGTTGTCAATTTAAAATAGGTAATAACTGTCAAGAGCCTCAGCAGAAAACCTTATACATTGTAGGTGCCCAAGAACTGTTTACTAAATCTGTTGTTGAATGAAGCATTTCGGGTTATAGCCACTCAGCTTTGCTGTATTTCATTTCTTTTTTTTTTTTTTTTTTCACTATTTTATCCTCTTAATTGGGCACTAGAATTTTGGGGTTTTGATAATTACAGGTCCAAATCTACTTTCAAAGAATTCCAGAGGCCTGTAAAAAATTGTTTAAAAACCACAGAGCCAGTAGATTCCTGTGTCTGTCTGCTCACTCTGAAGATACGTTTTTCCCCTCGTTTTTTGCCAGCCCTGACCTCTGCTGTAAATATTGTTTATTTTTGAGAGCACCCTGACAGGATGGAATGTGAACTGGGAACGGTATAAAGGACCCCACAGACCATGGGAACGTGTGGCCACATGGATTGCCATGGAGCAGGAAGTGCAGGCCTGGCCTGGCAGTAACTCATGGTCCCTAATGAGCTTGTGGAATGCCAGCTCGTTGGCTTCAGAGCAACAAAGCGTCCTGGTTTAGCTTCATTTGTCAAAGTGCTGCCTAACAGTTTGTTTGTAACAGCTACTGCCTGGGGAGAGAAATAGCTGTCAGGGGAGGGAGAGGTCAGACACCTTACCTAAAAGGTCAGTTTACCTCGAAGCATAAAATCCACATAATGGAAGCTGGAGGTGATCTATTGCATTGGATTCCCTGATAAACACACATTTTCTGTAGCAGGCTCAGTGTTAGTAAAACTCCCTTCAGAGGTCTAGGGAAAATAGTATCCTTGAGTAGCCTGGAGTTTGGGAATAAGACAAGTCCTCCTAAATCCTTTGTGCCTTTTTCCATCTGTATCTGGTTGTTGTTATGTGCCATCGAGTCAGACCCCACTCATAGCGACCCCTCCTTGGGTTTCCAAGGCAATATCACTACGGAAGTAGATTGCGCAACCTTCCTTCCAAGGTGTGGCTGGTGGGTTTGAACCTCCAGCCTTCTTATTAGCAGTCAGGTGCCTTAGGCACTACGCTGTCAGAGCTTCTGTCTATATCTGGGGTGATCCCAAAAGCCTCTGAAGTTGACGACATTTGGTTTGATGGCTAGCTGAACATTAGGTATTTTAGATGTCCCATTATCACAGTTTACTGTGATAAAAAGTCACTTTTGCTATGCTAATAACTAACAAATGACTGTATAAATTTTAATTGTATGTAACTGAATGGCTTTGACTTGTATATGTGCCCTGTAAATAAACTACATTTTCCTGAGCAACATTAATACAATAAGATGTCAATTTAGAACCTGTAGGCTTTTATACTAACATGGGGCCCAGGGTTTGATTCTAAAGCATTCTAGAATCTAGAAGATGAATAACTTTCCAAATAAAGGTCCCACACTAAAGGCAAAGGAACTCTTTCGTAAGCTGTGGATCCTGCATCTCTAATTTACAGACAGACTGTTTTATTTCGAATGCTATTGTGTTCTCTCAGATTGTATATTTACATTTTAATAAATATATACAAATTACATTTATGGGGAATGAGTATAAAAAAGTTAAAACTATGGGAATGGTTTGCTTGAAGTACAAGAGGGGAAAAAAGGTCATTTTAACAAAGAGAGAGAAGTCAAAAGTGCTGACAAATTTTAAAGAAAAAGAGAACTAGGGAAGAACAACCCCAGGTCATGTCTATTCTTTCTCATGAAAATTGTACAAAGTTTCTGCTGATGCTTTTGCACTCTCTTTTTGCTTGGCAGATCCCTGGAGGTTTATTCTTCTTACGTAACTCCTTTTTCAGCTAATACAAATGCTTGCTTCCATGTTTTACTGAACTTAATGGTGAAATGTTGAATTCCATTTACTGTGATAGAAAGTCACTTTTGTATTGCTGAAAGAAAATAGCTAAGATATAGATAGAGAAATAGTGTTGTCCATGATAGGGAGAACTAGGCACCATACATGATCATATTCAACCATGCGGTGTGCAAACTAGTAAGATTTCATTAAAAATCGAGGAAATAGTCTTATCTAAAAAGAGTATTTGCTCACTTTTATTATTTTCCTTAGCACAACATGTAGTAATTGGATTTCATTGCCTGGTGTGTGTATATATGTAAAAAGGAATGTCCATCAACAGTCAGGAAATCAGTAGAGTTGACGTTTCTGTTTAGAAACAATTGAATAGCCAGCCACGAGCCATTAACCAAGATAGCTATATAGGCAGGTCTTAGGTGGAGAAGGGCAACACAGTTTTTTTTTTTTTTTTTTTTTAAAAAAAAGGTACTCAGACATTTGATACTCACCGTTAACATTACCCAACTAACAGACATTATCTATGGTTTTGTTGTTGTTGTTGTTAGGCACTGTCTAATGGATTTTTAACTCATCTATGTGACAGAGTAAAACTGCCCTATAAGATTTTCTTGGCTAAAATCTTTATGGAAGCAGATCACCTGGTCTTCTTCCATGGAGCTGCTAGGTGGGTTCAATCCACTGACCTTTCAGTTAGCAGCCAAGTGTTTAACTATTGCACTACCAGGGCTCCTTATCTATGTTTTACCCATAATTTTTTTCATGACGAAGCCTTCAGTGGGTTGAGTACTGCACACTGAAGTTTCCTGTTTAAAACAGAAAGAAAGAAACCCTTGGGTTATTGTAGAAAATTAATATTCTCTTCCTTAAAAAGGTCAGTGCATGGTAGATGTCATTTAATCAATTTGATAAGACATCTGAATTGCCTAGCTATATTTTAATTGGAAGGTTATTGCTATACTGAGTGAGATATTACTTAAGAGAACTAAATTTTTTTATTTGTTTGTTCCTGTAAAGGAACCTTAAGTGGAAACCCTATTGATCAGTCTTTCCCCTGATTTGGAGAGTCACTCTTTACCTTCTCTCAGCTATTCTGATCTTTCAAAAAAGCCTGCCACCAAAAAAAAAAAAAAAAAAAACAATAAAAACCTTTTTTTTTTTTTTTTTTGGCAAAACCAGTGAAGTGATTAAAATTACTTTTCTCCAAAGAGCACAAATCATGAATACCAAAATCGTACTACCTTTAGTAGACAGAATCATCCATACATTGATAGGGACTAGTCAGAAAAGCATCTGTCATGTAGATTTTTTTTTTTTTTTTGGTGAACAAGATTTATTGGAACCAGATCACTAAAGCTCTGTTACTCTGGGCCGTCTGTTGGGACTGGAAACATCTTTGTTATAGAGGACCGGATGTGCTAATGTTAATCACTAAAATGAGTCTACCAGCATGAGATTTACCAGAGCCAGTTAGCAAACAGCACCTGAGAGAGACTGATATTAAGGAAATTCCGTGTAAAGATACATGGGCCAAATTTTGCCTCTTCAGTGGCCTCCCTGTTCAGCAGAGCCACATCCTGTGTTTTCAGAGGTGGTGGAAAGGTACCCTGACCTTTGCAGATAAACACACCACCAAAGAAACAGAGGGAGGTTTGATTGAATACTTGAGGGTCAACTTATATGACAGCTGTACAAAATTAAATACTGGTCCAAGTGAGATAGGATCAGCTTATCAGAGTTCAGGAATCCGTAAGAGATACAACTATGTATCTGCATTGACAATCTACAGGTTTCTATTTCTTAAAAACAAACAGACCAACAAAGAAAATCCTTATTTTTAGATATAGAGCAATGCTTTGCCCGATCAATGGAAGCAAGGAGCAGTCTTTCATTAACAAGGGAAATTGATTTTTCACCGCCATTTTAGAAGAGGAGTTGCAGTATTTCTTTGTGCTGAAAAATTCCCTCCAACATCCACAGACTGCATATTCTTGCATCTGTGGGAGAGCTCTCTTCTGGAAACCATGGGACCATGTAGTCACTAGTATGGAAAGATAAAGAAGATGAAATTTCTGTGACACACACACAAAAGACGTAAGCTGTCATCACACAGAATAGTCAGGCAGTATAATGCCTTTTAGGCAGATCATAGGTTAAAAGGAAAAATTTTAGAAGATCAACAGGAAAAGGAGACAAAGAGCTAATTACCTTCTGAAAGACTGCTTTTTTTTTTTTTAGCAACATAAACATTTGTGTAGATTGCTATCTTTAAAAAGATAACAGTTATTTTCTTGCCCAGCTGATAAATGGCACTGAGTGTTGGTTTATCAGAAACCATACACAATTCCTAGTCTACTCAGGCCA
Organism: Orycteropus afer afer; assembly: GCF_000298275.1. Classification (NCBI taxonomy): domain Eukaryota; kingdom Metazoa; phylum Chordata; class Mammalia; order Tubulidentata; family Orycteropodidae; genus Orycteropus; species Orycteropus afer. Next base: position 5,947,284 of record NW_006921615.1, read on the forward strand.
TTACTTTGCACTTACATAAAGTGGTTTTACTAGTATGACTCAGTGCTGGTTTTAAATCGTTATTAGACCGTTTGGTCACTTGGGGAATATTTTTTAATTGAAATCAAAACTTGATATAGACCAGCTAACATTGATCATATGGTTAGAGAATTATCAATAGATTTGCTGAGACTCTTAAATAACGTTGCTTGGTGGTTAGGTGCCGTCGGGTCGTCTCCAACTCATAGAGACCCTATGTACAACCGAGCGAAACACTGTCCGGTCCTGTGCCAGCTTCACAATCGTTGTTTACCCGAGCCCATTGTTGCAGCCACTGTGTCAGTCCATCTTGTTGAGGGCCTTCCCCTTTTTCATTGACCCTCCACTTTACCAAGCATGATATCCAATGCAGGGAAGGTCCCTTCTGACAACATGACCAAAGATAATGAGAAGAAAACATTCAGGTAGTGATGTTTGGAGAACCATACTTTTTGCACATAGCACACCCACATTAATAACATGCCCATGCATGTAATATATGCATAGGAAACTAATGCGCAATTTTGTTGCGTAATTGACAAAAAAAGTGGAATGTACGTTGTTTGCATGAAAATACAGTAGTTAATGTGTGATGTAGCTGATGGAATCTAACAGTATCTTCAGTCCCCAAACTGTCACATCTTTCTGTTGGAAACATCTTAGAAAAAAGTCATTTGTTAAACCTAAAGCATAATTACCAGGCCAAAGGAGAGTTTCTTCAGAAGTAGTTTTAAATTGAAAGAGTTTTCATATACTATTTTACAAAAACCAAGAAAGGGAAATGTGATGTTTTCCTTTGATTGAAATAGCATTGAGGGCCTTGTGTAATACAAGGTCAGCTGAAATTTTCCACACCAGCAAGACCTCTTCAACAGAATTTGAAAATTTGAAACAATGTTAAGTAGAAAAGTTATAAATTGTTATAGAAAACTTTATTTTGTGTATTTTTGTTGTCATGTGCCCTCGAGTCAGATATGACTCATAGCAACCCCTCCTTGGGTTTCTGAGGCGGTATCACTACGGAAGTAGATTGCCCAACTTTCCTTCTGAGGAGTGGCTGGTGGGTTTGAACCAACAGCCTTCTAGTCAGCAGTCAAGTGCCTTAGGCACTACGCTACCAGAGCTCCTATTTTGTATAAAAGCATCCATTTTATTGAGTTTTGAATTGTATAGTTCTCCAGAGTTTGACATTTTTAAAACAGAAAAGTATTTGGATAATAGCCTTCAAATATACATTATCCAAATATATAGGATTTTGATAATATTCTATGAGACTTATTTAGATGTAATATAAGAGGGAAATTCTATTATGATAGCTTATCTCTTGGTAAGCAGTTATTTAATATCACTATCATACTTTGAGTTAACCTTGTATGTGGCAAAAAGATTCATGACTATGACACTAATTTTTCAATCAAAAGGTTAATATTTTAGAAAATGTATCAGTTGTTTCTTCTTGTACTCTTAGAGTGAACTTATTTGTCTTAAATTATAATTTTATTTTTAAAATTTAAACTTGTTTTGAATTTTTTAAGTTCATAGCTATGTTAGACATTCACAAACTTTTCATCCCATCCTAGGAAGCAGACTCACTAAAATATAGTTTCTAATGCAAATGGCTCTGATCAAGAAGGAAATCTTTATTTTTGTAAGTTAACAATTTGTATTAAATGGGAGCTGTGGTAGCACAGTGCCTAAGGCAACTTGACTGCTAACCAGAAGGCTGGAGATTCAAACCCACCAGCCACTCTTCAGAAGGAAGGTAGGGCAATCTACTTCCGTAGTGATACTGCCTCGGAAACCCAAGGAGGGGTCTCTATGAGTTGGAGCCGACTGGACGGCACATATCAACAACAACAACATTAGGCATAATGCTGGTAATCTTGCTGCTCTATACAATTGGTTGAGAGCAGCTGTGGTTCACTGGTAGAATTCAGTTCCCTGCCAGCATACCTCATGGTCAGCCGCCCCTGCCTGTCAGTGGAGGATTTTATGTTGCTATGATGCTGAACAGGTGTCAGCAGAGCTTCCAGATTAAAATGGAGTAGGAAGAAAGAACTGATGATTGACTTCCAAAAGTCAGCCAGTAAAAACCCTGTGGATCACAATGGCCCAATGTCATTATTCATAGGTTTGCCATGAGTTGGGGGCTGACAACAAGAAGACCATAAATTAGCATTACATATTTATCCATGACATATGCCCAGAATCCAGAATCCTACCCTGGAAAAATCTTAGAGGGGCCCAGGTACTTCTCTTTGTCTGTGAGTGGTCAAACACTATGACAGGACAAGTGTCCCAGGCAGGCAAGATACATTCCCATGATGGAAGGCCATTGTACAAAATTTGCAGAACCATCAGCTTTGCTGAGCCTTCCCTGCACACCTGACAAAATATGTGGTGGGAAGGTGGTAGACAAATGTTTTCATTGTCTTTCTTGTAACCTGAACTTTACCTTGGTTCACAAAAAAGGAGGAGGGGGAAAGATAAAGGAAAGGAGGGAGATTGTTTCCTGAGTGATTTTGAAATATCATCAAAGAAGAAAAATCTGTAACTTCCTTTCTTCATCTGTCTCAGAGCTTTCTACCTCCATTATGTTATTGAACATAACAATACAGATCCACAGTGCCTGTCTTCAACTCTGGGATCCCATGTCCCAGTATTCAGAATTTTTTGGGTTTTAGACAGGTGATTTAGAGCATATACCCTATAATCCTCAACACTCTTGGCTGGATCTAGGGCAACAGGATCAAACACGTTAATCAAACCCCTGCACCAAAATACGATGTTATGCAAAGTGGGAGGAATAAAAGTCAACCTTGCCTCATGTAAGTTCAAAGAAAAAAATGGTTTATTTCTTAGAGCTTTTTGGATTTTGGAATTGAGTAGCTATAATACTCTTTTTTTACTTAATGAAGTACTTCTTCCTGGAGACTTTTGCCTCCATAATACTCTCATAAAATATAGAGCAGTTAGTATGGCTCTGGCATAATACTACTATTTCTGAACTTCAGGTCATTCCTTCCAGGTACACCTTTGTGGGTTGAGGGCTGTACTGTTTTTGAACTAGTGCAACTCAAAGCACCTGGCTTCAAGGAGAATGCTTTCCCATTAAGCACATTCTGTTTGCCTCAAGTTTCTTCTACAGATATGGACAGTGTCTCTGGTTTGACCCGAAGAGAATTTCCTGAAAAAAGTATTTTCTAATTTTTTTTTTAAGGAAAACAAGCACATTGTGAATTTTGCAGATCCTTCCATCACATTTTATTTTTGTTTCCTGCAGTATGGTGTCTTGGATAAAGTTGTTGCTGTTGTTCATTTTTGGCAAATTCTTTGTTTGATCTATTAATAGAAATCTTAGTTTTCCCAGTAGATGTTCTAACTTTCTGTGGTGGCACAGTGGTTAAAGCATTTGCCTTTTAACCAAAAGGCTGGAAGCTCAAGCCCACCAGCCACTCCACAGGAGAAAGATGAGGCATTCTGCTTCCATAAAGATATGCAATCTTGGAAACCTTCACTATACCATAAGGTCGCTATGAGTCAGAATTGACTTGATGGCAGTGGGTCTGTTTTTTTTTTCTTCTATTTATAGGTAGTAGAAGACAGGCACAGCATCTCAAAAATCCTCTAATTCAAATACCAAAACAGCATTTGAGATACCTTTTTTTTTTTTCCTGGCAACATTAATAAAGCTACATAAATGCTTTTGTTCTGGTTACCTAGTGCCGCTCTGACAGGAATCACACCACAAATGGGATGGTCTTAACAAACAGGAGTTTATTCTTACAACTTGGAGGCTTTAAGTCCAAATTCAAAGTGCCAGGCTCCCGGGGCTGCATGAAAGCCCCTCAACCTTGGAGTCTAGCTCTGCCTCCTGCTCCCGGCCCACTGGAGCTAGAGGCGTTTCTTCACTCACACAGCTGCTGGCTGCTGAGGCTGAGAAGCCCCAAGTTTGACAAGTAAAAAGGCACAGTCCCTATGCTACCAAACCACATGGCAGGCCATTAACTAAGTGCATTGTAAGTCCCAAGGTCGGCAGAGCATGGCAGGCTGCTGAGCAACACACAGCTACATGCAGGGCACAAGCGTGCCAAAGGCTAGAGACCATTCCCAAAGCTCCTGCTTATATACGGGAAGCAGACCACATCCCAAAGGCAGCTACTCAGCTGCTTGTGGTAGATCCCACCATGGAGTTGATTGCCAGTCTCATCATAGGGAATAACTACCACCAGCTGCCCAGCCACTCAACCAGGCCCAGCCAAGTTGACACAAAAATATAACCACCACAGCTTTGAATAAAATCTAGCTAATATTTAAAGTGGAGTCTTTAGGTGGTAGAAATAGTTAACACACTCATTGCTTAACAAAAAGTTTGGAGGTTTGAGTCCACCCAGAGGTGCCTCAGAAGAAAGTCCTGGCAATCTTCTCTGAAAACTCAGCCATTGAAAACCCTGTGGAACCCAGTTCTACTCTGACACACATCGGTCACCATGAGTTGGAGCTGACACAACATTAAATGGTTAATATTAAAAATAAGAAGATGAGAATTTTATTCTCAGCTTAGCAACTAACTCTTTTAGAGACCTTTTTCTTTTTCTAAAAATGGAACCTGACCACAATGCACTTGTTTTAAGGTGTTTTTTCCAGTTGGTCCAGTGGTTCATCAGGTGAAATGAACTCTGCTAGGGTTGGAAAGATCAACATGGCAGACATTGGAGAAGCAGCTGGGGGCTTTCTAGCATGTTTCTTAGACTACACACCCTCACAAGTCTCTGAGGCAGAGTGACCAGGTCTCTCATTAGAGCAATTTTCTGACTTTTAGCCACAACAGTTTGGTCAGATCACTTGACAGAGCTGTACACCCCTAAATTATTGCAGATGTTTATGGACAGCAGAAAGGCAAATAGAACATTTTTACATATTTGTCCTTTGGGAAAGATTAAGAGCTATGGATCTCTTCCAGAATGTAACAGATTTGGATGGACTTCACGCCTTGCTGATTTCTTGTTTTGTTTCCTGTGCAACCTTGCTTGGGGAGAGGAGACGTAGAAGGGGATCAGAAAACCTATTGCAAGCTTCAGCAAAGAAGTGAAACCTGTAACTGTCATCAGGGAAATGTGTTTGCCAACAAACTAGTGTTTAATGGGTAACATAAGCCCTTCCTTCTTTAATACCTTCCTTCCCCAAAAACACATTAGATGTGATGGGTGTGAGTAAACCCAGACTCAAGTTTCAGCTCAATAAAGGAGGTAACTAATTGCCTTTCTCATGGTTTCATTCGATAAAAGTTTATCATGTCCTTTCGATATTTAAGTTACTGTTGTAGGCACTGATGAATCATATCCTTGTTCTCAGAGAGTTTACAGTTAAATAGGGGAAATAAGATCCAAAAAGTAAGTTAGCATTGTATGCGTGTATTTTGTGAACTAAAGATTTGTAAAATATGCCTTAGTAGCATGACAATAAGGATTCCAAACCATAGTTGGGAGTTGAATTTGCCTTAATGCCAGGAACTTACCTGTTTGAAAACCTCTACTGGGTAAATGTAAACCATCTTAGCATGACATGCGGGTCCTCAAAAATCCTGTGCCTAATAACCTGCTTTCCAGCCATTTTTAATATTAACCAGATATATACCATCTATTCTGATTGACCTCTTCAGTTCATATTATATGGCCTCCGTGACTTTCCTATATTCTAGTGAGGACAATATGGTATTTGCAAAAACGGCATAGAGGCCACATGTTCCGACCTCCTCTAACCTCAACAATGCGTGTCTCTTGTGTCTCTTTTCCAGCAACATGTATCTCAGGAGCCCGTGTCTCTTTCAGCAGCATGTTTTCCTCAACCAGCAGTCAGAGAGAGTTCTGCCTCTAGGAGGCCTCCTTTTGAGCCTGGCAGGGTGGTCAAATTAGCCAATCATAGCATCAGAACTCTAAGCACCTGAGAGAGAGTGGGCACCTCCCAGAACATTGTTTTGTGCCACTCCCAACAGAAATAGTCCAGGTGGACAACTTCAGTAATCAGGAGCTCCTCAGTTGCTCACAGAAAATCCCACCTTGGAGTTTACAAAGACTTATGGGTAGAAAAGCCACACTAAGTAATTTACTACACTGCAATATTCCTGTCCTTTTCTCCATGCAGGACCACCCCAAGAGCCTAGCTTTACACCAGAGCCCACAGGGAACCTTCTTTCTTCTGAAATTTAGAATTTGCTGTCTTAATTGGCATGGTCAAGAACTGCCCCATATAACAGTTGTCTTCTTACATGCACATTGTATTGCAGGCAAGATAAGAAGTATACCTCTCCCTTTTTTTCTTTTTTTTGGTATAAGAACTGTGTCTCATCGTCTCATCGTTTCTTGTATCTTCTACAGTACTTTAGGAGCTCTGGTAGCGTAGTGCCTAAGGCACTTGACTGCTAACCAGAAAGCTGGCGGTTCAAACCCACCAGCCACTCCTTGGAAGGAAGGTTGGGCATTCCTACTTCCGTAGTGATACTACCTCGGAAACCCAAGGAGAGGTCGCTATGAGTCGGGGCTGACTCGATGGCAAATAGCAACAACAACTACAGTACTTTAAGAGCCCTGGTGGCATAGTGGTTAAGTGCTTGGCTGCTAATGAAAGGTTGGCAGTTCAGACCCACCAGTCGCTCCATGGGAGAAAAGACCTGACTATCTGTTTCTGTCAAGGTGACAGCCTAGGAAACTCTGTGGGGCATTTCTGCGGTGTTCTATAGGGTCGCTATGATTCAGAATTGACATGACAGTGCACAGCAACAACAAGCAATGCATGTATCAGAAGCTCCATAAATGCCTTGAGCTTATTGATTATTAATTAATAAGTCTTTGCCTCACCACTTAGATTGTAACAGTTCAGTTACTTAGATTTACTGATTTAAAGAATAAGAAATGGAGTTTTTCTTTCTGGCTAGTCGTTCCAACCTAGGATTCACAAACCTCATCATCACTGTTTAGTTCCTGTGAAAAAGGACCTTTCTGGGAGGAGTTATGGTATCACCCAATATCCATGTGGTTCTGTGTCACTATATAAATAAACTTAAAGTATTGATATGGTTTTTCCCAGGGGTACCAAGAGATAGGGCTTGATTCCATTGCTGTTGGTAGTCTTCCCCGCTGTGTACACATTTTGGAATGACATACCTTCCGGTTAGCGTTATTCACCATCCATATACCTCAGGAGCTGACCATCTGTGACTGCAGTATTCCTTCCTTCTTTCATATTTATTTACTGAGCTGCTGTCTTACTGCTTTTTAGATGTTACTACCAGGCTCCTATTGTTGTTGTCGTCAGATGCCATTGAGTTGATTTTTACTCATATTGACCCCATGTGACAGAGTGGAACTGCTCTATAGGGTTTTCTAGGCTATAATCTTTACAGGAGCAGAGCGCTAGGTCTTTTTTCCATGGGCCTCTAAGTGGGTTCAAACTGCCAACCCTTCAGTTAGAAGACAAATGCTTAACTATTGCATATCCAGAGTTCCTTCCCAGGGTCCTAGTCACCATTATTTGCCTGGCTTTGTATGAGCAACACAGAAGCTGCTAACTGTGTAGGTTAGAAGAGTGGATCACCAAAAGCAGGGCTCCAGGAGTCTCCAGGTGAGACTTCAGAGCCTCTTTGGTGACCAATATAAAGAAACACTCTTTAAATATCAGAGCTTTCCAAACGTGGATGCTGCCAGTTGCCTCTGGAAGTAGCGAGTGGGTGGAAGCACCACAGATGTTCTGGCCCAAGGAGGATGCCGTCTTCTGGGTATGGTAGAGAGAACTCAAGCATCTGAAAAAGGCTGGTTAAACTAGTAGAGATGAAGCATCTTCCAAACCTGAGAACATGTCAGTCAGTGCTAAAAAGAATTTCTGGTCCCAGAGCCAGAGGCATAAAACCTTCTAACAGCACCAGACAGTCCACTTCACACTCTTTAAGTAGTTTCTGGGTCTTGTCAAAAGCTAAAGTTTTTTGGGTTTTTTTTTTTTTCCTCTTGGTCCTATTTCAGAAAATGGTTTCTAGTACATGTGAGTCCAAGCAAAGGGAATTGGCGTTGTATTTGGTGAAGCAAACCACTCTGAAGGAGGGAAAGCAGTTATGTTGCATGTTCTTGGAGTTCTGGGAGCCTCCTAACAGGCACTGGGGAGCTTTTCTGGGCTCCTTCCCTGTGCATGCACACACCCCAACCCCTAAGCCTTCCCCTCTGCTGGTGCTCAGGGGCTCCGGGTCTGTGATCCCTCTCTGAGGGCAGGGTTTAGAAAGAAGACCACTGCCATCTGTAAGCACTCTGCTCTGGTTTCTGCGCTAAGAGAGACGGCTGTGCAGCTCCGTGTGATGTGTGCCTTTTTCATCTCTATTAAATAAATAAATATAAAGAAAGGCCCGCTCCCTCCCACCCCTTTTCATTAAAAAGGAACAGATGTGGGGTCTCTCAGACAAGACAGCTGGGTCAGGTCATATCAAATAGTGTGCTTATTTTCTCAGAGTCTGATCGCATTTCTTTACCTTTCTCTCTGTCTCCCTTCCTCTCTTTCAGCAATGAAGTGGTGAGGAGTGACTTGAAGAAGCTGCCAGCTCTTCCCACCCAAGCCCTGAAGGAGCACCCTTCCCTGGCCTACTGGTATGCACTTCCCTTTGCACAGTTCAGGCATCCCCTCCCAGAGCTAGCCTCTGGGGGATAGGGGTGCCTGGGGCTCTGGGCAACTGAATCTAACCTTTCCCAACTACCCTTGTGTCAGCCAGGACAATGAGCTGCTTGCCCTGCCCTGCTCAGAGAGCTAAAGAAAACAAAAAACAAACTTACTGCCCTCGAGTCGGATCCGACTCACAGCAACCCTGCCTTGGGTTTCCGAGTAGATTGCCCAACCTTCCTTCCAAGGAGTGGCTGGTGGGTTTGAACCGCCAGCCTTCTAGTTAGCAGTCAAATGCCTTATGCTACCAGAGCTCCTAGAGAGCTACTTCAGATGGAATTAAGTAACTAGATTGGGCAATCTACTTCTGTAGAGATACCGTGTCGGAAACCCAAGCAGGGGTCACTATGAGTCAGATCCGACTCTCCAGAGTCGGATCTGACTCTGGGGCAGTGAGTGATGCCTTCGTGAATTGGAGTCCCCGGGTGGTGCAGATGGTTAAGTGCTTGGCTGCTAATTGGAAGGCTGGATGGTCAGGTCCACCCAGAGGTGCCTCAGAAGAAAGACCTGAGGATATATTCTGAAAAAAATGAGCCAATGAAAACCCTGTGGAGCACAGAATCCCATGAGTCAGAATCAAGTCAGCTGTAACTGGTGGTGGTGATGGTTCCTTCATGAAATTGTTTCTGCATTTATTTAAATTACCCATTGTGTGAGACCTTTCCCTTTTCTGTTTTCTTTCTTTTTTGTAAAAAAATAAAATCTTCTGAAGTTTCACTTTGGAAGCATTGCCTCCTTGGAGAGCCTTTCATCTGCAGCTAGAGTTTCATTCTGGAATCATTGTCATTTGATGACAGTATGTGTGAGGTTTTGTGATGTGGGAGAACTGAGAACTGCAGGTTTCTCTCTCTCTCTCTCTGCAAAAGAGAGAGATTGATTCTTTCATTTTCCCACAATGTGTCATAGCTCCTGATTTAGCTGCTATGCAGCGTTATGCTGGAGTTCGTCTGTCGGGCTCCAAATTACTGATTCTGAGTGGATTCAGGCATTAGAAAGGCTCCCAGATTGTGGTTTCGGTCACAGTGTGGCAGGGCTTGCATTCCTGGGTAGAGTGTGGAAACCTGCTGGGCTCCTAAACCTCCACCGATTGATCCTTTGAAAAGCACAGAGCTGCTTCCCTAGGACCCCTTCAGACTCCTTAACAAAAATCTTGATAACTACTTGTATATTAGAAACAAACAAACTTAGAACAAGTCGATCCTGATAAACTACGGTGACTCTTGAAGAAGTCTGTGTAGACTTTATGAAATGTAGGAATTAATAATATTGCATCTTGTCTAGACACTCTTCAAGTCAGCAAACTCGTTTTTCTGTCATTCAGGTGGCTTTAAGAGAGTCCCTGGTTAAGACAGGGCATGTCGGGATGCAGAGTTCATTAGCAGGATTAAACGTCAACTCATAAATCATTTCTCCCTAAGTGAGTACAGTGACGGAGAAACTGAGCTAAGAGCAAGGGAGGTGGGTCCTGAGGCCGAGAGCTCTTTTCAGTGTGTTGACATCCCTAATTTCATCTCTGTGCTGTTTTATTGACACTCTTCTTTCAGTAACATAGATATAGATAAATAATGGTTTTATGTAATTATAGTCTTCCCCCAAAGAGCAAAATCTGTTTAACCTCTAAGGGATTTTGCATGTAGCAGCTTCCAGACTTCCAGTCTTATAGTCCGTGCACATGAACACAAAAAATCGCATTCCTCTCTCCTTGTTTATGGTGCCCGACTACCCACTTCTCCAGTGCTTCAAGATCTCAGGGCCTTATCTTCTATATCCTCCCACTTTTTACTTTCAGGAAACCAAAAGTGAAGGAGATAGGATATAAGAAAGTAACTCTGACACCAAGAGTTCCTCTAGGACGAGAATGTATTTGCCACCAAGGGCTGTATAATTGGTGGGTTGTGTGGAGTCAGAGTTGCCTTTATCCTAATCCATCCCCAGCTATCTCTTTGTTCATTTGGTTCCAAGCATATTTTACACCTCTCTGCTCATTTCAGAATTAGGAACTCCTCCTCTACTCTGTCTGTCTCTGTACATTTTTCTTTCATCTCCACAATCTACTCTGTGCTCACACACTATAGAGTTACTGTAAGTCAGAATCAACTCCATGGCAACTGGTTTGGGTATTTTTAATGTAAAAAAAAAATTTCTCATTAATAAACATGAATGTCCCCATCTGCATCCATATCTGTAACTGCCTTACCAAAGCATCCCTCTGCCTTGGTGACCAGGCCAACATGTTCCCTTTACCTCATTTAGACCTATTAATAGCAATAAACTAAACCAAACTCACTGCCGTGGAGTCAGATCTGACTCATAGCAACCCCTCCTTAGGTTTCTGAGGCAGTGTCACAATGGAAGTAGATCACCCAATCTTCCTTCCAAGGAGCGGCTGGTAGATTTGAACTGCCAGCCTTCTGGTTAGCAATCAGATGCCTTAGGCACTATGTCACCAGAACTCCATTAATGGTGATACCACTATCTAAATGCTCTTAGGGGGTGATAGGACAGAGGGACCTTTTTGAAGTAGATCCCTTAAACTTCACAGGCAAGATTATGTACAAAGAAGTCAGCAACATGAACCGTCCTGATGATGCATTCCTAATCTGTGTGTGTGTGTTTGTTTGTTTGTTTGTATGTGCCTTTCATTTTATTTCACTGTGATTAGCTAGTGTTCAATATTGCAGCCTCTTTGCCTGGAGATATATATATATATATATATATATA
>NW_006921615.1:5958819-5967380 GCF_000298275.1 Orycteropus afer afer
TTGTCCTTTTGGTGAAAATTTACAGAGCAAATTGGTTTTCCATTCAACAATTTACACACATTTTTTAAATTTTTACCTGGATTGTTAAAACCCAAAGTCTTAAAGAAAGGGATAAATGCTATTCATGCTTCAAGTAGGTATGGAATGGAGATAGAGAGCTAGTAGACCAAGTTACTCAAAAATTTTCCCTCTCAGCCTCAGCATCCTCATTCATCAGCAAGGTTTACCATGACATTTGTTGGTGGCAGGCTCTTCCCACCCCTCCATCACAGTACCAAGCCAACCTCCCCCTCTCAGGTTGTCCCGACCATTCCTGAAGAATGCATAGTCACAGTTCTCAGGGCTCCCCCACTGTCACAGGCATTCAGAGACATGATGGACCACCCATATTAGGGACGGCATTAGAATCTAGTGAGCCAAGCAAGGGGTTTCAGGATCCCAGCCAAATCTCTGGATTATGGGATAATGACAGTCCAGGTAACTTTCATTCCTTCTCTGCTGCCGTGATTTCCCCAACTGTATAATGGGACTGACTATACTAACCTACTTTAGAAAGTAAGGAAAGATGGATAATAATGCTGAGTAATCATGCAATAATCCTGTCTGCTAACTTTACCCAAGCATTTAATGAGTATGGACTTCTCACACCAGATGATTTGCCTACTTAGGCGGGGTATCTGAGATAAAAAGTTAGAATTATGTGTCCAGGGCCTCAGGGTGAGAGCCCAGAACTAGATTTTCCCTGGTGGGTCTAGCTTGTGAATGCCAGACCACCCTACAGGGTCTGTAGGAATAGCTTCCTTTACTCCAGAATCACTGACCTCTGCAGGCTGGTGGTTCCTCCTAGACAGAGATCAACACTTTGTCCTCATCCTGTTTCCCCTTCGAGTGCCATGGCATTTCCTGGGCCCCTTTGTCTGAATAGAGACCATTTAACTTAAGTGCACAGCCCAGCCCATGGCTACAGCATTGTGAACTTTAGTGGTTTATCTTTCTCATTCATGTAACACTTTACTGTGTACTCTAAACAGTTTTTTGAGATTCAGTTTATTATGACTTGTGGGTTTCTGATTGGTTATTCTATGTAATCTCATTCAAAAACTGGATCATTTGGGAATCTGATGGTCTGCAAAGTTAGGTTCATTTCAGCCATCTGTGTATTCCAGAAGAGGAAGGGAGTGGAGCAGAGGACAGAATAAGTTCTCAGTCAACACTTTGCATATATTAGCAGACAATGGGCCCATGATTTAAATCGGGCCATCTACCACAATCAGTTGCCATTAAGTCTACTGTTGATTCCTGGTGACCCTGTGTGTGTAATAGTAGAACTGTGCTCCATAGGGATTTCAGTGGCTGATTTTTCAGAATTAGATCACGAGGCCTTTCTTCTGCGGTGCCTCTGAGTGGACTTGAACCTCCACCCATTCATTTAGGAGCTGAACATGTTAACTTTCTGCACCAGCCAGGAACTCAAATTGGGGCAAAGAGAATGGGTAAAGATGAGGAAAAAGAGTAGACAGTTATTGTGTCTTTACCAGTGGACTCAGATGGCAGGGGATTCAGGGTGAGGTGGGGATGGCAAAGATTTCTGCAGCTGTCAGGCCTGTGGTCAGGCCACTTAGTTGGTCAACAGGTGCACAGCCGCCTGACAGTGTTTTTGACTTTCACTGATGTTCTTCCTGAGTCTTGCTTGTGTTCACAGCTACGGCATTATGTTGCTTTTCATCTCACATCTCACCCCAGGGATCCTCTTTTGAAGAGCTAAAAAAGGAGAAAGACTCATGTTAACGTTGAGTTGTTTGACCCTGGATCTAGGAGTTGACCTTAGAAAATCCTAGATCATGTGATAGGAAACAGATACGGGTTTAGTCAGTGGATGAGGAGGAGAGCCAGAAAAACCACCTGGAACCTCCTGACAGAAGTCTGCTGGTCCACTGTGGCTGGCCCTAATCCTGAAACGGAAGCACCTCAGGATGTCTCTGTCAGGAGAGGGCTTTATCTCACCTGAAGGAGAAATTCCAAAATATGGCTGGATCTGCCCCTGGAACAGAGGGTGCTCCGACCCTACAGAAATGGCTCTCCAAGGATAAAAAGCCCCTTATAGCTTGCTGGCCCCCATTTTGGGTATTTATAAAGACATTGGTTTGTAAACAGTCTTTCAGTCATGTGTTATTTCAGACAACTGACATTAAAAAGATAATTGAAGTAATTAATTGATGTTTGCAAGATAAATAAAAGAAATTGCTTCTAAGTATGAAAACCAAACTCACTGCCATCAGGTCAATTCCAACTCATAGTGACCCCCTTTGGGTTTCCAAGGTGGTAAATCTTTACAGAAGTAGATTTCCCCATTTTGTTTCTATGAAGCAGCTGGTAGGTTTGAACTGCCAACCTTCTGGTTAGCAGTCAAATGCCTTAGGCACTGTGCCACCAGAGCTCCTTCAACTAAGTTCTCAAAATAACAAACAAATTCACTGCCGTTGAGTCAATTTGACTTACACCGACCCCACCTTGGGTTTCCGAGGCAGTATCACTACAGAAGTAGATTGCCCAACCTTCCTTCTGAGGAGTGGCTGGTGGGTTTGAACTGCCAGCCTTCTGGTTAGCAGTCAAATGCCTTAGGCACTATGCCACCAGAGCTAAGTTCTAGGTAATGAAAATATAGTCTAGTCTTTATATATATATGTAAGTAGCTGAAAGAAGACTTTAGATACATTCTGGGATGATAAATTAGCAATAGATAGTAAAGGTTAATTAATGAGAAGCTACCCTCCCCAGAATTACCTCCTGTTATAGAGCTTTTGCTGAGGACAGACAGACCTGTGGTAAGTAGGTATGGAGCAGAAGAGTGAAGTATAAAGTTCCCAGGTAGAGTGATTAGAGTGAGGAAGCCTCTACGGATTCCTCAGCGGACAGAAGTAAGACCCTTTCCCTGTGCCTGCATCCCCTGGGTTGGCTCTTTGGCTCTGAAGGCAGCTGTGGGAGCAGCCATCATGCCCACCTCACTAAGCTCCAGAGTTACTTCCCAGAGAAGACCCTGTGCTGCCCTGGCTGCTCTCTGCACTGTCAAAGAAAGGTGTCACTTGCCATTGTCTCCTGAGGAGTGAGCTAACCTCTTATTTTAGAACTAAGATTTCAAAAGATAGAAAGTACTCCCATCTAATACCTGGTCCTTGGTTTGTTATTGTTTCTCCACTGCTCCTCTGAGGCTTTTGTTGCTCCATGGTTTATATTAACTAGACCAGAATTCTAGAACTTTCCATTGCCCTTGGAAGCACTGTTCTTGACTACTAATTCAGAGTAGGTAAATTGTAGGGGAAGTCCTTGGGTGGTGAAATGATAACACATTCAGCTTCTAACTGAAAGGTTGAAGGTTTCATTTCACCCAGAGGTGCCTTGAAAGAAAGATCTGATGATCTCTACTTCTGAAAACTCAGCCATTGAAAACCCTATGGATCATAGTTCTACTTTGACACATACGAGGTTGCCATGAGTCAGAGTCAACTAACTAGCAACTGGTTGGTTGACTAGGTTGTGGGGTACTGTGTTAAGGTCAACTCCTGCCCTCCCCACATTACATCCTGTGTAGAAAGGATTAATGAGAATGAGGAAAGCCAGAAGGGGAACCTGAAGGAGTATAACCAGGGTATCCACTCCTGGTCTCTGCTTGTTATAAGCTCTGGCCAGTTGATCCTTCTTCATGTTACCCTGCTCAATGTCCTCTCCAACTGATAACAGACATGTGCTCCCTGCTTCTTCCCCATCTCCCATGCACTAGTCCCTTGCAAGGGGCTGACCTCAAAACCTGGGCTCTAATCCTATCTCACTGATTCTAAGTCCAACGTAAAGAGAATTGAGTCCTCTAAGGGAAAACAGTCAGAAGGAGACTACATATGTATTGGTGGCAAAGACTACATATGTATTGTCTTCTATTGTTTATTCCAAGGAGCTCTGGTAGCATAGTGCCTAAGGCACTTGACTGCTAACCAGAAGGCTAGTGGTTCAAACCCACCAGCCACTCCTCGGAAGGAAGATGCAGCAATCTACTTCTGTAGTGATACTGCCTCAGCAACCCAAGGAGGGGTCGCTGTGAGTCGGGGCCGACTCGATGGCACATAACAACAACAAGGGAAAACAAGTCATTTTCAGTACGTGATAGTCCAAGGGATTTTACCCAGGTTAGGTTTGGAAATACCACTTTAGGACAGACCATTTTCCATGAGCAGTAAGCTTCTTGGAGCTTCTCACGAGGCTGGTCAGGCTCAGGAAAGACATGTCAATTAGCAAAATACTTGGCCATTGACCTGGAGACTATAATAACAGAATGCTTCTCTTCTAATTCTAGTGAAGACAGAGTCATTGAGCACTACAAGAAACTGAATGGCCAGACAAGAGGTCAAGCAATTGTGAAGTAAGTGGACCTTCCCCATGCTCATGAGGCTTGCATTTGCTTGTGCTAATACATCATATGTCAAGATTGTTAAATTCTGATTGGGAAGGGGTATCTCTGGGGATGGTGTTTCTATTTAATTTTCAAGTAAATAACCACTCAGAGAACTTTATCACACACCAAAAAATGTATATGTATATGATACCAGTTCTGCTGACTAACTACCCTTGTGTACATTGTTTGTGTGTCTGTGTATTGTCTTCGCAATTCTTCAGCTACATGAGCATCGTGGAGTCTCTCCCAACCTATGGGGTTCATTATTATGCAGTGAAGGTAAGTGAACCCTCTTAAGAAAACATGTTTTGCAAAGGTTGTCAAGCCTGCCCTATAGCAAAAACAAGCAAACAAACAAAAATGTTTCTCATTTTTTCTTTTTAATCTTACTGAAATTTGTTTGTTTTTTGCACAAGTAGGGAAGAAACTTGGTCAGCAAGGTTGCATGCTAGGGGAGTTGAAGCTTTTTTGCACAAAGTAGGGAAGAAACTTGGTCAGCAAGGTTGCATGCTAGGGGAGTTGAAGCAACTGAATTTTATCACCGTTGTAGTAAGGCTTGACATAGTCACTTTCCAAAACTCATTTTCTTTTTGTGAAGTAGGTACACTAAATGACTGCTTCCCTTCATTCTGAGACAAATCCTGAGAGACCAGGAGTACTGTAATTAAGGGAACTGACTCCCCTCTTCCTCCTTAATTACTGAGGTGTTCAGCACACAGACTCCATCTAAATACAGTAAGAGAGAAAGAAAGCTGTAAGCAGCATCAAGAGTGTTTTTCTTGGTTGTCAAATGCATGTCAGGAACTTTATAGGAGAACTAGGATTATAGGATGACATACTGAGTATATAACTACATAAATCTTCTTAAATATTGTCTTGGCAGGTCCAGTGTGACATTGACCTCATTCTGAATTCTTACTAATTTTGTCTAAAATCCAGGATCTCTCCTTTGAAATAATAGTTATATCCCCAGATATCATTACATATATAAAGAATATGAAATATAAAAAGAAAAAAGAATATAATGATACTCTTTTCTGTGATGAGAGAGGTTAACTTCCCTCCCATCTCCTTCCTTAATGTATCCTTACATGGAAAGTTTAACACTAAATTATTACCAAAAATCCAGCCAAAAATGGCTTGTGCTTACCTTGAAATAACTCATATCCCACACTTCTGCACTCAAGAAAGTTCCACCAGCCAACCTGAGAGTTTCTTGTTTCTCTACCAGTTTCTTCCCCCTTTTCCACCCAGCTATATTTTTAATTCTTTAGAGTAGAACCCTTTTCCTTCACCTTTATGTCATTCATGACAGCTAGCCTAATACATTGCATGTCATTGGTATGCACTTAATTACCTATATTTCCACTATACCTAAGCCAATTGGTGGCAAAGACTACGTATGTATTGTCTTCTATTGTTTATTCCAAGGATCCCTGGTGGCACAGTGGTTAAAGTACTTGGCTGTGAACCAGAGGGTCTGCAGTTTGAATCCCCCAGCCACTCTGCAGGAGAAAGATGTGGCAGTCTGCTTCTGTAAAGATCTACAGCCTTGGAAACCTGTGGGGCAGTTCTGTCCTGTCCCATATGGTCACTGTGAATCAGAATTGACTGAGTGGCAGTGGGTTTTCAATTGTTTATTCCCAGAACCTAGTGTAGTACCTGGCACATAGTAGATAACTCACTCAATATTTACTGAGTAAATATTTACTGAGAAATTAATTGAATAGTTGGATGGATGCAGTTCCATGATGGGAACAAATGTCAGAACAACCTTATAGAGCCCAGAACTATGAGGCATATACATAGATTCCAGTCTAATACAACAGCTTGGCTCAGGAACTTTTAAACCCTGAAGTGGTTAAATTCTTCTGATGTCCTACCAGTGCCCCTTTTACCACTGGGATCTTTAAATCCCTCTTCATCATCTCTGAAGGAATTCATAGAACCATCACAACCATCCCTGCCCTTCTCAAGCATAAACAAGAGGTTTGAGAAATGTGACCAGGTCTCCTAAGCTATCTACTATCCCACACAAGAAAGTGAATCTTCTAAGGAGACTACCCCTGCTATGCCCTGAGATGTGTCCTCTGAAGTTGGTGAATAGTCAGCTCCCCAAAGGGCCATTCACTTGCTCATGACAAGAGTTTAGAATCCACTGTGCTGGCTGCCAGTGTTAAGCATACTGCTGCTAAGAGCTGTGAAGTCAATTTTTGTTTTCCTTTATTATGACCGTAAAGAAAGCGCAAGGACCCAACAACAGATAACTCCTGACATTGTAAGAGGCACTTCATAGAAATCAAACTAAGAGCTTTTCTCTCAATTACGGAAATATTCTATGGGGATGTGTAACATGAGGTCTGTATTTATGAATGGGAATCAGGAAGGTAGGAATTCCTGTACTGCAGTTTCTGATTTGCTATTCATTCTAAGTTTACTCTCACCTCTCTCATATCTAAAATAGAGATTAAGAACTTTGCCCAACAACTCCCACAAGTCTCTGGATACTGGAAAACTATTTGACATATATGACACTTCATATAGTCTTTAAACTTGTTTAAACTTATGGTGCATTTCTTAGTCAGCACTAGAGCTTCACATAGACTACCTCTGATATATTTTCCTTCTGCCTTCCCATAAAACTTTCAAAATAAGTTATTTTGCAGTTTGTTAGTGACCAAACCTAGGCTTACAATTTTCAAAGGACCAAATGAATATGAGGGTTTGGCTCTTGGAATCTCTGATCGTAAGCAATTGCTTTATAACTTACTTAGAAAAAAAACACATGAGTCCAAGAAGCCTAAATCAACCATATCAAGGCTCCTTGTTTGGTGGCCTTATGAACTCACGGATGCTGTATTTTATGGTATGAGGACAACAGTAACCTAGTCAGTCTGATGTTGTTGTAGTGAGATTTCTCCTGTTCTTGTCTCTGAAGGCATTTTAGTACATACATATGCTTCCAAGACACCAAAGTTTAGGACAAGGATTTTATGCCTTTAAGATTTTTTTTAAAAAGAAATAATATACCCTGGAGTGTTAAAAAAAAAAAAAAAACTAAATTTATTTCATTTGTCTTCATCTTTGTGCTTACCTTGAAATAACTCATATCCCACAAATATTTAAAAGGGAGCTCTGGTGGCATAGTGCCTAACGCATTTGCCTACTAACTAGAGGGCTGGCGGTTCAAACCCACCAGCCACTCCTCAGAAGGAAGATTGGGCAATCTTCTTCCATAGAGATATACCACCTCAGAAACCCAAGGAGGGGTCGGAAGCCAAACACATGAAAAGATGTTCCTTACCATTAACCATCAGAGATTTGTTGTTGCAAAACAAAATCACAGTGAGATACTATTTCACTCCCAATAGGATGACCAAGATAAAAATTTTTAAAATAAATAAGTAACCAATGGCAAGGATGTGGGGAAATTGGAACCCTTATCCACTGCTGCTAAAAATGCAAAATGGTGCAGTTGTGAGAAACAATGTAGCAGTTCCTCAAAAAGCTAAAAAGAGAACTACCATATGACCCAGCAATTCCACTTCTGGGTATATACCCAAAAGGCTTGAAAGCAGAGACTCTAAAAGAGACATGCTCACCGATGTTCATTGTAGCACTATTCACAATAGACAAAAGGTGGAAACAACAGAAATGCCCATCCACAGATGAATGGATAAATAAAATGTGGTATATACTTATGATAGGAGCTCTGGTAGCATAGTGCCTAAGGCACTTGACTGCTAACCAGAAGGCTGGTGGTTCAAGCCCACCAGCCACTCCTCAGAAGTAAGACTGGGCAATCTACTTCCATTAAGAAACTGCCTCGGCAACCCAAGGAGGGGTCACTGTGAGTTGGGGCCGACTCGATGGCATACAACAACAACAACATATACATATGATGGAATACTACTCAGACAGTAGGGGCGGTGAAGTTTTAATACATACTACAGTATTGATGGTACTGAGAGACATTATGCTGAATAAAATAAGTCAGTCACAAAAGGAGAAATATTCTATGACATCACTTCAATAAAAAGACAAGAAAAGGCAAATGTATAGAGACCAAAATTGTAGTGATTAGGAGGGAAAGGGAGAAGGGTTAATGTGATGGAAA
>NW_006921615.1:5975850-5997255 GCF_000298275.1 Orycteropus afer afer
CACAAATTCTTCTGCTAGTTGGGGTTTAGTCCAAATCTGCATCCTTTCCTTCAAGGCTCAGGGGTCCAAGATTATCTTCTGTGTTTGTGTTAATTAGTTTCCCTTTTCTTTGTTGAAGAGGGTCTGTGCAATCCTTCTGCCTAGTCCGCCATCTTGCCCCGCCTCTGCTGAAGCTTTTTATGTTCAACAAAGATCTCATAGGATTTGGTTCCTTGGCTTAGAGGTTTAGAGTCATGGTTTCATGGGACATACAGTTAATTGGCCTAATAATGTGTTTAGTGCTAATGTTCTCTTAGTTCATTGCATAGTGCTTGGGGTCTTAAAAGGTTGCTAGCAGCCATCCAGGGCATAACAATTGGTCTCTGTTCATCTGGAACAACAGAGAAAGAAGGAGAATTAGGAACTGGAGGAGGATATGGAATATGTAGCTAATTGCTTCCATGAACAAGTGCCTCCTATGCCATGAGACCGGAAGAACTGGATAGTTGCCTGGCTACCATTACTGAACATTTTGATCAGAGATTCCATAGCAGAATACTGATCAAAAGGAGTCAAATACAGAATTTTAAATTCTGAGGGACTCTAGACTTTCTAGAGCCATAGAAGGTAGATGAGCCCCTGAAACTATTGCCTTGAGATAATCTTTAAAACTTAAACCAAAATATCCCCTGGAGTCTCCTTAAGACCGAACAGTAGTTTAGCTTAATTAGTGAAAAAACAAAAGTCTGCCTTGAACACTGTGCTTTTTTAAGGACTATCTATGTGCCATCAAAGTGACAACAGCAACTCTAAAGATTAGATACAAATCTTAGGAGGCAGTGACTTTATGTTAATGAGTGAGGAACAACTCATGGAAGGTGGGTAAGAATGGTTGCACCATTCAAAGAATGTAATTAATGTCACTAAGTTGTACATCTGGAAACCATTGAATTGGTCTATATTTTGTTGTGTATATTCTCAACAACAAAAAAAATTTTTTAAATTAAAACATAAAAGCCATTATGCCAATTTTAAGTTTTCAAGACATCCAGACAGAGTATATTAGGTTAGTCATAGACACAGCAATTAGGATAAATATAGGAAAAGTTTGCTTGCTATGCCCACTAAAAAAATCTTACCATTTGGGAATCTTAATTAATAGCTCTGAACCATCCTTCTTAAATAAATTGCAGCTTATAATGCTTTCTGGTGGCAAGAGGTATCTGTTAAATAAATAAACAAAAAGACTTAGTGTTTCTAATTTAGTCCCCAGAATGTCTGAGTTTAGATTTTGCTACTTTACCCAATGGCATAAGGGTCATAAAATCCTTCTGGGCACCTGGGTTTCCTCATAAGGTGACAGGATCTCCCTGTGAGCAACTTCTTACCCTGTGCTGTCCTTGCCTACCAGGGGTACCCTGGATAAAGTGGAAGGGCTCTTTGCTTTGATTTCTTTATCTTTAGAATTAGAGGCATCCCCTTCAATAGTCTTCATGGCCCCTTCTAGGTCTGATAGTCACAGACTCTTCTCTGCTCAGAAGTTTATTAGAATGCTCAACATCTCTCAAATCATCCTTTGTGGTGAATGAAGGACCTAGCATTGCAACCCTAAAGTCTTAAAAGGAAAAAAAGAAAGAAAGAAAGAAAGAACACTACATTGATTGCAAACCAAAAAACCAAGCTCACTGCCTTTGAGTCGGTTGCGACTCATAGTGACCCCTCCTTGGGTTTCCAAAGCACTATCTCTATGGGAGCTCTGGTAGCATAGTGGCTAAAGCACTTGACTGCTAACCAGAAGGTTGGCAGTTCAAACCCACCAGCCACTCCTCGGAAGGAAGGTTGGGCAATCCTACTTCCGTAGTGATACTGCTTCGGAAACCCAAGGAGGGGTCGCTATGAGTCGGGGCCGACTCGATAGCACATAACAGCAACAACAACAACATCTCTATGGAAGTAGATTGCTCAATCTTCTTTCCAAAGCGTGCCTGGTGGGTTTGAACCACCAGCAGTCAAATGCCTTAGGCACTACACCACCAGAGCTTCTACTACATTAATTACTTACTCATAAAAGTTGAAGGGCCCATGGCTGTGTTTCTGGTTAGGAACAGAGCTGGGCCCTAGCCCAGAGCACAGTCTTGTCGCTCTGCCCACAGTAAGGGACCACCATTAGATAACAGGGTACAGAGTAGAGAATTAGCTTCCATCCATTTCAAGGAAATGACATTTTCCTTTGTCTTCAAATGAGCCAGGAAGTGTTCTCTTAGTTTGTGTTTATCTTCTCCAGGCCTCATTTCTACCCACACTCCTTTTTATCTCCTAGGACAAGCAGGGAATACCTTGGTGGCTGGGATTGAGCTACAAAGGAATCTTCCAGTATGACTACCATGATAAAGTGAAGCCAAGGAAGGTAAGTGTGTTCCCTCTATGGGGTTTGTTGTTGCCAGTGGATAGAAGAATGGGAGTAGAAGTGAGTGAAAATACTACCCTGTGCAGCTGAAGGGTCTCTGGGCCCATCAGTCCCCTGGTAGTGTAAGTGTATACAAATTACTCCACAGTAATCCATTCTGAGCTCCCTGAGTAAATATTGTTTCTCCTTGTCACTAAGGAAACTAAGCTGTTATAATCATTTAAGACAAGGTGATTGGCTCAGTTCTCCCAAGGCAGAAGGATGAAAGGACTTTGAGGGACTGTTATCTTCCTTAATTTACTAGGGTCCTGTATACAAATGACACAGCATCTCTCTCGAATCCTGATTTCTCCCAAAGGCTTTTGGGGCGGGAACATGTTTGGACTTAAAAGAAGAGACTGTAGGTCAGACAGAGGTGAAGAATAAGAGGCATTCATTGAGAACCAGTAAATAGTTTATGGAATATTAGAAGTTATCAGAAATCTGGGAAAATAAAGCCATTTGTCAAAGAAAAGTGGAAGCAGAAAGGGATGTGAAGAATCATGGTGAACACAAAACCAGCTGTTCAAAGGGGCAGGGCATTTGCAATTTCTCTCTGTTTTCATTTACACATATTGTTCCGACCAGCACAAATTGAGAAATGATAATGATAAAATATCTCTGAGGCGAGTGCTGTCATTCTCATTCTCTGGTAGAGAATAAAGAGCGATGATGGTATGCAGTTGAAACCCTGAAATACATATTGAAAGTCTATGAAAACCACACTTGCTTTAGAAGAGAGATAGCAATATTGGTCCATGACATCATTCCAGATTGCTTTCCAAGCTTCTTTATCTGTGAATAGTATTGAATCCCACATTACACTTCTGAGTTTATGTTAATCTGTCTGATTAACATCTGCCTGAGCCAGCTTCTTTAGTAAATTGATACGAGGAAAAAAAAAAAAAAGTCTTTATATTTGGAGGACTTTCACTCCATGGATCAGTGAGTCAGTTAAATTCTAAGAAAAGATTCTGAGCAAATGATGGATTGCTCAGAATCATGGGAACAATCAGGCTTTTGAGGGAGTGTGTTGTTATGTGTCTGTCTCTAAAACCTCTTCAGTTTTCATTTATATGCAGCAGAAGATGAATTGGACCCTACATTCTTACTTTTTTCCCTTTTTGTTTTCTTGGCTGTAGGGTCCGTACTTTTGCCTCACTTATCTTTCTTCCTGTTCACTCTGTACTTCCCCCATGTGGTCTTGTTAATTTTGAGTATTTTTTCTTCTCTAGTTCTCCCTTCACACTTTATTCTCTTTACGTAGACTTTCCTTCTCTTTTCAACCTGGCTGACCATTTTTTCTACTTGCAAAAGCCAAAGATACTACTAGATCTTTAACAAAATCCTGGTTACAGTATATTCAGCTCTTTATTGCCTGCATGGGTGTAAGAGCAAGGCCAGAGTAGATCATTGAGATTTATGACAGAATTCATTAAAATCCAATGGTTGAAATCTCCACTCCCTCTAAAGCTTTTTGATTGACTTACTAACTAGTATTCATACCTGTTCAATTTAATTTATTGATCTGTTTAAGCTTTCTTTATTTTGGCTTGCTCCATTCTAACTGAGGTATTAGTA
Source organism: Orycteropus afer afer (assembly GCF_000298275.1). Classification (NCBI taxonomy): domain Eukaryota; kingdom Metazoa; phylum Chordata; class Mammalia; order Tubulidentata; family Orycteropodidae; genus Orycteropus; species Orycteropus afer. Next base: position 5,979,857 of record NW_006921615.1, read on the forward strand.
AAATTTGATAAAGTAATGATATAGCACTTGATATATGTAAACAAAAGGTGTAACACATAGCAAAGGCTCAATAAATTGCCAACAGTTATTGTGAGGCTCTAAAACAGACTTCAAAACCAAAAACCAAACTCACTGCTGTTGAGTTGGATCCAACTCATAGGGACCCCGCCTTGGGCATCTGAGGTAGTATAACTACAGAAGTAGATTACCCAACCTTCCTTCCAAGGAGTGGCCAGCCTTCTGGTTAACAGTCAAATGCCTTAGGCACTACGCCACCAGGGGCGAGTAAGAAACCCAAGGTATGACTAATCAGCCACTGAGGAAGTGGATTTACTATAATTTGTGAACTTACTCAGGTTAAGGAATTAAAAATGTTAAAAGATCAATATATTTTTCTAGGTCACTGGCTTTAATTCGAACTGAGATGTTATTTTAAATAACTTACGGTTCTGTAGCTTCTGAGGAAGTAGTTAGAATTCTCAAGCCTATTACAAATTGAGGGACAGCCAAAGTATCCAAGTCACCATTCATTCATTCATTTATTCAAAAAACCTTTATTGCATGCCTATTATGCACCAGGACATTGGGATAGATAAGACACAACTCAAATAATTGAAGCCTGTCCAGTCAATCAGGGAGAGCAATGGGTGATAATTGCACCATGTTGCTAAGAGTAATAATCAGTCATGTGAGGGTTGGTGGTGAATTAAAAGAGGGAGTGAGTCATCAGTTGGGCTTTAAGAGGCAGCAAATTTCTACTGCTTACCAAAAGGTTGCTGGTTCAAGTCTACCCAAAGCACCTTGGAAGAAAGGCCTGGTGATCTACTTCTGAAAAATCAGCCATTGAAAACCCTATGCATCACAGTTTTACTCAGACACACGTGAGGTAGCCATGAATCAGCATCTACTCATGAGCAACTGGTGGTAGTTGTGAGTAAGTGATTTTAGTTCCTTATCATCATGCTTACTGGGTCACTTTGATTTGTAATCTATTTAACAGTAATGAGGTTTTGTTTGTTTTTATCGTCATGCTTACTGTAAGACACAGAGGCAGATCCAGGTTGTGTGGGCCATGAAAATTACACACTTATTTATTCTTAAAAATAAGCATGAAAATCAAATCAATGCCTGTGAGAGGAAACAAAGTCTAGGCTTAAGTAGTTTCACAAAGTATATTCCTCTCTAAATGATAGGATGGGACATGAAGACAAAAACCCTGAGCCATAGTTAAGAATTCCCAAGTACAAGAAGACTTGGGTGGAGTGCCTATTTCTTCTTCTCACACCAAACATCATCACCATCATTAAAAAAGCCACATTTCAATGACATATCTGACAAGGGACTTATCTCTAGAATTTATAGAAAACTCCAACACCTCAACAACAAAAAGACAAATAATCCAGTTTAAAAATGGGCAGAAGACATGAATAGACACTTCACCAAGGAGGATATGCAGGCAGCCAACAAACATATGCAGAAATGGCTCATGATCATTAGCCATTGTTGTTGTTGTTGTTATGTGCCGTTGAGTCAGCCCTGACTCATAGCGACCCCTCCTTGGGTTTCCGAGGCAGTATCACTATGGAAGTAGGATTGCCCAACCTTCCTTCCGAGGAGTGGCTGGTGGGTTTGAATCGCCAGCCTTCTCATTAGCCATTAGAGAGATGCAAATCAAAACAACAATGAGATACCATCTTGTCCCAGCACTAGTAGCAAAGATCAACAAGACAGAAAGTAACAAATGCTGGCGAGGATGCGGAGAGATTAGGACTCTCATACACTGCTGATGGGACTGTAAAATGTTACAACCACTGTGGAAAACAGGATGGCAATTCCTTGAAAAGTTGGAATTAGAAATACCATTTGACCCAGCCATTCCATTGTTGTTGTTGTTGTTGTTGTTTGCTGTCGAGTCGGACCCGACTCATAGAGACCCCTTCTTGGGTTTCTGAGGCAGTATCACTACAGAAGTAGATTGCCTCATCTTCCTTCCGAGGAGTGGCTGGTGGGTTTGAACCGCCAGCCTTCTGGTTAGCAGTCAAGTGCCTTAGCCACTATGCTACCAGAGCTCCCATCCCATTACTAGTTATATATCCTGAAGAAGTGAGAGCCAGAATAACAACAGATACATGCACACCCACGTTCATCACAGCACTATTTACAATAGCCAAAAGATGGAAACAACCTAGGTGTCCATCAACTGAGGAATGGATAAGCAAACTATGGTACATACACACAATGGAATACTATGCAACCCTAAAGAATAACATAGAATCTGTGAAACACCACATAATGTGGATGAACTTGGAGGACATTATGCTGAGTGAAATAAGTCAATCACAGAAGGACAAATATTGTATTAGTCTGTTATTATAAAAAGTCAAGGAAAAGTTTATATATGGAAGGAAATTTTCTTTGTTGGTTACCAGGAGTGGGAGGGGAGGGAATACTGTTAGATAAGTAGAGACAAGTATTGATTTGAGTGAAGAGAAGGGCAATGTACCAAATGTGAGTGATCAACTTGGTGGCATTGAAGAAGAGGAAGACATAGTGAGGTATATGGGAGGTACAGACAACAAAGATGAACCCTTTTGCACATACAGTACTGTGTTGTCAGTGAAGACAAACATAGCTATACAGGTGGACAGATGGATAGACAGGCTGGACTATTAGGTAAGTCTACGCAGGGGGGAGTGTGCCCAAGACCATGTATAGAGTTGGCAGACATTGTTTCTACAAGTGTATCTGTATGTTCTGTAAGAATGCCCAGGTGTATAGTAGAGCTGACAAGGGACAAGGTTGTAGTCACTTCTTGGTCACAGCCAGCTACCCAGAGGAAATGAGTAGTTGGACCTGTGGGCTCAGAACCATAGTCTCAGGGAACATCAAGCTCAACTGGCATAACATACTACAGAAAACATTGTTCCACATCCTGCTTTGGCGAGTAATGACTGGGATCTTAAAAGCTTGCGAGCGGCCATCTAGATGTAACAATGGGTCTCTCCTCATCCACAGCAAAGAAGAAAGAAGAAAAACAAAAATTCATGGAAATAATTAGTCCAAGTGACTGGTACACCATGCAATCCTCAGCCTATATGACTATGAGACCAGAAGAACTAGTTGGTGCCCAGCTACCACTGTCAACCACCTGGAGGGGGATCTGTGTAGGAGATCCTGGATAGAGTGGGAAAACAATGTGGAACAAAAATCAAAATCATTTAAAAAAAAAAAAAAAAAATGGAGGGGACCATGTTTGCTAGTCTGATAGAGCCTGATGGAACCACTGAGACTATGGCCCCTAGCTGCCCTTCAGGTCTGGAATTGAACCTATTCCTGGCTTCCAGCCAAACAAAAGACAGGCATATGAGGTGAACATTTGCATTAGGTAGACATACTCCTTGGAGGGAACAATCATGGGAGAATAGAAGGGCTGTGTATGCACAGGGACATAGCTCATGGGGCAGGAGTGCATGGAGGGAAGGACACAGGGAAGAGGTAACTATGGGGAGGAAGTGAGAAGGGAGCTGTTGCATTGTGGTAAATTGTAGTCTATGTCATGAGGAAAAGTGTGTGTGAGCTGCTGTATGGAAAGTGAATTTGCTCTGTAAACTTTCATCCAAATCACACAGATACACAAAAAAGCCACATTTGTTAGGTTAAACATGCATGTTGAGTCTCAGAATACCAAGAATACAAACTCAGGTTGCAAAATTCTGAATCTAAAGAAATGCATGTACGTAGGAATAAATATCAATGCAGGTTAACGTATGAAGTGCCACATGATGTCTGTGGCCAGGCTCTCAACCTCACTGTACATCAGAAACTCGCATGAAACTCCCAGTTTAGAGTTGCCACAGTTGCATCCCTAGCCTCCTGATCCTACCCTAGACCCAAACACTTGAACATTTAGAATCCTTACAGTTGATTCTGATGTGCAGCCAGAGTTGACAACCACCACTTACGTCCATCTGTGTTGCCTTGACAAGCTTAGCATTGAGCAGGTAAATCAGGTTCAGCAGTTGTGTCTAACAATGCCTCTGCTCCACAGAGCTGGGATGAATCCTACAGCACAGGACTCATGGGGGATAGTCCTCTAGGTGGCGCTCCTCCCTCTTGGCACTGCAGACAGGCTCATCCATCTTGAGCCTCCAGCAATGCTCAGGGAATGAGGAGTGGCGCTCCATTCCGTGCACCTGGAGGCTTTTCCACCACACAGCTGCATCTCCAACCCAGGCAGCTGCCTTTGCTTATCCACACACCAAGGCCCTGGCTGACACTTTTGACCTAATTCCATGGCTGTGTCACATGGCGCCACAGTAATAAGAGCCAACATTCAAGTAGAGGCAGTGGCAGGGAAAGCCTCCTCCCTTTCCTTTGAAGGGCCTAGAGTCATTCTCTGGCATGCACAGCTTTAATAGCGTCAGCAAACCATTAACACCATCAGAAATGCTCAGTAGCCTCCTATGAGAATCCACTCAAGTATTTCCATATGGCCGACCAAAAACAAAACAAAACCACTAAAGGGACAGCTGATGGCTGTCCAGAAATGGGCAGAACTGTAGCTTATTCCACGTTATCTAGTGGGGGCGTGGGATGCAGGGGAAGCTTGCCATTCTAGTTTCAGTCTTTCCTAGGTAGCCAAATACTCACTTGGAAGCTCAGGAGGCTTTAGGTGAACTGGAGCAAAACACGGGGTGTCAGAGATGGAATAGAGAAGGGAGAACATTTCTTGTCCCTTTCTAGTCATGCCCCCACTCTTTGCTACCTGGACATTTTAAACAAACGGGTTCCTAAGCTTTGCTGAAGCACAGATTTCCATGCAGGCTGCTGATGTTGGTGAAAGACAGCCTCTTTGCCCTCTGGGGACACATGTCGGGAACAGCTAGACATGTGGCGACCCAGCAGGCTGTGTTTTTGGGTGTGTTCAGGCATTCAAGGCCAACTTTGATAGTATTTTGGAACCACAGGTGCAAAAGAACAGCCCCCAAAAGCTCTTTAAAAGTAGCCATCATGGTCAGGATTTTATTTTTTTATTATTTATGAGTTATTATTTTGGAAATCTGCAATACAGGTACATACCCCAGAATATTGGTCCTTGGTTGCATTTATGAGTTTTTTAAAAATATATGTGTGTGTGTGCGTATCAGGCAGGACTCCAAGCAATAAGGATAGGTTGCAGAATTTTTTATAGCTATTAATTGTCCCCTTATCAGCTCTCAGTAAATTCTTCTGTTTCTCCTCTCACTTTGCCTCCTTCTCCCCACTTCTGTGCTCTTGCTCATAGTAAAATACTATATAACAGTTAGAAAATCTCCTGTGGTTAACTCACTTTTCCCCTTGTCTTTCTCATGGTTGTATTTAAAGTTGTATACACAGTAATGAGCAGAGTATCAGAATATGGAAGCTGGCAGTTATCTGTGTGTCTGAGTCTCTGTTGAGCAACAGTGAGAAGTAGAAGGAGGGTCTATGTGTTAAAAATCTTACAGCTGCATAGATTGTTTTACTTGAGTTACCACATCCCACATATGTATACGTGTGTGTGTGTGTGTATGTGTGCAGAAAATGGAGCACTGCCTAATTAAGAGCTTCTTTAAGGTATTCAATTGCTTACCAAAAGGTAGGCGGTTCGAACCCACTAATGGCCTCACTAGAGAAAGATGAGGTGGTCTGCTTCCGTAAAGATTCACAGCCTTTGAAATCCTATGTGACAGTTCTACTCTGTCCTGTAGGGTTGCTATGGGTGGAATCGACTCTATGGCAATGGGTTAGGTTCGGATTTGGTTTTATTTCACAAGTTACAATCCTGTTGGTTGACTTCAGGGAATAATGAAACATCATCAGATTAGTATTTGGACACTTAAGATGGATCTTGAGCCTCATCTTAATTTATATTTATTGCCAAGTAAAGAGACCTAGGAGTTCCTAAACAAATGGTTAACACATTCAACTGCTAATCAGAAGAGGCTGGAGGTTTGAGTCCATGCAGAGACACCTCCTAGGAAAGACCTGGTGATCCAAAAGATCAGCCCTTGAGAACTCTGTGGGGCACAGTTCTACGCTGACGCACATGGGGTCACCATGAGTTCAGAGTTGAATCGATACCGGTTAAAGAAACCTGTTGTTGTTGGGTGCCATAGAGTTGATTTTTGACTCATAGCAACCCTGTGTAACAGAGTAGAACTACCTCATTGGGTTTTCTTGGCTATAATCTTTAGGGAAGCAGATTGCAAGATTTTTTTTTTCCAATGGAGCCACTGGGTGGGTTCAAACCACCACCCTTTCAGTTAGCAACTGAATGATTAACGATTGTGCTATCAAAAAAAAAAAAAAAAAAAAGGTTGCTGTCAAGTTGATTCCAACTTATAGCAACCCTATAAGACAGAGTAGAACTGCCCCATAGAGTTTCCAAGGCTATAAATCTTTACGGAAGCAGACTGCTACATCTTTTTTCTGCAGAGTTGCTGGTGGGTTTGAACCACCAACCTTTCTGTTGTCAGCCAAGGACTTAGCCACTTTGCTACCAAGGCTCCTTTAAAGAGACCTCAAACCAAAAAACTAAACTCACTGCCATTGGGTTAATTCTGACTCATAGCAACCCCCATTGGGTTTCCAAGGCAGTAAACCTTTACAAGAGTAGATTGCCCTATCTTCCTTCTGCAGAGTGGGTGGTGGGTTTGATCCACCAACCTTCTGGTCAGCAGTCAAATGCCTTAGGCACTGTACCACCAGAGCTCTTTAAAAACACCTAAGCCATCAAAGATGAAAAATGCCATCTGGTTTTCGGCAGTTGTGCTGATACAAGCAAAGAGTTTTTCCTCTTTCTTCCCGGAGAACATTTGAATGGAAATTAAATGATATATGTTGAAGGAGCATTGTTTATTAACTCTCTCAGAAACCAGGTCACATGGGGCACAGATAATTAAGTCTGGCAAAGTGTGTCTAACTAGGCTCTCTCTCCTGGAGGAGGAGGATCTTACATTCCTCAGATCAAAGCCAGAGAAAGGATGAGTGCTCTAATCTCTGGGACAATCTGCCCCTTCCTTTGCAGCACCCATCCCCAAGGTATCTGGGGGACCATGCTGTCCCACATGAAGGACTCTCGACTCAACCAGTACAAGGCTGAGGTGTCTTCTCAGTACTGTGGCTGTATTTTTCACTCCTCAGACCTGTGGGCAGATCAGCCATCTAGCCATTAGAAGTCAACAGAAATTCAAACAGAAAACTCTTCCCAAACAGGTTGGAGAGAGTTAGAATAAAGATCCCCCTGTACACTGTATCTGAGGCTCTCGGTGTTAGAGAGCAAACAGTGCAGAGCACGTGACTCAGTAAAACCTCCTTAGGAGAATTTTCAATATCTATAAAATCGTCATTTAGAGATGCAGCCCACTCGCCAGGCCATATTACTGAAATCTCCCCAGTGGGGAAGAACACAATGCCAGTCCTTGTTACGTATCCAGCAGACAGCATTTACTTATTTATTTGATGTGCAATTAGGGGGGCTTTTATGTACACTTGCATGCACAATTGGGAGCGCTGTGAGGGTCCCCTCTGAGACGTTAGGGGGAGGAACCAGGCTAAATGGCCTGCCCCCATCCCTGAGCAGCCCGTGTGGCTTCCTTTGAGTCCTGGCAGTATTTTGGAGGCAGGGGCATGAGCTCAGGGAATGGATGCATTACTGTCATCTCCTCTGATTAGTAAAGATTTTTAAACTGTATGAGACAATGAGACAGGAAGGGAAAATAATATTTACAGGAAATATTCCATTAACTGTGAACAGACTCCCAGTAGAGTTGCCCTGCTAAATTATTCAGCGTGATCGCACTCTGTTAAGTGCACGGCTGACTTAGTCTTGACTGCTGTGTGGATGCGCTTGATTCATTTTCTGACTCAGCTGGCCCTGAGTGGGTGCCTCCCTCATTCCATCATGTGTATTCTCCTTGGAAACCACACCCTGTGCACTTCTGGGAGAAAAACTCCACTTCTTATGGCTAGCATTCTTAGCGTTTTGCAGCCTTTGCTCACTCATAGTGGTGGATCAAAGGGCCTCCTCCACTTGCCCTTTATCAGCCCTTCAGATCTCTCTACAGTGGACTGAGTGGACCTGGAAAAATTCAAAGCCTGTGGGTGACAGGCCCTGGCTGTGGGTCATTAAGAGAGACTTTCTTCAAAGCTGAGGAGCAGGCTGCTAGAGGGATAAAAACCAAAAAACAAACCTGCTGCCATCAAGTAGATTCCAACTTATAGTGACCCTATATGAGCCAGAAGGCTAGTCAGGGGGCAATTGAGAGTTACCAGAGTATACTGTTGTAAAGTAATTCCTTAAGAAAGTTGTAATTGTGTGTCATCCAGTCGATTCTGACTCAGAGTGATCCTGTGTAACATGGTAGACTGCCCCATAAGGTTTCCCAGGCTGTAATCTTTATGGGAACAGACTGGTTTAATTTTTTCTTGGTCATTGGATCTGGGAACCCAGGGCCCCTCAGTTCCCCCAAGTTCCTGTCAAGGCCGTTTCTGAGCCTGGTCCTGAGTAAGCCAAACTTCCAAGGACACTAATTTGCATTCTCATTGTGTTCTTGTGCTGGTCACTTTTGAAGAGGGTGACTTGTCTGTGAGCAGAGAAAAAACAAAAAAAAGCATTGCCCTGTCCAGGTGGAGAATCCTTAGAGAGAAGCTGTAGTGTATACAGAACTGGCCTGGTTAGGGTAACTCCTCTGCAAAGGTGCAAGAGGTGAGAAAGGTTATGTGTGCCATCGAGTCAATTCTGACTTACAGTGACCCTATAGGGCAGAGTAGAACTGCCCCCACAGGATTCCCAAGGCTGTAAATCTTTTTTTTTTTTTTCCTCTCAACCTATCTAGGAATTTTCCCTCCCCTCCATGGTAACCAACAAAGAAAGTTTCCCTCCATTTATAAACCTTTCCTTGACTTTTTACAGTAGTGAACTAATAGAGTATTTGTCCTTCTGTGATTGACTTCTTTCACTCAGCATAGTGTCCTCCAAGTTCCTCAGTTTCCTCATCAACAAAGGAGTTGATGGCATCTGAGGTCATCAGGTTTCCTAGGCTATGCATCTTTATGGAAGTAGATTGCCTCATTTTTTCTCCCGCAGAGTACCTGGTGGGTTTGAACCACTGACCTTCTGGTTAGCAGCCAGATGCCTTACCCACTATGCTACCAGAGCTCCATAGAGGAATAATTTAAAAAGAAGAATGCAAACCAACATTTTTCCAAAAAAGAAAGGGAGGGAATGCCTATATCTAAATAGGGAACCCCTTATCTGGAGTTCCTGGGTGATGCAGTTAACACACTCAGCTGCTAACTGAAAGATTGGAGGTTCAAGTCCACCCAGAGGCACCTTGGAAGAAAGGCCTGGTCATCTACTTCTGAAAATCAGTCATTGAAAACCCCAGGGAGCACAGAGCTGCTCTGACATGTGTAGGGTCACCACAAGTCAGAGTTGACTCAATAGAAACTGGTATGGTAAGACCCATATCTGTCTTTGATAGTTCTCCAGTTTAGATCTGATCGGATGACCAAAGGTAGCTTCCCTTGCCTAGCTGACGTATCTGTATCTTCTGTGGTACAAGAGTCAGCCACTTCTACCAATCCTTGGTTTCTGCAGATTTGTTGTACTCCCAATCCCTGAGCAGGCACATGGACCAGCATTAAGAAGGGCCATATAAAGTCACATGGATTGCTGACATAAACCCAAAAAACAAACCCACTGCCATTGAGTTGATTCCAACTCATAGTAACTCTATAGGACAGAGTAGAACTGCTCCATAGAATTTCCAAGATTGTAAATCTTTATGGAAGTAGATTGCCTCAACTTTCTCCTGCAGAATGGCTAGTGGGTTTGAGCTGCCCGCCCATTGGTTAGCAACTAAATGCCTTCACCACTGGGCCACCAAGAGCTCCTCATTGTTTGCATAGCAGGGGTCAAACACAACTCTCGGTGTTTTTAACATACAAACACCCAGCTGGATAACACAGCAGCCCTCTTGAAACTGACTGGCTCTTCATCCTGCAGAAAGGTATTACCAATACTCAAGGAGCCCTATTGACTTTGGATACCATTGGAAGAAACAAAACCAAAAGCTATCATTTTGTCCCAAACCACTGCAGAAAGCATCTAGTTGACTCACCCACTCCAAAAGAAATCATGAAACAGTAGTAACTTATGAACAGATTTGGGTTTTCTAGCTTAAAAAACAGACTCGGCTAGTATAACAAGAACTTTGAGCACTTGGGATGTGAATGGCAACTCTGTTTGATCTCACACCGTCCAGGGAAATGCATTCTTTAGAGAGCTGGCTTTTCCCTTGTCCCTAGATAAGAACATAGCCAGTGGTTCCATGACTTTTCTGATTACTCTCAGGTAGTTTGAAGTCACGTGGTCACTATCAACATCAAAATAGGTTGTTATTAAGAAATTGCAAGGCATAAACCTTTATAACAATCAGTGCTCCAAATTTGATTTAAAGTTAAATCTTCTCCCAACTTGGCTCCTCACTCTGAACCTGGCGAGTTTAAAACATAGGCTGTCTCTTCCAGGGACACTCCCTCCCCATTACTGGACATCTGTTACCTGAAGCTCTCTGGAGCCAGGTTGAATGCATCTGCACTCTAGATGATTCCTTCTGCATTGCCTATGAATCTGGTGATAGATTTTACTTCTTTCTGATGTCCTTTAAGAAGTCCTTTTGGGTAGAATCTGGGCAGCTCCACACCAGTTATGTCTCCCATGGGACCCCTTTTGTCCACTGACATTCAAGTATCCTTTGCCCCTGCAGACTATAGGCATTCCAGTCCCTCTCAATACAAGCTCCTCTCCTTCAGCTCATCTGACCACAGCTAGCCAACCTGATTGTCATCTTGTAGACTCCACACCGGAGTTAGGCAGCAGTTAAAGTACCCCTTAACATCAGGGGACACCTCTGAACTCTCCAGATGACCCTAATGAACCCTCTCTACCAGGATTGAGGTGAACAGTTGGCATCTTCCACCTTCCCCCTCCAGGCAGGAGAGAGAGCTCACAGCATGTCTCTCTCCCAAGAACAACTCCTCTAAATATTCTCTCTCCATATGGTGTAGTGCCTAAGGAATTTGACTGCTAACCAGAAGGCTGGTGGTTCAAACCCACTGGCCACTCCCCAGAAGGAAGATTGGGTGATCTACTTCTGTAGAAATACCACCTCGGAAATCCAGGGAGGGGTCGCTATGAGTCAGAATTGACTCAACAGCAGTGATTTTGTTCATTTGTTTTCTTTTTGGTTTATCCACCCCTGTAAACATTTTATACTTCGATTGTGAGTAATGGGTTTCAGGGTCACCTAACCATTATTATTGTTGCTAGCTGCCATTGAAGCAGCCCCCAACTCATGGTGACCCCATACACAACAGAACAGAACACTGCTCAGTCCTATGCCGTCCCCATGATTGGCTGTAGATCAGGCCTTTGTGATCCATAGAGTTTCTATTGGCTGATTTTTGGTAGTAGATTGCCAAACCTTTCTTCCTAGTCTGTATTCGTCTGGAAGTGCTGCTGACAGCTGTTTAGCATCATAGCAACACATAGAAACATAAGCCTTCACTGACAGACAGTTATTGGCTGCACATGAGGTGCACTGGCCAGGAATCGAACCTGGGTCTCCTGCATGGAAGGCGAGAATTCTGCCACTGAACCACTACTGCTCCCACTCACCTAACCATAGAGTGATCCTATCCAAACCAGGACACTGGTAATGAAAGAGGGCATGTGTTAAGAATTATGCCATGACAATAGACTAAACCAGGGCTGTCCCAGGCAAACAGGCCTGTGGTCACTGACCTCCAGCTCTTTGGCCCCTTACTTTTAGCCTTTCCTACTTAATGGTCTGTTCTCAACTCTCGTTAGTGACATTGATCATCGTGAGGTCTCAGCAACCACTCCCATTTTAATATTCCCGTGGCTCTACTTAAATCCAATCCATATGCAACTGAGACGTTATCCACAGACAGCATAATTCATGACGAACCCATGTTGGGCCAACACTTCAGGAGACTCCAGTGAGCCCTGACCAGTGGAAGAGTAGATCATCCAACAACCAGTCGTCTTTCTCTAGCTTTCCAGTGGGGGCTCCTGATAGCTGCATGGACTTTTACAAGTCTTTTCACCAACCAGTTTTATAATCATTCTGGAAGGCATGTACTGGCTTCTTATGCAGTTCACAGGGCCCCCACACCCTAGAGTGTGCTCAGCCCCTGTGTGTTAAGTTTCCTGTCCCAGCCTTTTGAAGGAAGTGTGCCCTGGAGGAATTGTGGAGTGCTGCCTCCTCCAGATACTCAACTTTGACTAGAAAGCAAACCCCAGCCTTTAATAAGCATTCGAAGTGACAGCTGACTAGATTTCCAAGTGTGTGTTTGCACACATGTGTATATTTTGAAGTACATAATTCAGTTTATGTCTGTAGCTATGGCATTTGATTAACTGCAGAATAACTGGTTACTGGCCAGATTTCTCACCAATCAGCTTTGAGAGAGTGCATGGTCACACACTGGCAGAGGAAAGAACCTACAGGCCTCTGCCGACTGCCTGGGGCCGTTAAACTGGAGGTGTGTTGTGTCCGTGGAGGCCACCACAGCAGATGGAGTAGAGAGCACTGGTGCAACTGACTGACGGGCGGGAGCTTCTTATAGACAAGAGGTACACTGAGGATCAGCAGGCTTCTTTCTTTTATCCTGCTAGTCTTTCTGAGTGGTTTTTTAAGTTGAATTTTAACCAAAGACCATTTGGGCTTAATGATTAACTCTGATTAGGATTTGCCAGTCAAAACAGGTACCCACACAGGTGCACCATCCTGACTGGAAAGAGGCTTCAAATTGTTGTTTGTTCTCATTAGGTGTACTCAAGTTAGTCCCTACTCATAGCAACCTTATATACAAAAGAATAAACAACTGTCCCATCCTGTGCTATCTCACAGTCTTGCTAAGTTTGAGCCCATTGTTGAAGCCACTGTATCAATCCATCTTGTTGAAGGACTTCCTCTTCCATAGTGCCTAAGGCATTTGACTGCTAACCAGAAGGCTGGTGGTTCAAACCCACCAGCCACTCCTCAGAAGGAAGATTGGGCGATCTACTTCCATAGAGATACCACCTCAGAAGCTCAACGAGGGGTTGCTATGAGTCAGAAACAACTTGACAGCAGTGAGTTTGGTTAGTTTTGGTTCTCCTTTACCAAGCATTATGTCCTTCTCCTCCGCAACACAAATCCAAAGTTTGTGAGATGAAGTCTCGCCATCCTCACTTGAAAGGAGCATTCTGGTTGTACTTCTTCCAAGACAGACCTGTCTGTTCTTCTGGCAGCCTATGGTATATTCCATATTCTTTGCCAACACCATAATTGATGCCAGTGTAGCATCAATTCTTCTTCAGTCTTCTTTATTCATTATCCAGCTTTTGCATGCACCTGAGGCAATTGAAAATACCATGGATTAGGTCAGGCATGGGAGCTCTGGTGGCATAGTGCCTAAGGCATTTGACTGCTAACCAGAAGGCTGGTGGTTCAAACTCGCCAGCCACTCCTCGGACGGAAGGAAGGTTGGGCAGTCTACTTCCCTAGTGATACTGCGTTGGCAACCCAAGGAGGGGGCGCTATGAGTCGGTCCCACTCGACTCGAGGGCACATAACAACAACAACAAGTCAGGCACACCTTTGTCCTCAAAGTGATGTCTTTGCTTTTTAGCACTTTATACAGGTCTTTTGCAGCAGATTTGCCTAATGTAATGCATCGTTTGATTTCCTGTCTCAGTCATGATGGCTCTGTCGAGAGGCTGCTAAGGGGCAGGATTATGCCAGCCTCTTCCCTGGAATTCAAGAACTCAAGCTCTGCCAAGCCTCAGGGCCTGGGCCTGGGGAAGGCCCCTCCCGTGGTGGCTCTCCTTGAGCTCCTGTTGAGCCACCCCACCCTGGAGGCCTGCCCTGCCTTTCTCTGAGAAGCTTAGAGAAGCTGGCCAGTAATTACACAATAATCACAGCGCCACCAGGACTGAAAGGGAGAGGAGAGTGAAAGGAGAGATTTTAGAAGAATGTCCTTACTAATGCTTCCTAAGCCTTTATATTTTTTTAATTGTGATAAATTCACGTAACATAAAATCCACCATTTCATCCGTTTGAAAGTGTACAATTCAGTGGTTTTTAGTGCATTCACAGTATACAAACATCATCACTAATACCAGAACATTTCCATAACCCCAAAAAGGAACCTTTTTCCTCCCCCCCCCCACCTCCTGGCAACCATTAATCTGCTTTCTGTCTTTGTGGGTTTGTTTGTCATAGGCATTTCATATAAATGCAGTCATATAATATGTTCTGGCTTCTTCCACTTAACATAATGGATTCTAATTAATCCATGTAGCATTACCAGTGCTTCATTCTTTTTGATGGCTGAATAATACTCCATTGTACTTTAATGTTTACTTGAGCATTGAGATAGAAACGCACACACATATACACAAATACAAATGGTGCCTTGGCCTTTCTACTTGCTGGATTCCCTTATATAACTGTTGGCTTCATCCTCAGTTTCTTTTATTACCTTAAAATGTCACTTCAGTGAGGCCTTCCCTGACCACATTATTTACAATGGTACCCCCTCCTTGCCCCATTCTTCTTTCCTGCTTTATGTTTGTCTTTGGAAACTATAATCCTCTGACTTATTATACTATTTATAACAAAACCAAACTCACTGCCATCAAGTTGGTCCTAACTCATAGTGACCCCCATTGGGTTTCCAAGGCTGTAAATCTTTACAGAAGTAGATCACCCCATCTTCCTTCCACGGAGCAGCTGGTAGGTTTGAACCACTGGCCTTCTGGCTGGTAGCCAGATGCCTTATCCACTATACCACCAGAGCTCCTTATACTATGTATAGTATGTAGTTTTCTTGTGTATTTGCCTAGCTTTCCCCTCACAAGCATGTACAGTTTCTGAGGGCAGAGACTTTTGTGTTTTATTCATTACTGAATACCCAGTGCCTAAAACAGTGCCTGACAGATGGTAGACACTTAGCAAATAGTTGTTGCATGAACAAAAGCAGTCAGAGAAAAATATCTAAGACCTTGTGCTGATCCACTGCTGATTTGGAAGACACCACCATTCATAAGTGTGTAGTGGCTTCACAGCTAGAGGTACATATTGTTTAATTCATTTAAGGAAGGGTCTAAGAGAGTGCTACATTAAGGAGCAAAACATTTATAAGGGAGCAGGAGGGAAGAGAGAGGCACTGTTTCTTCTTATTTCTTACAGACATGGAAAACTGAAAAGCATAAAAAATTGCTCTCATTTTGACTCTGCCTCAAATTTATTTTTCTATCTTTTGGACCAAAAGGAACCAAAAAAGCTATAGTAATTAGACACTAGAGCAAAGTGCTGGAGGACTGCAGATGATTGAACAATTCTGGTTCATCTGGGCTCCTTTTCTTTCTAAGAAGCAGGAAGTGTTAGGTTGGGAAATCCTGCTTGTTGAATCTCAGTAACCTTCTCCTGGCTTCAGAGATCTTGACAGCTCGCTTCTGCTGAACCATGCAATACTTAGAGTGCTCTTGTGAGGTTTTCCATTCTTAATGACCATGATTCAAAGGGCAAACCTCAGCTGAATCGACCTTCTTCCTGAAATTGTGGACCTATTTAACACCAAACCCTAGCACAGCCAGAACAATGCTGTAGCCAGTTCTCACTCCTACCCGCCCCTGGGCTCAATATCGGCAACTGCAGGTGGAACTAAAGGACCCTACTAACAAAAAGCCAGTTACCACTGAGTCCATTCCAAGTTTATGGTGACCCTATATGAGTCGGGTCCGACTTGACGGCACATAACAACAACAACAACAACATGTGTGCAGAGTAGAACAGCTCCATAGGATTTTCAAGGCTGTGACCTTTTAGAAGTAGATTGCCAGATCTTTCTTCCAAAGTGCCTCTGGTGGCTTCAAAGTGCCAGCTTTACAGTTAGAAGTCAAATGTTTAACCTTTTGCATACCCAGGGACTGCTAGAAGGCCCTACTATTAGGGCCTTCCCACAGGTCATTTCTAAATAAAAGCTTCAGGCTGAAGGAGGCAATTTCTAGACAAAATGAGTTGTCAGGAGTCATTCTAAATCTGATAGAGCCTGTGAGACCCCTAAGACTGTGGCCCCTAGTTACCCTTCAGATCTGGAATTGAACTTACTCCCATGGCTTCCAGCCCAAACAATACACAGCCATATAGGGTGAACATTTACAGCAGATAGATATACTCCTTAGAACGGTCAATCATGGGAGAACAGAAGGGCAGTATTTGCACAGGGAGTTAGCCCAGGGAGCAGGAAGGCAGAGGAAAGAAGGACACAGGGAGGAAGTGGGAAGAGAGTTGTTACATTGTGGGAAACTGCAGTCAATGTCATGAAATAAAATGTGTGTGAACTGCTATATGGAAAATGAATTGCTCTGTAAACTTTAACCCAAATCACAATAGAAATTAAAAAATAAATAAAGGAGAATTAAAACTGTCACATCAAAAGAAAAAAAAAAGTCACTCTAGGCTGTGAGTAGAATTTTAGTTTCAGACTCAAGCTCCTGGGAGATTGTGTACTTCTCCAGTTTACTTTGGATTAGAGTTTAGTTCAGACAGAGCTGACAGAAGGGAAAAAAGTTATGCTTCCTTGATTGCAACTCTACCATTTCTTCCCCTTGGGCTTGCCCTAACTTCCCTATTGCCACATCCCCTGCAGTTTAGAAATTTAATTTTAACAAAAAGCCTGGGTTCAAACACTATTAGTTCCTCATGTCATGGAAATAACTTGAATTTTGAGCAGAAGAGGAGTTCAAATGCGAGTTCCCTTCATTATCATCTATGTGATCTTGAAAAAGTGACTTAACCTCTCTGAACTTTGACTGCCTTAATCTCTACTTCATAAAGCTTGTCATCCACTCATTCATTCATTCATCAAACAATTATTGAGTGCCTAATATGCCCCTGGCATTGTGCTAGGTGCCAGGAAAATACCTTCAAGGAGCTTGTAATCTGTTGGGAAAACATCTAAGTAAAAAACATAATAACACAGAAAAAATAATTGTTTTGGCAGAGGGCCATTGAGGATAGTCCTGGTGGAAAGAAAGTTGTTTAGGGCTGCTGAATGGAAGTATCATTTTCACCTTCACCCCTCTTCCAAATACACTGATCCCCAAATTGACCTGCTGCCTCAGGAGGGGTCGCTACGAGTCGGATCCGACTCGACGGCAATGAGTTTAGTCTCCTTCAGAAGTCCTCTAGGGAAAAAAAGAAAAGAAGTAGAACTTTAAATAGGACCAGCCACCATGGGAGCTCTGGTAGCATAGTGGCTAAGACACTTGCCTGATAACCAGACGGCTGGCGGTTCAA
>NW_006921615.1:5997355-6025108 GCF_000298275.1 Orycteropus afer afer
AAAAAAAAAAAAAGGTTGCTGTCAAGTTGATTCCAACTTATAGCAACCCTATAAGACAGAGTAGAACTGCCCCATAGAGTTTCCAAGGCTATAAATCTTTACGGAAGCAGACTGCTACATCTTTTTTCTGCAGAGTTGCTGGTGGGTTTGAACCACCAACCTTTCTGTTGTCAGCCAAGGACTTAGCCACTTTGCTACCAAGGCTCCTTTAAAGAGACCTCAAACCAAAAAACTAAACTCACTGCCATTGGGTTAATTCTGACTCATAGCAACCCCCATTGGGTTTCCAAGGCAGTAAACCTTTACAAGAGTAGATTGCCCTATCTTCCTTCTGCAGAGTGGGTGGTGGGTTTGATCCACCAACCTTCTGGTCAGCAGTCAAATGCCTTAGGCACTGTACCACCAGAGCTCTTTAAAAACACCTAAGCCATCAAAGATGAAAAATGCCATCTGGTTTTCGGCAGTTGTGCTGATACAAGCAAAGAGTTTTTCCTCTTTCTTCCCGGAGAACATTTGAATGGAAATTAAATGATATATGTTGAAGGAGCATTGTTTATTAACTCTCTCAGAAACCAGGTCACATGGGGCACAGATAATTAAGTCTGGCAAAGTGTGTCTAACTAGGCTCTCTCTCCTGGAGGAGGAGGATCTTACATTCCTCAGATCAAAGCCAGAGAAAGGATGAGTGCTCTAATCTCTGGGACAATCTGCCCCTTCCTTTGCAGCACCCATCCCCAAGGTATCTGGGGGACCATGCTGTCCCACATGAAGGACTCTCGACTCAACCAGTACAAGGCTGAGGTGTCTTCTCAGTACTGTGGCTGTATTTTTCACTCCTCAGACCTGTGGGCAGATCAGCCATCTAGCCATTAGAAGTCAACAGAAATTCAAACAGAAAACTCTTCCCAAACAGGTTGGAGAGAGTTAGAATAAAGATCCCCCTGTACACTGTATCTGAGGCTCTCGGTGTTAGAGAGCAAACAGTGCAGAGCACGTGACTCAGTAAAACCTCCTTAGGAGAATTTTCAATATCTATAAAATCGTCATTTAGAGATGCAGCCCACTCGCCAGGCCATATTACTGAAATCTCCCCAGTGGGGAAGAACACAATGCCAGTCCTTGTTACGTATCCAGCAGACAGCATTTACTTATTTATTTGATGTGCAATTAGGGGGGCTTTTATGTACACTTGCATGCACAATTGGGAGCGCTGTGAGGGTCCCCTCTGAGACGTTAGGGGGAGGAACCAGGCTAAATGGCCTGCCCCCATCCCTGAGCAGCCCGTGTGGCTTCCTTTGAGTCCTGGCAGTATTTTGGAGGCAGGGGCATGAGCTCAGGGAATGGATGCATTACTGTCATCTCCTCTGATTAGTAAAGATTTTTAAACTGTATGAGACAATGAGACAGGAAGGGAAAATAATATTTACAGGAAATATTCCATTAACTGTGAACAGACTCCCAGTAGAGTTGCCCTGCTAAATTATTCAGCGTGATCGCACTCTGTTAAGTGCACGGCTGACTTAGTCTTGACTGCTGTGTGGATGCGCTTGATTCATTTTCTGACTCAGCTGGCCCTGAGTGGGTGCCTCCCTCATTCCATCATGTGTATTCTCCTTGGAAACCACACCCTGTGCACTTCTGGGAGAAAAACTCCACTTCTTATGGCTAGCATTCTTAGCGTTTTGCAGCCTTTGCTCACTCATAGTGGTGGATCAAAGGGCCTCCTCCACTTGCCCTTTATCAGCCCTTCAGATCTCTCTACAGTGGACTGAGTGGACCTGGAAAAATTCAAAGCCTGTGGGTGACAGGCCCTGGCTGTGGGTCATTAAGAGAGACTTTCTTCAAAGCTGAGGAGCAGGCTGCTAGAGGGATAAAAACCAAAAAACAAACCTGCTGCCATCAAGTAGATTCCAACTTATAGTGACCCTATATGAGCCAGAAGGCTAGTCAGGGGGCAATTGAGAGTTACCAGAGTATACTGTTGTAAAGTAATTCCTTAAGAAAGTTGTAATTGTGTGTCATCCAGTCGATTCTGACTCAGAGTGATCCTGTGTAACATGGTAGACTGCCCCATAAGGTTTCCCAGGCTGTAATCTTTATGGGAACAGACTGGTTTAATTTTTTCTTGGTCATTGGATCTGGGAACCCAGGGCCCCTCAGTTCCCCCAAGTTCCTGTCAAGGCCGTTTCTGAGCCTGGTCCTGAGTAAGCCAAACTTCCAAGGACACTAATTTGCATTCTCATTGTGTTCTTGTGCTGGTCACTTTTGAAGAGGGTGACTTGTCTGTGAGCAGAGAAAAAACAAAAAAAAGCATTGCCCTGTCCAGGTGGAGAATCCTTAGAGAGAAGCTGTAGTGTATACAGAACTGGCCTGGTTAGGGTAACTCCTCTGCAAAGGTGCAAGAGGTGAGAAAGGTTATGTGTGCCATCGAGTCAATTCTGACTTACAGTGACCCTATAGGGCAGAGTAGAACTGCCCCCACAGGATTCCCAAGGCTGTAAATCTTTTTTTTTTTTTTCCTCTCAACCTATCTAGGAATTTTCCCTCCCCTCCATGGTAACCAACAAAGAAAGTTTCCCTCCATTTATAAACCTTTCCTTGACTTTTTACAGTAGTGAACTAATAGAGTATTTGTCCTTCTGTGATTGACTTCTTTCACTCAGCATAGTGTCCTCCAAGTTCCTCAGTTTCCTCATCAACAAAGGAGTTGATGGCATCTGAGGTCATCAGGTTTCCTAGGCTATGCATCTTTATGGAAGTAGATTGCCTCATTTTTTCTCCCGCAGAGTAGCTGGTGGGTTTGAACCACTGACCTTCTGGTTAGCAGCCAGATGCCTTACCCACTATGCTACCAGAGCTCCTAGGAGTCGAAAATCAACTTACAGTACCTAGCAACAATGAAGGACAAACTCATACCTATTTTGCAAACTAGTGATCTGTGAGCATAGTTTGAATGTATTGGAGGACCTGATTTGGTCCCCATATAACCCATTCTGCATAATGCTGAGCTGTGTCACAGTAGGATACCTTCCTCTCAGGATAGATGTTTTGAGATTAAAAGTAATAGCAGGAAGATGTTCAAAACTATCTCTGGTCAAAATTTCAGTGGCCTTGGGAATTGGCCAGATAAGACTACAAACAAGTGAAGCCAAAGATGATCCAAAAAATTCCAGCATAGATGCAATGAATGAGAATGGTAGATTAGAATTAAGCCTGCATAGTAATAATAATAATAATAATAATCCCACAATCAGAATATGCTTCTAAAAATGCAAAAGTGCCATGGCACCGTATTAGCTGCCTTTCAAAGGAAATTATATAAACTGTGCTGTGGGCTGATATGTGTTCAAAATATTCAGATATTTTATTTCTTTTACCATTAGGAATAATGTTGGCATATAAATGATGGAGCAGAAAGGACATAATAAGAGTCTTTACTGAGTGGGGTCACTGGGTGGTGCAAGGAGTTAATGTGCTCAACTTCTGACTAAAATTTTGGAGGTTCTAGCCCATCCAGTGACAGCTTGGAAAAAAAGCCTGGTGATCTACCTCCAAAAAGTCAGACAATGAAAACCCTGCTCTGACACGCATCAGATTGCCATGAGTCTCATTGACTCAGTGGTAGTTGCTTTTTATTTACTGAGTGCTGATTATTTACAGGGCACCATTTTAAGGACTTCATATGTATTAGTTCATCAAGTTCAGCAGCCTTATGAGATAAGTATTGTTGTTGGGCAAAGATGGAAAAACTAAGATACAAAGAATTTAAGTTGCCTGGCAAGTGGCAGCAGTAGTCTTTAAAAGAAGCAGGCTTTTAAATGCATTTTAATACATTCTACATTGTCTCCCACAAGTAGGAAGTGTTTAAACAAACTATTGTTAAGTTGCAAGGAGTATCAGTGTGGCATTCTCTGGATTTACAATGCTGACTCCAGACTATGCATAGGATGTAGGACTACCCATTCCCTGGATTAACAGAAGAGGAAGCTGAGATGTAGGGAGATTTACTAAGTCAGGGCTACAACAGAGGACTCCTGACTTCCAAGCCAAAGTTCTTGCCCCCTAGAAATTCCATAGTGATGCCGCCTTGGAAACCCAAGGAGGGGTCGCTATGAGTCAGGTCTGACTCAATGGCACATAACAACAACAACCACAAGAAATGATGAACCCAAACAATAGAGAGGAGAGAATGATTATGAATCTTGATTACTTGAGATAAAAACATGAGACATCTCTATTTCATAAGGTGACACAGACTCTGTCAAGTTCTAAAGGCCTCGTGCAGAAACTACAAATTATCAGTTCATCATGGAGTTAATTGCTGTCTCATGAATAAAGTCTAATTAGTGTATGTCTTATTTTCTCAAGTTGATTGTAAGCTCCTTAGAAATATAAACATGTATTAGGCATGTTGTCCTGCTGCCCTTTGCCTGTCAGCATACAGGCTAGTACAAAGTAGTCACCCACTACTTGAATGGCTGGAAAGAGGATGAGGAGTAGATAGATGTTGCCTGAAATCCAAGGGCCTTGTTTCTTCATTATGCATAAAGTAAAATATATTGATGCCTAACTGATAAAATCCCTGCTGTATGTTTTCAACCCTACTAACAACTTATATCTGCATCTTTTGTTCCCTAGATTGGTTCTGTCCCAATAATATAACTTCCTTAAGGTGCACTTGATAAAATTCTCTGTGAGCACATGCTTAGAGTTTCCTGAGGTAGTGGCGGTGGTAGGTGCCCTTAAGTGGATTCCTACTCATAGTGACCCTATGTACAGCAGACTGAAACACTGCCCGGTCCTGCACCATCCTCACAACTCTTGCCCAGTGTAGCAGCCGCTATGTTAATCTAGGTCACTGAGCATCTTCCCCTTTTTCTTTGCTAACCCTCTACCAAGCATGAAGTACTCTTATATCTTAACTCTATCCAGTTTAGGTCCTACAGACTCCCTTCTCTTACCCTGCAGCTTTCATGATGAGTATTATTGTTAGATGTTGTCCAGTCAATTCCAACCCATAGTGACCCAATGTGACAGAGTGGAACTGTCCACCTAGGGTTTCCTAGGCTATAATCTTTACAGGAGCTAATCTCCAGGTCTTTTTTCCCACAAAGCTGCTGGGTGGGTTTGAACTGCCAACCTTTGGGTTAGCAGGTGAGCACTTAACCATTGCACCACCAGGGCTCCTCTCAAGACATGTAGTAACTCATTTTCACTTGCTGAAAGTATAAATATACCTGGAGTTTCTGGGCAGTGTAAATGGTAAATGCACTCGGCTGGGTGCCAGCTGAAAGGTTGGAGGTTCAAGTCCACCCAGAGACACCTCAGAAGAAATCTTAGCCAATCTACTTCCCCAAAAATTCAGCCATTAATAACACTATGGAGCACAGTCTACTCTGAAACACATGGGGTTACCATTTGTTGGAATCCACTTGATGGCAACTAATCTATTCTATTCTATTCTATTCTATTCTATTCTTTCTTTCTTTTTAAATAGATACACCTGGGGATTAGTGGGCAGCCCTGCTTCCAGAAAGTAAACAGAACAGAAATTAAATAATGAAATGAGTTTTTTAGTTTGCATATTTTCTTCTGAGCTCGGTGATCATTACTGTCCATGAGTGTAATCTTTTTAGAGAAAGACACCTTGTTGGTGCGTGGAAAGTGTACAATGCCATTTAGACTACCAAGAGCTCTTAAAGAAGTGATCATTAACTTAACCCAGCAACTTGAAACAACTTTGTTCTCACTCAGAGTCAGGTCTTCATAGTGTGGTTAGAAAGAGCCCAGAACCCCAAGTCACAAGACTGGGTTCTGACATCAATCACTTATTTAACCTCTGCAAGTCCCTTGACCTCTCTTGACTGGAATTGCTTTGTCTGTGAAAGGGGGCAGCTGGGCCAGATGACTGCTGTGATTCTGTATTATGGCCCTTCTGGCATGAGGCAGGAAGTTACTCATAGAGAGGTCATTAAGGGGCTTGGTGACTCAGCCTTGGGGCCAGGAAGAAGACAAGGCTTCCTGAAGTCCTGGTCAAGAATTGGAGCCACTAGATAGAGTACTCCCACCACCCCTTGTGCTATCCTGGCACTGGCTACATGTTTGCTGTGGAGGACTGATGTCTGATGGAGCCAAGGTCCCTTTCTCTCTGGTCTTTCTCTGTCTCTGCTACCTTCCGCCACTCCAAAGGAGCAGGGAGCATTAGCCCTTTTCTGTCCCAACCACAGGATGTGGGAATCCATGCAGACCTGCTAATAGGAACCAGTGAATGGGTCCTGCTCATTAACTATTTATAGTGTACCTCTGGTAGCTTAGTGCCTAAGACATTTGACTGCTAAGCAGAAGGCTGGCGGTTCAAACCCACCAGCCACTCCTCGGAAGGAAGGTTGGGCAATCTACTTCTGTAGTGATACTGCCTCAGAAACCCAAGGAGGGGTTGCTGTGAGTCAAAATCAACCCGACTCAGTGAGTGAGTTCTGTTACACTCATGGCTCAAACTGGGTATTTATTAGCCACTCTCGTATGCTCCCTGTGGGATAAACATGTTCCCGTCTCCTAGTTTATACATTAAGACATGGAGGCCCAGAAAGGGGAAGTGAAGAGCTGATAGTCACAGTGGGAGTCACAGCAAGTCTAGGTCAGAAACAAAAAGGCCACATCTAATGCCAGCATCTAAAGCCTTTCCTAATGGTGTCTCTAATTTTTAATTTTCAGTGCAAATCACGAAGGTTTTTCTTAATCATGATTACAGGCAGTACCTGGGGTACAAATGAGATCCCTTGCTAACTGTGTTAAGAATTTGTAGGTAAATCGGAAAAG
Source organism: Orycteropus afer afer (assembly GCF_000298275.1). NCBI lineage: Eukaryota > Metazoa > Chordata > Mammalia > Tubulidentata > Orycteropodidae > Orycteropus > Orycteropus afer. The sequence continues at coordinate 6,004,175 of NW_006921615.1, forward strand.
GTGCATTTAGTTGGAACAGTTTAATTTAGCTTTACTTTAGTGCAAGGAAAAGGAGCTGTGGTAGCACAGTGCCTAAGGCATCTGATTGCTAACCAGAAGGTTGGTGGTTCAAACCCACCAACCAGTATGCAGCAGGACGACGAGGCAATCTACTTCTGCAAAGATTTACCACCTTGGAAACCCAGTGGCAGTCACTATGAGTCAGAATCTACTCAATGCCATTGGGTTTGTTTTTTGTTTATTTTAGTACAAGAAAAGGCTCAAAGCCTTTTCAATGATTTAAAACCTGCATGCGCACCAGGTGAAGGTGATTGTGATAAAGAATTTGATGCAAGTAGGGGTAGTTTCAATCGTTTAAAAGTGAGGGCAGATTTACATGACATTAATGTATGAGTTGTCCGTTCATCATGGTTCATGGTAACCAGGGGACTGTCTGTATTGTAGTTGTTACTCCTTGATCGAAATCCACTTATGACTCTGTGTGTAGAAACTAGAGGATGCTAAGTCTCCAAGAAGAGAAGGAATTCATACTTACTATCATTTATAGTATAAAATGTGAGAAAAGCCATTTTGCAGGACTAAAAAGATTTGATTTTACACTTCCTACTTAGAGTTGTAGGAGCTCTGGTGGTGTAGTGCCTAAGGCACTTGACTGCTAACCAGAAGGCTGGAGGTTCAAACACACCAGCCACTCCTTGGAAGGAAGGTTGGGCAATCTACTTCCGGCATGATACCACCTCGGAAACCCAAGGAGGGGTCACTATGAGTCAAGATCGACTTGACAGCAGTGAGTTTGGTTTTTTGGTTTACTTAGAGTTGTTCATTTATAAAACTTATATAGAGTTCATTGTCCTACATTGTTGTTCATTTATAAAACTCATTCCACTTTTAAAGTTAACCACCCATTAGTGAGTAAGAGAACTGTTCCCACTAATTGGAGGACCCATGTGGAAAGGAGACATAGTTAGAGGTTAGAGTAATGGACCAGGTGCCCTTGACTTCTATTTCTGGTTCCTTCGCTAACTTGCTGTGTGGCCTTAGGCACTTTTCCCTAATTTCTTTGGCCTCCTTTTCCCCCAAGAAGAAAATTTCCCATTAAGTCTTGTTGGGGGATGCCTAAAGATCAAAGAAAAGACCTTTACAGAGCTTGTTAAAGATGCCCTGATGAAGTTCATTGGAAAGGCCTTGATTTAATAGGTATTGATTAATAAATCCTTTAATTATTGATAGAACTGCCTATTTTACCTTTTAATTAGTTTCTTGGGCATAATTAGCCAAGAAAGTTATACAAAACCTGATGGAGCAGCCTATTCATAATTACTATCAGGTGTGTGTCTGCTGTGTCCTACATTGGCATCTGGACCTGGTGGCAAGGTCCTGATGGCTGCACCGGTGGCCATTCTAGGCCAGGGAGACGGCTGCTCTTGAGAAACACAGACAACATAGCTACCAGCTTAACTGGATCCCGGCTTAGGAAGCTCCCAGTGTGAAAGGGGAGGAAAGGTCTAGTGTCTTTGTTTATTGGCTTACTGTTTTTACACTGCAAATCTGCCACAGAAATGTGGTATTTAGCACAACTGCAGGGCACCAGGGCACTGTGGGCAAAAACACCCCAGACCCTCAGGAAGAGCAAATGCCTGAGGCCCTTGTAGCAAAGGCCCTCCTCTCTGCACTAGGACTGCTGTTCCCATCCCTCTCTTTGTCCCCCCTGCCCTCATACTCTTGCTTTCCAAATTGCCCAGCCTCCTCTATCTCCCCTAAATATGGAAGAAAGGATCAGGTCAGCGTTGAAGATTCCTCAGGCCCTTCTACTGTCCCACTGCAACAACCCTGTCCCGAAAAAACTGCCCATTCATTCCACTCACTCCCACCCTCCCTACTATTTCATTTGCGGGGGGGAAAAATAAAAGAAGAAGATTCCTGCTTAGAACAGACATCAAGGAAAACCCCCTGCTTTACACCCTGTAACAAAAACATCTACAGACAGTAAATCGTCCTAGGGAGAGATGCCTGGGAGCCAGGACTTCAGGGTTCAGCGCCAAGGGCAGAAGTCGTGGGCAGAACCTTCCCACTGGCAGCTATAGTGGCAGTGGCGGGGGAGAAGTGCACAGGAGAGCCCAGATGGTTTTGTTTGGGCCCTTTGGCAGATGAGGGGCTTTCCACACCAGCCAGCATCAGGGAGCACTTAAAGGAAAACAAAACAAACTCACTGCTGTCAAGTCAATTCAGACTCATAGATACCCTATAGGACAGAGTAGAAATGCCCCATAGAGTTCCCAAGGCTGTAAATCTTTACAGAAGCAGACTGCCTCATCTTTCTCCTGAGGAGCAGCTGATGGGTTCTAACCACTGGCCTTTTAGTTGGCAGCCGAGTGTTTTAACCACTGCACCACCAGGGCTCCAGGCACCTTACTTAAAGAAAAGGCTTGGTTTGTGTTTGATTTTACATGGAGTAGAGGGAGAAGAGGAGTTGCCAGGGAAACAACTACTTCCAACAGTAGGCTCTGGGGTTTTTCATCAGGCAGGGAGGGGCTTCAGATGAAAGGCACGAGTAAGGTTTGCTCAAACATAATCATGCCAGGTTCTGCTTTCTTTCCTCCTGGCTGAGAGGAGAAAGCTCATGGAGGGCTTGGGAAGCCAATCTCCCTTGGGGTAGATACTGTATCCCAGATGCTACTTACTGAGCCCAGGATAGAGCCTGCCAGTACCAGCACATCTTCCAAGGCCAAGACCAGCTACCTGATTTTCAGGACCCAATGCAAAATGAAAATGCAGGGACACTTGCTGAAACAGTGTTAAGAATTTCATGTTGGTGGCACCAGAGCATTAAACCAAGCATGGGGCTCTTCTGAGCACAGGCCCCTGTGCAACTGCACAGATCACACACCCATGAAGCCCTGTGCAAGGCGGGTACTGAAGGGAGGCTCCCCATGGAATCCAGCATCTACTCTCCACCCCTTTCTTTGGAAGAAAAGGACTGAGAGAGAATAATTCTGTACACTTACCTAAAGATTTCCACCACACAAATATGAAATTCTTTTTTAAAACCCCAAAGTGTGGACCTAAGAAATTTAAGAGAAAAATTATTATGGCAGTTCTAGAATTATTCTCTTTATTTGCCAGAGTTTGGGAGAACAATTAGGAATAACAGCATTCGTTGAGAGTGCTTACCATGGGCCTGACACTATGCTAAAGATCTGCTGCTCCTGATATAGTTCACTTCTCACGCACGTACTTCTCACGCACGTGGCGTTACCTGCCTGAGAGGGGCCGTTATTGCCATTTTGTAGATGGGAAAGCTGAGACTTAAAGCAATGCTGAAACTTACCTAAGGGAAAGCATCTTAGTATTAGGGGGAGACTGGATTCAAACCATTACCATCAGACTCCAAAGCCTGTGCGTGTGACTTCTTTTTTCTATTTGCTACCTCTGGAGTATGGCACCAATGTTAGCTCTGGTGCATTTTGTGGCTGTGGCTAAGTTCAGCTGGAATGTCTATTAATATCTAACAACCAGGGTCAGAGAGGCACTCGGGTGCTTTCATTGGAGGATTCAGAGTAGCCGAGCATCAAATAGGAGCATCAGATGCAGACCTGTGTATTTGAATAGTTCAGGCTCTAAGGCATCATTTGATCCACAACAAGACACGAAGGCGTCTAAGCCAGTATAGGGCTTTGGGTCATTTGTTTTCCTGGAACTGTCTCTCCACCCACTTGGTTGGAATGGAGGAAGAAAAGTACAATGTTCCTTGCTCTTCAGAGTAAAACGGACTCTGAGCTGCAGACAAAAGAATAAGACATAATAGACACGCTCCTCCTTATTGCTTATTCAGTATAAACAAAATAATTTAAATTCTGCAGAGCAGGTTGTGGAGATAAAAGAATGCAGCTATTCTAGAAGTAATTCTTTATTCCAGCCCAGCTTTACTTAGGGTGGAGTCATGTGGCCAACCATTGACTAGGAGTGTCCTGGACCTGGGAAGGTGGGGTTGATCTGAGGCCCAGAAATTGTTGAGTCTTTAAGGTGGAGAAAAAGTGAGCAGGTCAGAGAAAACAAAGAGCGCCAGATGCCAGGACTCTGGGTTTGAGATGAGACCCCAAAATGCATATGCCTCAAGTGAGCAAAGAGAGGGGAGATTCCAGTGAGAGACCAGCTACTCCCAGGGGAAAGGCAAGAGCAGGATTCCTGTTCTACCTCATCTCTGCAAGATGAACTCAAATTCTAAGTATACTAAAGGTGATACAACATCCACCAAATATAAATGTCTTCTGACATTTCCCAGAGGGTTAAGTAACTTTATCTTTCATCGCATGAAAGAAACCCCATTCCTAGAGCAACTGATGCAGGCCTAATGATTCTAAGCATTACTGCCAATCCTAGTTAGCTATTTTCACTTGGAAGAAGGAGGAAGGACCAAGGGGTCCTGAGTGAGCCCAGCGGGCAGCAGCTGGAGCTCTCTTCCCCACCATCAGCTTTCCAGAACTGCTTCAATCCCACTCTTAACCCTCCCTGCTCAAGCCTCTAGCAGCCTCTGGCTGTAGCGTCCATCCAGAAACAAAATTCTTGATTTTCTTTGTGCTGCAGAAAGAAGAATGGGCTTGACAGGCTCATATTGTTATCTTGAGTTGCCTACCCCGAAATAAGGTCACAGCAGCCTCCGCCCTGTGGGCTGCTCGAATCACCAGGGCGAGTCGGAGGCGCTTACACATTAATGGGCAGGAAGTGGAGTCCCATGGGAGGCTGGGAATTTGAACGCCTTCCCATTTCAGCACTCGAGAGGAGGAAGCTCAGTTCAGCACTACATGCAGATGGCTACCGCTGCCTCCTGAGAGCGCCTTCGCTCTCTCTCCTTCTCCTCGACCACCACCCGCCCTCCCCTCTGCTTGCTCCCTCACTCCCCGGCACTCCCTCTCCTTGGAGGGAAAAGTCTGCAATGCTAGGAACTGTCTTGGAGAATTAAACAAAGGCGAGCCAAAGGGGAACAACTTGAAAGGAACTTATTTTGTTCCCGTTAAGAGACCTGCAGGAAAATCCACACCCACATTGCCCTGTTTTGAAGTGGCAAGTGTGTGTGTGTGTGTATATTTCAAGCATGAGGCAGAGGAGACAGCAAACAACTGTACGGTCTCTGGTTTGATAAGGAAAGCGCTGGTCATAGAAGTTAACCAGCAAAGGGAGGAATACTGCCTGCACCAACCGCTCCTCAACTGAAACTGAATTGTCTTCTGCCCAGATATTCCAATGGAGACAGTTGGAAAACCTGTATTTCAGAGAAAAGAAGTTTTCAGTGGAAGTTCATGACCCACGCAGGTAAGGTAGAAAAGTCTCCTTTTCTTACCCAAAGTGCATGGAACTTACAGGGCTCTAGCCTGGCATGTCATTTACATTCATATGTTTTGTGCTATTATCGTTCCTTTTCCATTTGGGGGAGTAGGGGGGAGGACAATTGATCATGGAGAATAGAGTTCAAATCAGAAGTAAACCTTTGTTTTGTACTGTGTATGTTGCTAAATACAGTGGGTTCGAGCATGTGTATAAGAGAGAGAGAGAGAGTGAGAGATTAGCAATTCCGTGACCTCCTAGTCTGACTGCATGAGTTATGGGCTGTGTGTGGAGAGTTGTCCTGCATGGCAGGACATCTTATGGAGGTTTTAGAACACTTTGTAACCAACACCAATGAAGCAGGGGGGTGTCGAAGTCCTTGTAGCAAGTTTTTGCAAAAGAGGAGCTGATTGTTTGACGGAGTTTCTGAGAGTGTTTCAGGCAGGACCGGGCAACACTAAACAGATCTGTGGAGGAAGCAGTTGTGCAAAATGGTTTTATTCCACCAGCTGTGGTTTTAGGGTGTTAGAGTTGTGGGTGGATGTGAAAGAAATTGAATTCCTTTTCTCTCCCCTGCCCCAATATTGTATCCCAGAGAACATGAGTGTAAAAGTCTATGTTCTTTATGCCAGATGCCAAACAATAGGGTCCCGTGCAGAATGCAGCATGCCCTGCATGGAAGGGGCTCTGGGCAGCTCATACCACTGCTTTGCTTTCCTTGTCTTTGTCTGCTAGCTGTCCTGCAATTAGATGAAGCCCATAGACAGTATCAAAATTCCCTAAAAACAGGTCTGACACCTGGACTTTTATAGTCTCGTATACAGTTTTACAAGAAGAAAGTAGCCCTGGGAAGGCAGTAGAAAGATCACACTTCATAAGGAGTAAAAGTGGATTTTTGACACTGTTGACGCCCAGCTGTGGCCTTAGAAAGGAGTCCGGCACCAGCTTCATCCCACACATGGCTTCTGAGCATCTCAGAACAAGCTGCTGTGCCACCCATGGAGATCTCATCCCAAGAGCAAGACGTTGCCCTCCAGCAAACAGGTTCACGCCCTTGCAGTATAATCTGTGTTCCTGCGGCCCTAGATAACCAAGCAGGCTGACGGGATGCTCCCACTGTGCAATCTGTATGAAATAGCCACTCCTTTTGTGGGGTTAGAGCTTATCCCGTGCCACACAGACGACTGGGCAACTAGATCTAAGGAAAACATTTAGAGAGTCTGTGTCTCTCACATCAAGCAAAGCAAAGACAGTCGTATCACGCAGAAAAAAAGCTTCCTTAGCATTCCCTGGGTCCTGTGAAGGGTTTCAGGGTCCGAAGACCCTGCCTCTGCAGAGCGAGAATCCATTTGTACAGGCCAGTGGGGAGTGATACATGCTGAACATAATATTGTAGCCAAAAAGGAACTTACAGTTATTTTTCCAAGTGAACAGTTTGGGCCCAGATTCTGAGGGATATGTGTTAAAGAGGGAAAACTTGAGAGTGAAAAGAGCAAAAAGAATTTCATCACAGTGAAAAGAAAGGGGATGGTTGATGGAAAAAAAGTGAAAAATTGGATCATCTGAAGGGATGGGCATAAGCATGGACAGCATCCCCATGTCTGTGCTCTGTTGAGAAGTTGCTAATTCAGAGGCACCTTGGACAAATCCTTAAAGAGCATGCAAGCATGCACTCATCTGCGCATGTATGTGGGAGAGAGAGAAGGTGTGTTTTCTAGGTTCATTATCGTCTGATGTAATACTCTGTTCCATTCCCTTTCCCAAGACCCAGGGACATAGGAAAGGGTCCAAACTTGATATAAACAGTTGCCATCATGTTGACCCAACTTGTGTCAGAGTAGACCTGTGCTCAATAGTCTTTTTCATGGCTAATTTTCGAGAAGCAGATTGTTAGGCCTGTTTTCTACCTCTGGGTAGACTCGAACTTCCAACCTTTTGTTTAGCCAAGCTTATTAACTGTTCACCCAACCCATGGGCTCCAAACCTCACATATTACTATTAAATGGGCTTTTAGCCTTTTAAACAAAAATGATCCATCTCATACTTACTAAGTAGCTTCTGTGTACAGGGTACTGTGTCAGTGGGGTACAGAAAAATGTCTGAAACAGGGTCTTCTGCCCTTAAAGAACAGCATAGTTGGGGAGACATGCAGAAGGAGGAACTTACATTTACCATGTTCAGACATCATTAGAAACACTTTATACACATTCTCTCACTGGATCCTCACCATAACCCCAGGAAATAGGTACTGCCATTATTCCTATTCTACTGTGGGAAACTGAGGTACAGAGAGATGGACCTGCTCTCTGTTACAGATAGTTAGTAAGTGGAAGAGCCAGGATTTGAACCCAGGAAGGCTGGCTCTGAAGCACATGCTCTTTACCTGTATACTATATACGAAGCAGAATGTACTAAGAGCCAAATGACACAGCCCCTAAATGCCAGAAGCCAGCTTATCAGGAACAGCTGATGAGGAGAGGTTCTGAGCTAAACCTCAAAGGGTAACTAGGATTTAAAGAGATGTGGCAGGCCCTCCAGGTGAGCAAAGGTGCCAGTCAGGTAAATGCAGATGATACTCTTCAACTGAGACAAAGAGATGAGAGATTGTCTGGAGTAGAGAGAAGGAAGAGTAGGATCCCAGAAGCCACCTGGGCAGAGGAAATGCCCTCTGAGACAAAATGGCCCTAAATCCCCCATGTTATTAGAAACAGGTAGGTTAGAGTGAGGGGTGGCAGGTAGAGAGACCCAGGGTAGGTGACTTACCTAATGTCAAAGGTGAAACCCAAGTTGACTACAGCTTTAAAGATACCTTTTCCAAATGTACATTGAGACAAGGGAAGTCAATTGTTTAAGGCTAACTGCTTAATTTAGAAGTCCCTGGGTGGTACAAACAGTTCAGTGCTTGGTAGCTACTAACCAAAAGGTTGTTGGTTTGAGTTCACCTAGCGGTGCCTCAAGAAGGACCAGGGGATCTCCTCCTGAGAGGTCACAGCCACTGAGAACCCTGTGGGGTTCAGGTCTACTCTGAAACACATGAGTTTGTCATGGGTCAGAAATGACTTCACAGCAATGGGTTTGCCTTTGGTTTAACTACTTACTCTAGTGACAGAGTCAAAACTCTAAACCAGGTCTTCTGACTCCCAGTGCAGCGAGTGCTTTTTTCATTTCCTAATGTTGCTTTTGAAATTAGCTGTATTGTCCCATTGCTTGTCGCCATGTTTCTTTGGACGAGGGAAGATTAATTGTCCATACGTTGGGATGGCGTTTAGGAGTCAGCCTCTCCCTTCAAAAAAAGAAAAGGAGCCAGAACCCAAGTCATAGGATGGGAAATACTAATAGATGTAATTATTTCATTAAGATGTAATCAGTGGGAAATTGTGATTACAGGGGAATCATTCACTGTGAAGAGTGTTTTCGGAGTTGATTGGTCACATGTTTGATCACATCCCTTCTTGTCTTTTCCATGCGGAACACAGAAGATGCTGTAGAGTTGTTCTCCCCAACATCCTAATTTGATGCCTGCCTTTGTTTCTGGGGTTCTGTGTTGTTGTTGTTAGCACCTGTCAAGTCTGTCCCCAGCTGATAGCAACACGTACAATGAGATGCTACGAACCATAAAGATTTCATTGGATGATTTTCAGAAGTAGATCACCAGGACTTTCCTCCTAGTTCATCCTAGTTTGGAAACCACTAAAACCTGTTCCGCTTCAGAGCAACACATAAACCTCCACTGACAGATGGGTGGTGACTGCCCTTGAGGTGCAGTGGTCAGGAATCAAACCTGGGACTCCCACATGGAAGGCAAGATTTCTACCACTGAACCACCGAGTCCTCCTTTAGAGTTGGCATATATTACGTTTCCAAGGCTAAGGCAAAATAGAAAAGGCTGTGTGGTGGGAAGGGCCTGAAGGGAAAGATGAGTGGAAGAGATAAATTAATAATGGAGCCAAGAGAAAAACTCTTATCAGTGTGTCTGATTTAGATGCTCTTGTGGAACTTCGGAGAGCTGAGAAGCCTCACAACTCATCCTCACTCACCTTACCTAAGAAATAGCAACACCTAGCTTCTTACAGGGAACTCTGGTAGCATAGTGCATAAGGCATTTGACTGCTAACCAGAAGCCTGGTGATTCAAACCCACCAGCCACTCCTCAGAAGGAAGGTTGGGCAATCTACTTCCGTAGTGATACCACCTTGGAAACCCAAGGAGGGGTCGCTATGAGTCGGATCCGATTCGATGGCAGTGCATTTGGTTTGGTTTTGGTTTTAGCCTCTTACAACTCTCTCCCCCTTTATGAAAATGCATTTCAAGTTACTTTTCCTTTCAAATTCAACTTATCTAGGGGGAACAAAGGAGCTCTGGTAGCATAGTGCCTAAGGCACTTGACTGCTAACCAGAAGGCTGGCGGTTCAAACCCACCAGCCACTCCTCGGAAGGAAGGTTGGGCATTCCTACTTCTGTAGTGATACTGCCTCGGAAACCCAAGGAGGGGTCGCTGTGAGTCGGGGCCGACTCGATGGCAAATAACAACAACAACAACAACAGGGGGAATAAAATTTGTTTACTCCCAGGAACAACGATTCCTATGGAAGCCAAACTGGGTGTTCAAATCACAGGTTGATTTAAATCTGCAGCAACTTGTGTGGGGGAGTTTCCTCCCTACTTCTCTTGGGCCCCTTTTTAGTTATTTTTCTTTCAACTGTGTGGTCTTTCATGAATTTGCTGCTTATTTTATTTTAGTTTATTTTTAACCAAAGCAGGGGGAAAGACCTGCCTACTGTCATGAACTAACCACTAGATTTGAAGTCTTCCTTAAAAGTGGGTACAAAAAAGACCTGCTGTTAAATCCTTAGCTCCCAAAATAAGATAATAGTAACCACTTTAAATTTTCTTCAAGGGAAAATATGTCCTGAAAAAAAATGCCAGTATTCGCAAGTCTTCATTTCCTCCAATTTCTTCCAAATTAGATATTTCAATCTTAAGAACACATATTCTTCTGACATACAGTCCATATATCCAGACCCCACCCCAGTTCTGTCACTTTGCCCTACACATACACACATACCCTGTGCTCAGATTTCACTTTCTAAACAATCTGTTTATAAGATATAGTTCACTGAGAATATGGTCATATAACTCTTTTCTTCACACTGTCCCTACCCCCCAACCCCACTAATGTGGTGGATTATGTTGAGACCTGTGTTCTCCGTTTTTAAAGTCTGTTGCCTCTTTCTTTACTCCATGTTGATATCAACATATATGCAGGGGTTTAAATGCAGGGGGATTGGTGCCAGGGCTTGTTTCTTTCTGTCCTGCTGTCTGAATATATTTGAAATTAATAACCATGTCTTTCAAGGAACATTGAGTTAGAGTAATATAAGAAGTCATGATTTCTTCAGGTGATGTGGTGATGAGAAAAGAATTTACTCATCCTTCACCCTAAGCAGGGCACTCTGGTGGCGCTGTGGTTAGAGCTCTGGGCCGCTAACCAAAAGTTCAGTTCGAACCCAGCAGCCGCTCTGCAGGAGAAAGAGGAGGCAGTCTGCTTCTATAAAGATTTACAGCCTCGGAAACCTTATGGGGCAGTTCTACTCTGGCCTGTAGGGTCACTATGAGTCAGAATCAACTCGATGGCAGTGCGTGCATTTCACCCTAAGCAGCATTGCCTAGTTAATGAAGGACATTGTCAAAGGGTTTTTCCTGTCTCTGAAATTTGTGTTGGCTCAAACCAGGAGCTGAAGATTAGTCAAGACCATCCAGTGACCTAGAATGACCCATCTATTCCAGACAAGGCAGAGGCTGGGCCAGAGTGTGAACCCTGAGGAATTAGTAAATACCTCCAGTTTCACTAAGTATGTGTCTGTGTCCCTATAGCTGTGTGTGAACGGATCCGTTACCTTCATATCAGGGTTTTTAGGATCCGGTAGGTTCTCGATATAAGCTGTTGTTTGATAAATGAACGTTCTTGCAAAATGGTTGAAGCTTCTGTTTCTTGTCTCCCCAGGGCTTCAGTGACAAGGAGAACGTTTGGACACAGTGGCATTGCAGTGCATACGTGGTATGCGTGCCCAGCATTAATCAAATCTATTTGGGCTATGGCCATTAGCCAACACCAGTTCTATCTGGACAGAAAGCAGAGTAAGGTAAGTTCCTCCCTGGAACTGGGATGGACACCAGGGTGACTAGACCTTTCACCAAGCTGTTAGCTCACCTGAGGGCAGACTGCGGCCATTGTCTGAATCTCATAGCTTAGGGATGGAGAATTGGATGAGTGGAGGAGTGTGCCTTACCCTGAGGTGCACACTTGCCTTTTATGGCTGTAGGTGGACGAATGAGATTAGTTCTTCATGAGGGCCAGTCCCACGAATCCTGCTTCAGGGGCTCAGGCCCAACCCCAGCCAGAGCTGCCCAGGCCATTGATAGATAGGAGGGCCTGTTGAGAGAGTCAGACCATGCTTTTGAACTTCAGGAAACTTTCCCTTTTTGGAGCTTAAATAGTAGCAGTTTGTTTTCTTTTTTTAAAAAAAAGAAAATAAATAAATAACCATTCTCACTGATAGATGCCACCTAACTGTTTAGGATAATTACACTGAACCCTCCAGGCTTTTCCAACTGCCAACTCTATTTAAAAAAAATGCAAAACTGGAAAAGTGAGGGGGGAAAAAAATAACAACCCCGTTTCCCTAAGGTTGCTAGAGCCTCGGGCCTTGGTAAACAACCATCCTCCGTGGGAGATTTCCCCCACCTCCCCACCCCCAATCCAGACACACAGGGCTGCATTTTCTGGTGGGTGGGAGAATGAGGTCTCCTTGATTCACACACAGCTTATATCAACACTCAGCCCCCTCTTCCTCCTGCCTTGTCTCCCAGCCTCCCCTTTCCTTCTCCCCACAAGCCACTCCCATTCATTATCCCTCAGGTAAAAAGTTGTATCAAGATGGGCCCTGCACCTTTCTCAGGATCCTGCTGGTTTAAGGGGTGATGGAAATACAGAGTGAGACAGACCTTGGCAGCTGGGCTAGTTGGTACCACCACCTGTGTGAGGTGTTTCTCCTATTGTGTGAGTTCTCTGGAGGAGATGGCAGGACCCAGGCTTACTTGGCCCAAGAGTCACTGGATAAAGGCCCTCTTGGACTCTTGGGGCTTTCTCTTATGCTATATTTTCCTTTTTGGGTGGAGTTGTCCTTTCCTAGGCATTGAAGGGACTTGAAGGAGAAAGTTAGGGTCAAGTGAGAGGTAAGAGAAAGATAATTAGAAAACAGGGGAGGGAAAAATGAAACAGTGATTCAGGTTGTAATACAGTTTATAATTGGGGCCTTTCATATGTGGTAGGCACTGTCTTTGTAACATATTCTCTCCTCTACCAACTCTTCCTGGCCCCTTTTTTGATCATTATCTAGAGAGAATGAATACAGGGCAGAATATTTTTGTGGTTAGAAGAGGGTATTCTACAGCTCTCCTGGTGATGATAGGTACTGGCAGAGGAGTTTGAAGCCCAATTAGGTCAAAGGAAACAGGGCCAAAGTGTTTTGACTCATGCTTTATATTATATACATTGGGTAAGTATCAACATTTTGCTCTCCAGTGGCAGGAGCTGGAGGTCTAAATGTTAGAGTATTGATTTCATCATCTGTATTGTTCAGTGAGGGAGCTGTGGTGGCATAGTGCCTAAGGCATTTGACTGCTAACTAGAAGGCTGGCGGTTCAAACCCACCAGCCACTCCTTGGAAGGAAGACTGGGCAATCTACTTCCGTAGAGATCTTGCCTTGGAATCCCCAAGAAGGGTCGCTATGAGTTGGAATCGACTCAACGGCAGTGAATTTGGGTTTTTCAGTAGTGTTTAGTGAAGGAGCCTTTGTGGCCCAGTGGTTAGGTGCTCAGCTGCTAACTGAAAGATTGACACTTTCAACCCACCAGCTGCTGCACAGGAGAAAGAGGTGGCAGTCTGCTTCTATAAAGATTTACAGCCTGGGAAACCCTATGGGGCAGTTCTACTTTGTCCTGTAGGGTCACAGTGAGTTGAAATCAACCCGATGACAATGGAGTTTTTTGGGTTCATTGTTCAGTGATGGGTGGTGAGGGGCAGACAGCTTAGCAATCTTCCTGAACCCCAGTGCCAGTTCCTCCAGTGGGCAAACCCCACAGGCATACCACAGTTTTGAAAGAGGAGAAGAAAAATGTATTTGACCTTGAGAGTAGTACTCCATTAGCTGTTTGAGCTCCTCCTCCCTATGCTTGTCTAATGCTCTTAGCCTCTTGAGTAACTCGGGAGGCCTGTTCTTAAGATTCATTAGCCCCATTCTGTATGATGGTCTTACTCTCTGTTTGGAGAAGCCTTATTCAACAGGCTTGCAAGTTACTGATACAATAAGTTAACCTCAATAATTTCCAAACATCACTTATTAACAAAAAAGTTCCTTTAAGAGGCTAAACTAAATGCTCAGAACAATAGGACAATTCAACTGCCTTCTCTGTAATCTGTGGGAGACAGAAGGAAATACATATGCCCCCAGGAGGAGGAGAGCTATTCCCAGGACATCTGGAATGCTCACAAATGCTCCAGAGCCCTGCCATCTCTTGGAGGAAGCAATTCCTCAACCTACAGTAATAGTGGAAGAATAGGTTCCCCTATTGGAAAGTTGGAAGACTCTACTTTCCAGATCTGTGACCTAGGCAAGTCTTTCACTGCTAGTGCCTTGCTCTCCTCAATTAGAGAACAAGAAAGGACATTCCTGACCAACATTATTGATTGGCTAGATGACACAATGTTTATGAAATTGCTTTAGGAAATAAGTGCTATCTTTTATTATTCTCTTTATTAATCTAACAAACTGTTCCCCGGCCAACACTCGCATAAAGGTTACATTCCCTAAAAAGTCCCCAAATTAAGTCAGGGGTGATTTAAAAAAAAAATTCCCTTAGGAACTACATTACAACACCTTTCATTTCTGGAATGTTGGTCTTTATATAATGGCGTTGAGAGCCATCTCCGGTGGGCAGAATGACCTATGGATGAGTGATGGCTGACAGGCCTGGAAGGAAAAGCTTCAAACTAGTTCTGAACAGCCAGTGTGGGCTGGCATACTGATCATTGCTTCACACTCTACTGTATAGAATCATGCCAACCATTCTTTTCTCTGAAGTGCTTCAGCAGAGCCCAGGCCTCTCAAGTGATGTTTATCAACCCCAGGGAGACAAGTGCAGTCTAGTGGTTTGAATCAGCAAGGGGGTTAGCCAAGAAGGCTCATGTTCCTTCTCTGGCACTCAGTTATTTTCTTCTTTCATGGTCATTGTGCAAATCATTTAAGAAAACCAGTCTCTCTGGCTGTCTGGCTGGCTGTCTCTCTCACTCCATCAGTTCCCTCCCACATTTCCATCAGGGGACCACTCCATCACCAGGAACTGAGTGTATTGGTTAGTTCCATGTTGCTCATTCAGAATGGAAGACTATGCAGGTACCAGTGAAGACTGGTGACTTACCACATTTTTCACATACAACACACCCACATAAATATTGAGCTAGCATGGGAGGGGGTGGCACAGTTTGCAAAAAAAAGTATCATGCAAAAGTTATTTGTGTGAAAATGGGCTGTATATACTGTCCCAAAAGATTAGAATTGTTTTCAGCTGGCTCCCAGCAACCTTTGTAGTCCAGAGGGAGGGAATGGTCTGAAATTTGGAGGAAAATGTTTGAAAACTCAAATTGTTTAAACATTAAATGCTTCTTATCCTCTGAAATCAAGGTGGAGACTTCTTAAACTGTCTTTCAATCCAAAACCATTTCCTTCTTCTTAATCTCTCTTTTTTTTTTTCTCTCTTGATCCAGTCTAATAGTCTTCATTCCAACTAGAGTCACATGTAAATTTAAAACCATGTAAGGGGACAATTAAACCGTGTTCCAGGATAGCAGTAATAAAACTGAGTAACATTTATAGGGCAAGGACCTCATAGCAAGATTTGCAGATGTCTTCTAGGTAGGCCCAGAGAGTTGACTTTGCAAGGTGAGAGTCTCCCATCAGTACTCATTTCTATTTAGCTCTTTCTCTCCAATTGAGTCTGCTAGGGCATTGTGATCTTTCCATTCCAGAGAGAATCAAATGTTTCTTAAAGCTTGTAAGAATCTAATCTCCCTTGGAGAGCAGATCTGTTGCTCCCCCTTCCATATGTATGTTTTTTGGTGTCTGAAATTGATATGTGGAAAGAGTAGGGGTGGGGCGGGGAACAGGTCTTCCATGTGTTGGATGAGATCTCCACAACATCAGCCGCCAATCTAACCTCATGTGGCAAATTACTAACCAGGCCCCAATTCATATCCTCTCTCTATCCCAATCCCAATGGCCTTTACATATATTATCTGAATCTGTCGTTACCACGCCTCTGTTAAGTGGGTTTTAAGATCCCCATTTCACAAAGAGGAATCTGAGGATCAGAGAGGTTAAGAATGGATCTTGCCCAGGGTCAAACTGATCATTTGGAAAGAGCCAAGATTCTAATCTAGGTCATTCTGACTTCAAAGCCTGGGCCCTTCTCCACTCTGCTGTGTTGGTCAACGTCTCCATGAGTTAGTACATAACTATAAATGGGGGCTCCTTCTGATTAACGCATTGAATGCCTTAGTAAAAGAATAGTGCTGGGAGAAAGGAAGTAATGGATTGTGCTTGCTATGCTTGCTTGAAAGGTAAAGCTCAACCAGATGGGTGCTGTTGATATGCTGTGTCAAAGTGAAATAAAAGTCCCTTCCTGCTTTCTGTTGCAAGCCAGAATGCTCAGAGGGCCTGGAAGCCGAGATTATTTCATGAACAAGGAAGCTTGCTCTTGAAGTTGGCATGGTTGTGAATGCAAGGAAAAAAGTTGAGGTCAAAAAAAAGACATAAGTAGAGGGGAGGACCAATGGGATAGAGAGGGTGAGGAGGAAGCCAGTTCATACCTAGGTGAACAGAACAAGCAAAAACATGCAGCATTTCCTCTGCCCCTCCAACTTTCACCGTGTTAGCATGAGGAAAGGGCCCAACAGTCGGAAGTCATTGTCATGCAACAATGGTGACGGAAACATCCAGGCCAGATAGAGGGCAAAGGCAGAGCAGCAGTCTGTGGTGGACAGCGGAGGGCACCTGGGCTGACACCCGGGCATGGAGGAAGACTATAAATAAGGGAGATCAGGAGTAGTGGAATACATACACAGTGTCAGATTACCTAATAAACAAGGTAAGCACAGGCTTACCTGTGCTTATTTACTAATCTGTAGTGAACAATTTCACCTTTTTTCACTGCATCAAAGATTGTGCTTCTAGGGAAGGCTGGCACCTGTTTCTCTCCCAACCCCACAGTACCTTCCTACAGGATCAAAGCCTCTTTCTAAATTTACAATCCCCGACAGTCATGGAATACCCAGTAAGCAAGGTAAGCACAAGCTTGTGCTTACCTTGCTTATTGAATAATCTACCCCTGTACGAATCCTTCCATGGCCTTCATAATCTACCCTTGCACCTGTTTCCACCTACGTGTGGGAAAGACCTTGTCTTCCACAGGCTAGACATGTTGTTGTTGATTGCAACTCATAGCAGCTCCATGTGACAAAATAGAACTTCCCCATAGTGTTTCCTAGGCTAGAAAAAGCCATGGTGGCACAGATCTTTCTCCCCCTGAGCTCTGGGTGGATTCAAAGTGCCACCCCTTCAGTTGCAGCAGAGCACTTAACTGTTGCACCATTGGCCTCGTTGGACAGCATGTTAATTGATCAGAAACCTTAATTTTGACCATGATCTAGTTCCGTCCACATGCATGCTATAGTCAGTGACCAAAGAAAGACAAATTAGCAGATGTGTGGCTGATACTGACATGTGTAGTTGTTTTCACAGAATTCCTAGTATAGGTAAAGCCTTTTGCCTTACATAATTTTTGCAAAACTTAATTTCCTGGGGGAAGGAGGGGCGTACATGTCAAACACACTGGAAGGAATGCAAACAACTTTTCACTTACCTGAAGGCAATCACTAAAGCAGATATTTCTACTAAAGACAACTGCTCTTAAGAATGTAAAAACTGTAAATACAGAATTCTTTTCAAATTATTCTGACCTGCCGTGACTATTAGCCAAAACTGGGCCAACTAATAAGTGGAATATATGGAAAAGAGTTTTAACTACAATATGAAGATTTGGGCCTAAACATTTAGATATCAAAATAGAAGCAAAAAAAAAAAAAAACCAAACTCACTGCCATGGAGTTGTTTCCAACTCATAGTGACCTCTCCTTGGGTTTCCAAGGTGGTATCTCTAAGGAAGTAGATTGCCCAGTCTTCCTTTTGAGGAGTGGCTGGTAGGTTTGAACCATCAGCCTTCTGATTAGCAGTCAAATGCCTTAGACACTATGCCATCAGAGCTCCCAAACAGAAGCAAAGCACTGTATATAGCACTTATTGCTGAGACCTGAGTATCCAAATTAGTAGTTGTTCTAGAGGCTTCTCTCCATGTGTATATACACATGTGTATAACTCTGGTAGTATAATGCCTAAGACATTTGACTGCTAACCAGAAGGCTGGTGGTTCAAACCCACCAGCCACTCCTCGAAAGGAAGACTGGGCAATCTACATCCGTGGGGATACCGCCTCAGAAACCCAAGGAGGGGTCACTGTGGGTCAAATCAACTTGATAGCAATGAGTTTTGTTTGTTTGTTTTTATACTTATATATACTATGATTGTTGGACTAAAGTGCAGTGACTTCGCAGTTCTTCTAGATTTCCATGGCCACATGGCTAACAATTTAAGATGTTTAAATCACTTCAGAATTTATTGAACTGCATGACTTCATTTCAAATATCCTGTGTCACTCACAAAGCTGAATATTTTTTTCCTCTTTGTTTAATAATCACTACTGTTTATTGAGAGCTAGGTACCAGGCAGAAAGGGAAGGCCAATAAGGGAATAGGAAGGAATTAAGGGAAGCCCTTCATACTCCTTACCTCCTTTGACTGTAACAAGACCTTGGATGGCAGCTGATGGTTTCCTGGATTGTTAGTTGGGAAAAACCAGGCTCAGTGAAATTAACTAACATTCCCCAAATCAGACCCACCCCCGGTCTGTCTGACTCCAGAGCCATGTTTTTCAGCACTGCATGGTACAGCCTATAGGATAATAGGCTTACAAATACATCACGGAGGTCAACTCACGAGCCATACACACTCTTGCCGAGCATGTTAGTGACTGGGCCAAGTGACACAAACAAAAATGCTGCAACTCAGGGAGATAAGTCAGTGTGCTAAAATTTCAGCGGGACAAGTAGGCAAGGAATTACTGTTATCTCTCACAGGTGAATGTTTCTTTGAATCTAAGCTCCTTTATATAACCCAGTTGCTTTTCTGATTCCAGTCTAAGATCCATGCTGCAAGAAGTCTGAGTGAGATTGCTATTGACCTGACCGAGACTGGCACGCTGAAGACCTCAAAGCTGGCCAACATGGGGAGCAAAGGGAAGATTATCAGCGGCAGCAGTGGGAGTCTCCTGTCATCAGGTAAGCATGGCTTTGGCTTCGGTTGGAGAGCACTAAAGAAGTTCAAGTTCACACTGAAGTGTTACCTCCCACCCCAGAGCTGGCTGAGGTGGGTGGGGAATAGCAGCAGCTGAAGAGGCAGCTGCATGGGCTCAGCCAGAAGCTGCCTCTAGTTCCAAGACCAGGGTTTTGAGCCAAATGTAAATCTGAGAAAACTGCCAAAAGTACCAAAGGGTTGCAGGGGAAGGGGTGGGGAAGAATCAGCAGAACCACACAGTGTGGAAAGGGCTATTGGTCACACACAAATCTCCTCAGCCACCCTGAAGAGCCTCTCTGAATATCATTGGCTGACCATCAGGAATGTCATCTTCGAGTATGGAAAGTGGGGCTCACTTGTGTGTCTTTAAAGAATTATGCTAATGGAGGAATGAAGGGCTGAGCCACAGGGTCTTGGTGATGAAAGGCACTTCATTCTGTTCCCAGGAGAATTTGTGAAGACTTTAAAAAGCACAAAGTAGTCTTAATCATCTAGGAAATGAGAGACTTGCTATCACAGAGTATGGTTTCACTACTAAGTGCATTTTGAAATCCAGAGTCAGTGGCTCTGATTCTCCCGTCTGCTTCTGTGAGCCTGGGGCAGGTCATTTTATCATCAGATGGGGGTTGGGAGCGTGGGGGGACTGACAAGCTCTGGTATTTCAGATCTGGCTGACTTCAAGAACAGTGATGCCATTCACTGAAATGGCAGGAAGAAGAGCAGGTTTGAGGAAGAGGGAGGCAATAATTGTTTGAAATGTTAGAAAAGTATAACTAATGAAGGTTACTCCACAGGCCATGTGGTAAATGCCTGGTTGTCCTTGGGAACCATGTAGCCTTGCCTCTGAACTATGAGAACAAAACATGAAGTCTTTTTTATTTTTAAATTTTTATTGTGATTTGGATGAAAGTTTGCAGAGCAAATTCTTTTTCCATAAAGTAGTACATACACATTTTGTTTCAAGACATTGACTGCAATTTCCCACAGTGTAATAGCTCTCTCCCGACTCCTTCCCTGTAGTTACCTCTTCTCTGTGTGCTTTCCTATGCATTCCTGCCCTCTGAGCTATCTCCCTGTGCAAATACTGCCCTGTTCTCCCATGAATGGTTGTTCTATATGCCTGTCTGTTGTTGGGCTGGAAGCCACAGGACTGGGTTCAATTCCAGACCTGAAGGGTAACTAGGGGCCATAGTCTCAGTGGTCTCCCCAGGCTCTATCAGACCAGTAAACTAGGTCTTTTTTTTTTTTTTTTCATGATTTTGAGTTTTGTTCCACATTGTTCTCCCACTCTATCTAGGATCTCCTGCACTGATCCCTTTCCAAGTGGTTGACAGTGGTGGTCAGGTACCATCTAGTTCTTCTGGTGTCATGGTCATACAGACTGAGTTTCACATCATCCACTAAAGAAGTCTTTTTATTTAAAATAGAAAGAAAGAAAGAAAAAAGTTAGTTGTTATGGAATCAGTTCTAACTCATGTCTGCCCCATGTGTGTCAGAGTAAAACTGTGCTCCATAGGGGTTTTTAGCGGCTGAATTTTCCAAAGTAAATTGCTGGGCCTTTCTTCCAAGGTACCTCTGGGTAGGCTCAAACCTCCAACCTTTTGGTTAACGGTAAGCACATTAATCATTTGCCCAGGGATGCCAAGAAATCTTTATTCTACCTAGTTCCAAAATAATTATTATAACTATATACAATGACTAAAAACAACAACAAAAAAGGATAAGAGACAGAAGAAAGAAGCAAAAAATAGTTAAGTGTCTGAGCTGGTGTGGCCTAGACATAGCTAGGAAAAGATACAAACTAAAGGACTAGGAAAAGGATTCGTTCCTTCCTGAACTGAGAGGCAGGTTCTTTGTGAAGCTCATGGAGCTTAAACTCAGAGCCCCTCACTTGCATAGGTCTTTCCAAGGCCCTGAGAGGGACCCTAGCCTCATGTTGTTGTTGTTGTTATGTGCCGTCAAGTCGGACCCGACTCATTGCGACCTCTCCTTGGGTTTCTGAGGCAGTATCACTACGGAAGTAGATTGCCCCATCTTCCTTCCGAGGAGTGGCTGGTGGGTTTGAACCGCCAGCCTTCTGGTTAGC